>NW_024039418.1:1272500-1635000 GCF_016077235.1 Cyprinodon tularosa | reverse complement strand
GCAAAATATCAAGTCAGATTTTACTAAACATCTGTTGAGTAGACCTAAAAAGAAAATGTGTTTGAGTAAAGTGGCCTTCAAAGCCGACTTATTCCAGCTCTGGAGGAACGGGTTATCATTTCAGCAAACTAAAGTGAGAGGATTAAATTAAATAAACCAAAGGATTCCTGTGGTTAAAAGTTTTTGCCATTTTAAAGCTGCAAAGTTTTCAAAGTCACGACGACGTTCCCATCAGGCTGTATTTTCTCTGTGCATATACAGCCCTGATTGATGCTGCCTGTTTACGCCGTGGCTGTTTGACATCGTAATGCTTTGCATCCTTTCCATCTGATTCACAGTGATTGCTGTATGACAGGCAGCTGGAATAAAATGCATCCTCTGATTAAAAACACCTCCTCTGTTCTTAGAAAGGTTTTTCATGAAACGCAACAGAGACACGCTTTCAGCATCAGGACAAGTTACTGTAAGACAGACTTTTATCGCTCTCGTTCTGTTAATCTATTTATGATGCGTCCTAATATGAAAACAGAGATTAATATTAAACTGATTAACACCAGATTCACACAGATCACAGGTCAATGGCACAACGATGTTTGCTCATCTAAACATTTCCCATGTCTAAAGAGCAAAGGTACACCTTGAGCGGCATTAAGCTGACAGACGTCTGGATGTGTCTCCCCCAAGGGCGCACTCACATGTACGGCTCCCTAAATCACACCATGTTCCAGCCTCCGTCTGTTAAACCAGCCACACAAGCTGAAGCACAGGTTATAGTGCCAACATGTTCGCATTTCCTCGTTTTCTTTCTGTAGCCTTGGCTTCACGCGCTCAAACACACCCTCGCTGTCTCTCCTTCACACACGCACTGATGCACATTGTGCTAAGCCATGCTGTTTGCCAAATGGCCGAGCGGTGAGCAAGAAATGTTGAGCCCAGCGGTCTGTGACAGTAAAAGCCTCACAGAGGCAGCCATTGACCTTAACCTGCAGGGAAATGGACATCACACACGCACTCGCACACTTTGCAAGCATTAACACTAGAGACATCACCCATGCACTAATGCACGCCCTCGTTACACACGCCGCTAAATGCACACGCTGCCTCTATAAAGCCCTTAAAGTTGAGCATCTGTGTCCGTCTAAAGCAAAAGTCTGCTTTTCCAGTCCAGTTACAAGCTCTTCTCAACTTCTGAGGCGCCATTAAAAGTGTCTGATTGGTTTTGACCCTCCTGTTTCTCTGTGTCAGCGCTACTGCCTAGCTTTACCTTACCCCAGCTTCCTGTTAAAGGTTAATGCATCGCTGAGAAACGAAAAGGAAAAGCTAGCTGCCTGGAAACATAACCTCGGGGAGGACACGGGGGGCTGGGGGAGGCTCCCGGGGAGAAATCAAACGTCTGAACCTCTTGTACTCATTTCATCCCAACACCCCTGTTGCACAAAAGGGCTGTCACATCCTTTTGTAGGTTACGGCGTATCAGAGTCTCCTGCTGGCCAAATTGGTGTGTTAGGTGAATGTGGGCTCTGTGCGCGGAGCCAGGTGTGCTGAAAGGTGGCATCTGGCCCTCTATTAGCTGCTTGTTGATGGTTACTGCTGACAGTAAACACATGAGGTGTCCTGGTTCATTTGTGCCGATTTGAAGAACTTCTGGATCAAATAAGAACTGAATTAATTCGCTGCAAAAAAAATCAAAATCTAGATAAGTCATTTATTCTTAAAATAAGTGCATTTGTTCTTGAACTGAGGAGGTAAAAGAGACATCTTGCCAATAAAACAAGACAATTTAGATTTAAAATAAGAAAACACAAATGCATTGTCTTATTTCAAGTAAATATTATCTAATTATTTTATTTTAAGAATAAAAATACTGATTCCATTGGCAAACTATCTCATTTACCTACTTAAATCAAGGGTAAATATACTTAATTTAAGACATTTTTACTTATTTCTAGATTGTTTTTCCAGTGTATGATTAAAACTGAAAAAATTAAACCTTTTGTAGGGTGGTCGTTCTGTTTTTAATTCCCCTCCTATCAAAAAAGATGTTAAAGGAAACTAAGGGTGTGTTTTGTTAGATATAGAGGGACATGTTACTGCATTTATCCACTTTAAAATATCAAAGTTTTATCAACTGCTTAGCGTGAAGCTGCAACCATTATATTCCTAAGATGATGGTTTTATTCCCATGCATTTAATTTATACCAATCTTCCATAAAACAGGGTTCCCGCGGGTCCTTAAAAAGTAAAAAATAAAACTAAGGCCTTAATTGGTATTAAAATGTCTTAAATCAGTCTTTCATGGGTCTTAATTTTTAAAACATCAAAAATAGGATTATTTTTAATACGATTTATTTTTGTAATCTAAATAACACCTTAAAATTGACAATTTTTTTTTTTTTTTTAGTAAATAACTCCTCTCCATTATTGGTTCGGTCCCGATAGCAGAACCAATAAAGCGTTGTTGCGGCCGGGACATTTGGGAGATGCACCTTTAACTTTTTGTTTGTAAAATATGAGCAAGTTTAAATGTAACCAAAATTGGCTCCAGCCAAGAGTTTTCTCCATGGCTAAAACCAGGGAACATACATGAGGCTCAGTGGATTTTGTGCAAGAAGTCATTCAAGCTCAGAACGATGGGAATTAAGGCAGTGGAGTCGCAAATGCGAAGCACGAAACACAAAGCGTCAAAATGGAGTTACAGAGAAACAGCCGGTATTTCTCAGTTTAGTTCCACCCTTGTCTCTGCAACGCCTCCACTTATCACCAAATCAAACATACTAAGAAAACCATACAAAGAAAAATAGCTGCAAAAAAGACTTGGCGCTGGTTATGTTGGGGCTTTAAAACTGATTTGTTTTGTTCCCTGCTAAAACAAAGTTTGTGAATTCAGTTAAATAATTGTTAAAATATATCTGTCATTTGTGTGTTTTTAGCTTTCTTCCTGTATGGGAAGTTTTTCTAAATTTGAAACATTAGTGCAGCGGTTTATGTTAAAATAAACCTTTGGGTTAAGTTGCCGCAAGCAGGTTTTTCTTGTGTTTCTTGTGAATTTGGTCTTAAATTTTTATTTCAAGTGGCTTTAAAAAGTCTTAAAAAGTCTTGCATTTAACTTGCCTTATGCAGTAGGAACCCTGATAAAAGCCGTTTGCTTCCTGCTTCTCTTATCAATGAGCAGCCATTCAGTCTAGATGACCATTACTTTATTTAACATTTGTCTTTTTTTCTATTTTCACAGCTTTTCTCTAAATTTTCCAAAACTTGGAAAATGGTTTTGCGATCTAGCTCTGCTCTAAATTCTGCCCAGCTTTATTTTCTCTCTTCATGATGCTGATTGTTCATTAATGTGCTCTAAAAAAACCTTCAAGGTCGTGGCAGATCATCTGGATTTCTATTGATGATAAATTACACAGCACTGAGCGTGTCTTGGTTTGTATGTATCTTAAAGCTAGAGTGTTCCACTTTGTCGGATCTCTGTCAAGCGCTGCTCCATCTAAATTCTGTTCCTCTGGGGAAAAAGGACAAAGACAAATCAACCTAAAATTCACACCTTTATAATTATCCTAGTGATTTACAACTATTCCTAGCTCATTTTCATATTTGGCCACTTCTGCATTATCACACTGGAAAAAATCAAAATCTAGATAAGTAATTTTTTCTTAAAATAAGTGCAATTGTTCTTGGATTAAGGAGGTAAGAGAGACATTTTGCCATTGAAACAAGACAATTTACCATTAAAATAAGAAAACACAATTGCATTGTCTTATTTCAAATGCAAATTATCTACTTATATTATTTTAAGAGTAAAAATAGTCATTCCATGGGCAAACTATCTCATTAACCTACTCAAATTAAGGGTAAATACACTTAATTTAAGGAATTTTTTACTTATTTCTAGATAATTTTTCCAGTGCAAATTGTTAAAGGCGCCGGTTGCTGCTGTATAAATGAAATCTTTGACTTAATAATTTAATTTACAAAAAGCAAACTGCTATTTTTTATATATATATATATATATGTATGTATAACTCATGAAGACATTGTTGCAGTATCAATTCTACTAAAGAGATAAATGCATGAGTGAGTTTTTCTAGATCCTGCTTGGTAATTAGTCCATTAGTCGTGGAGATGTTAGTTGGATTGTATTAATAGTGAATTCTGCAGGCTCTTAAATTCCCTGCTTTGTTTTAGAGGCGGCAGACAAAAGGGGGATGAATAACAAAACCAGAAGCTCATCTGTTGGTGATGAACAGATGATTCGTCGTTTTTCTGTTTATAAATCTTTATGCTGCCTGTAACTCGGTGACTAGATTTATAGTGATAGAGTACGCTAAAGCATTTTCTGCTATTTCAAACTTAGCGAGCCAATTCTCTGACTAAGGTACAGCCAGGAGATTGACGTGGAGAGAGTAGAGCAAGCTTTTAGGCTGCTTAAGATTGCTGGTGAAAACGGCAGATAGCAATACTATTCTGGACTTAGCAGCCAGGGAACAACTGCAGGGGGTGTTTAAGTATAGGTTAGGAAGCGGGACAAATCACTGAATGAACACAGTAATTTACTGATGGAAAACCCCGCTGATGACAGGCTGCCCGCTGCAGGAAATTGAACCCCAACCTCCTCCATAGCTTCTTAGCTGCAGAAAGCAAGAGGTTAAAAAGCTCCAACTGTCCCTGTATAGCCTTTGCCTTAGGAAGCACACAAGGAAACATGGGAGTAAAAAGATTAGTGGAGTTTACTAGAAAGTACAAGCATCACTTCCCCCATCTAAATGGAGTCCAAAATCATGCTGTTGTGTTTGAATGGAAAAAATTCTAGTAAAACAGAAACTTAATCAAAAGTTTAGCATCTATGAATGAGGCAACGGTTTAAAGATGCCCGCTCTGCTTTAAATCACTGTCACAAAATCCCTTTTTCCTCAAGAAGTCTATTAAATAAATCATTAAAAGTTTCTTTCATCTGTACCTACTGTTAAACATCAAACATATCGCCCAAAAAGGGCCGACATTATCATTCAGGCAAGGTTTGCAAAGGTTGGATTAATGTCACAGTTAGACGAACAGACTGGATTTCAGTGAGTAGTTTTCTTTTGGAATTTGAATTTTAGCACATGGGGGGTAGGCACTAGGCAGACATATTACCTAGCAGCACTTTTCTAAGGTACTCCTTCATCTATCAGACAATTCATGGTCTATTGACTATTTATGTTTGTTCTTCATGTCTAGAACTCACTATTATGATTTATGACCTCAGGATTATCTGTTGCCTTCTGTACCTCTTAGTATGTTTGTAATGGGACTTTTCGCCACTCTGATCTTTTTTTTCTTTTTGTTTAATGAAACAGGATCCAGACTGACTGGAAAATTAGAGAACTGGTTTTATTTTATGTAAGTTAAATGTTTGATAGGGACATTGCATAAAAAACATATTGCACATATTAGATATAGCTACTAGCAGGGGCAGATTTAGGAAATTTGAGTCCGTAGGCAAAGACAGGCAGGGGGCCCTCTGAATTGAGAAGACAACACATAAAACAGACCCATTATAAGGATAGAGAAATGTTAATAGAATAAATATCCATTATTTATTCTACATTTTGTCCCTCCCTTATTGTCCCTTTTCTTGTTTGTTTTGTACTCAGCTGACTTTTCATGCTGTCTCTTAAGGAATGAAAGATTTTTTCCAAGCACTAAGCTCACTTAGCTGATTGCTCCTTCCTGTGTTTCCAAAAAGGCCAAAGTAAATAACCCAGTCCTTCTTTTCACTGTAGACAAGCCATGATCTGCTTATCTGTTCTCCATTTTTCATTTGGATGAAATAATAGCTGCATGAATCATGACAGCAGACAAGATAGAGGAGAGCAGGAGGCGGGGTTACCAATCTACTCGCTCTGGAGAGCAGAGTTCGCTGCTTTTAGATGTTGTCTCCAAAGTCTACAGTAGCAGAAAAAAGTCTCTAGATTTGGCGCTAGGAGCTTTTTAGAAATCAAAGTGCTAGAGGGTCTGAAAAGTGGCTAAGTATAGCAACTAAAGTTAGCAACACTGCTCTTTGCATCGTTTGTTTTCAAATGGTTTGCTGCTGTCTGTTTGGAGCTTTCTGAACATGTGCAGCAAATGGACTGATCCAATATGGCGGACACTGAAGGGGGGGGCTGAGATACAGTTAATATTATCAGCGTTCTGATGGCATTTTAGCGAAAGGATTTTTATCAAAAACTTAATGTGCACAAATAAGGAATAGTTGTATTAACCATACATGTAAACAGAGTTTTATGGGGCCCCCAGGAAATTGAGGTCCTTGGCAACTGACTAGTATTGTCTAATGGTAAACCCCCCCCCCCCCCCCCCCCCCCCGGCTACAAGCTGATTTTCATCTATAGTCTCTGAACAGAGGCAGAAACTGTCATGATTTGTTTACGGATCCAACCCATAGTGCAGAGAACCACTCAGAGAGCAAAGCAAAGGTTACAACAGGTTTATTGTGGTAAGGGTTGAGGGGTTGGATCTGGTACTCGGAGGGCTGGTGAACCGGAACTGGAAGGGAGGAGGGAAGTTCACATAGGTGAGTTCAGGTACCGTGGGAATCTTGAATGCCGTAAGGATAATTCTAGTAAGGGACTCACATTTGGGAGGGTTCTTCTCTCGCTTCGAATCCAGTATGTGTGGGTTGACCTAGTGAAGAGGGGACTCATTGGCGGACAGGTAGACCCTTCTTTGGAACCAGAGGAGTATGAGAGCACTTTCACTCTGAAATCCAGGAGAACTCGAATTTAACTGTGGAGGTTAATCCCCTTCTCAGTGTGAGACTCAAACAATCCTTCCAGGGGAAGAAGGCCAAAAATCCAGCTTGCAGGATGACTTCCCAAAACTGGCAAACACTCTGGCGACGAGGTATTGACAGTCCACTGCTTAAATACTCCTCCCCATAATGATCCAACAAGACGCAGGTGTGCAGGGAGGACCAACGAGGACGGGGCGCCGCCTGGTGGTGGAGGGAGAGACAAACACAAACAACAGACCACACAAACTGGATTCCTGACAGAAACAGAAGATTTACATTAAGACAATATTAATAATCCAAATACACTCCATAAAAACAGATCAGACCCCACAAGCGTGGACAATAAGGCTAAGCAAAGGATCACAAGCAGCCAAATATATGTCCAACAAATACACACAATGGAGGATTTGCAATGTATACACAGTTTACAAAACAAATATAACTAATCATTAATCTTACCGCCTTTTAACCATTCCTTTGTATTAAATTCAAGTTGCGTTCTGTTTAAGGTATAGTGGAGGATGTTCTTCTGGTTCATGTTGAGTGTGGTACACACCATGACACCAAACAGCACAGTGACAACCTGTTGCCCTATACATAGCCCCACTCACTGAGGATTATAGACAGCTGTGATGCTAATTAATGGACAGACGTTGATTTAAAACGTCCCATAGCTCACATTATACTCAGTCATTTCTAGGGGTTCCATCAGTTTTTACTGGCCTGTTTCATGCATTTATATTTTTTTATAATTCTTCATTGTTGACAAGTAATATCTGACTTTAATATGTTCAGTTTAATAAACTGTTTTGTCATTACAGTATTACTTTCGTCAGATTTAAGTTATTTCTGTCACCATTGTAGGTTTTTCGTTCATTAAATAATTGGTACTACATTGGAAAAAATCTAAATCTAGATAAGTAATTTTAAATTAAAATAAGTGCATTTATTATTTAATTGAGGAGGTAAAAGAAACACTTTGCCAATAGAAAAAGACAATTTACACTTATAATAAGAAAACACAAGTGAATTGTCTTATTTCAAGTGCACATTATTTAATTATCTTATTTTAAGGGTAAAAATATTAATTCCATTGGCAAACTATCTCATTTACCCACTCAAATTAAGGGTATATATGCCTAATTTAAGAGATTTTCTACCTATTTCTAGATAGTCTTTCCAGTGTAGCTATTTTTTCCGCATGTTTAGATGCCTAAATGGTGTCAGTGGGGAAGAAAATAATTCACACTCCAAATATCCTACGTGTTTAGAGAGTGGGACAGTTTATTCTCTTCCTAACAACTAAAAGGAGTCTTGAAAAAATACGAAACATGGATAAATTATTTTCTATTCCTATGTTTAAAAATATTTGCTTTGCTTAAATCATTTTAATACCTGTGATTTAAAAAGAAATTGGTCTGCTAGCATACATTTCAAATATTCATACACATTCTTATTATATTTGGTTAAAAACATGCTTCAGATTTCCACCCTCTGGTTTATCTTTCCTATTCAGCCACTTTTAAAACAGGAAAACCTGTCAGACACAGATTCTTCACTTGCAGCCGACATAACTTTGCGTCTTATTTTTCCTCCTGTCTGTGGAAAGCGTCGTTTTTAACGTTGATTTGCTGCTTTGAAATAACTTCACTGACTTGATGTAGAAAACATTTTTGTCTGTCAAAGATGCTGATAAGGCCTCAGTGCTGGTAAATCTATCCCAGAGCTTCCTTTACGCTGGCATGCATTTCCCCACAGGCAGAGCATCCTAACAGTCATTTGTTTCTGATTATGCCTTTCTTATCCACTTGACAATAGATATAATTCATTAAATAAATACCAAAACTATGTTGACAGGTCAGTAATGCATAGCAAATTCAATTTACACAGACTAACTGAATAATAAGGAACAGCTTTGAGTCTGCATTAACTCAAAGGAAAGAGGTACATGTGCAAAATAGGATTTACAGTTTCTATGGGCTCCATCTGTCCCCAAATATGTTATTTATGCACGTTTGCCATTTGAATCTTTATGTGCAGACTTCAGAACAGACCCTGGCATAGAAACTGGAAAGCATATATCTGTTCCAGGGTTGTTGTTAGGCTGCATGTCTGCTTTAAATCTCGTTAGAATAACACATACCGGCAGATTTGAGCCACCGCAAGTTATTTTTTTCTTAGCTCTGAGTTTGTGTCATTTAAAAATGAAAAAAATAAAAAGGCAGACGATGAAGATTTAACTTTTTTTTAATGCATCATCTTCCTTTGCACGCTGAAAGAAAAACACCACATGCACAACTCTAAGAGACAGCCTGTCACCATTAGGCATTCATATTTTGGCTCCATGTATATTTGTTTTTCACTGCAGCGCTCTCATCATTATGCTCCCCTGCTCACACACAGACAGTAGTAATCAGGCCACTTATCTTCCCTCAGCCTCCCTGGTTCTCCAGGCGTGGAATCAAACAGAGCAGCTCTGACAAGCTGAGACTCCTGTAGCTCATACCGTGGCCTGCCTTTAATATCAATTGATCCTCTGCTCATAAGGATTCTGTTGGTGGAGGATAATATTTCAGAGCTGAGGCTGAGGAACAATGAATCGCTTTCTCAGTCGGGGCGCCTCTGCAATTACACCAGTCGGCAGCAATGCGATGCAATTCCTCACCTGCTTCTCCTCTGTGCAGGTGATTCCTCTCTCCTTCCATACGTCGGCTCCCTTCCCTGTTTTTCATCCTTTTTTGTCTCTCTCTCCCGTTTCTCTCCACTATCTTGTTGGACTGGATGCAGATCCTGACTTCAGTTAGTCCTGGTTTCTATTATGTTCATTTAAGTGGTGGAAAACTCTCTTTATACCAACAGATGACCTTTCCAAAGAGCCTCGGCTTTTTATAAAAAAATCTACACAGGAGACTTTTTCTTCTTCTTAAAAATGACTTGGCATCTCTTTCATGATTTTTTCCCCTCTTCCAATCTATTTCTGCTCACCCCCCCACCCCACCCCGATGCTTTAAAATACCCCCGTCAAAATATGAATCTTTGAGCTGCAGAAAGGCCAACTATAATGGAGCCCAGAGTCATTCATCTGTGCAGGGACATTAAAAGAAGGGATTATATTTCATCCAGATAGTTTTTTTTTTTTTTTCCGAGGGGGGCGTGGATGGTGGATAAATTCCTCTGCTTCTTTTTTAACTCCATGAAAGTCTTTTTGAATGTTTTATTCCTTTGTGAGGGGATGCTCGCTGGAGGCTGCCTCCCCCGCGCCGCGCTTGGAAGTCCGCACACTGGGACGGATGTGACCTTGAATCCAATTTGCACAGTCGCATTCAGATCAATGTGTTTATTCAATTCAACTTCATTCCAGCAAGTAATAACGGCCTCAGACCGCTCATTTAAAACTCGCCAAATGGTTGTAGGATTTCAAAGCATTATTGCTACGATAGAGATTTAAACCTTTCAGCAATTATCCTTCAAAATCTGCGGGATCCAGGCTTTTCTTTAGTGCTGTGGACATTTCTCTTGCTTTTGCAATTTCAGACATCTAATCTAAAAATGCAGTTTTCAAATATGACATTTTTAACATTCTCTGTTATTTACAGTAAATACTCAAGGTCATGTAGCAGCATAGCGGTCCCAGATCATCACTCTACCACCACTTTGCTTGGCTTCATGATATCAAATCTCCATGGTCGGCTCTTTAATTAACATAGTTTCTTAAAAGCTTATTTTTATTTAACAGGCCTCCTCCAGCCGGGTTACTGCAAGACGTTTAGAATAAAGAAAATACTTAAAACGAACCAGTCTGACAACATGAAGCAGGCTAAAAGATCGTAAAAAGCCATTCCTGATCTACAGTAAGATCACCAAAACAGAGGAACAACAAAGTTCCTATAAATCCGAAGCACCACAGGCCTCAGTTATAGTCAGAGTTCAATTCAATTCAGTTTGTTTCTATAGCACCAATTCACATCATGTCATATCTAGGCACTTTACACTTCACCCAGATCATCTAGTTAAATTGATTCAGAGTTTTCTATCTGGGGAAAACCAGTTGATTGCATCGACTCATTCATTCAAATGCATTCCCTCACACTAAGCATGCTTGTAGCGACAGTGGAGAGGAAAAACCCCCTTTTAACAGGAAGACCCTTCCAGCAGAACCAGGCTCAGTGTGAGCGACCATCTGCTGAGGCCGACTGGGGTTCAAGGAGACAGAAGCAGACATAGAAAAAGCAGCTGTAAAAGGCGGCCCCGTCCAGGAAACACACAGCCAGGCAGACGAGCTCCGAGCCAGCTCCCATGTCAGAGGATGAAGAGAGCACATCCAGTTAGTCACAGTCAGAGAAACAGGACTACACTGGAAAACAGGCTGATCTCCAGCATCTAGAAACAAGGGTGTTGATGGAAGCAGCACAGCTGATATTTCTCTCCAGGATGGAGTCACAGCCAAACAGGAACAGACCAGATGAAGCTACTATGAGAAAAAGCAGAGAGAGCAGAACGTTAGAGATTGAACTAACAGATTCTACAGAATAGGAGAATAGAGAGATGAAATGAAAGAATGATGAAAAGGGTCCCTATGTCCTCCAGCAGTCTAAGCCTATAGCAGCATAACTATAGAGATAGCTCAGGATAACCTGAGTCACTAAAACTATAAGCTTTATCAAAAAGGAAACCTGTTTGAAAATAAACAGATTGGACCAGAAGGGCATCGTGGTTCAAAAGTGGAAACCTCTGCTGACCAAAATCAACATGAAAACAAATCCTTGGATTTTATCAGCAGTAACTTTTTCACACAGAGTCTAATTCTTCAGGTCTTTTATCCGATTTGTTTTAAAGGTCTGTAACAATTAAGTATCGCAAAAAAATATATTTTTATTTACTTTCTTCCTCTTTTTCTTAATCAGTATTGTTTTCCAGCTCTTCTGGCAGAATGTTAGAAGAGGAGAGAAAATTCTACTTGAAATGATCAAAAGATCGGGCGACGGCTTCGCTTCTGAGAATGACTCCTTCATTCCAGCTTTTTCTAAGTTTGAAGCGATAAGGAGGTAGTTTTAGTGAATTAATTCAGTCCCTTCAGTCTCATCTGCAGACTAATTAAGTGACCTCTGGTGCTGAAGTGCAAACGCTGCAGTTCCCTCATTGCTGCTCTGTCTGGACGTCTCGCTGTATTTCATTACACTTTATGAGCAGATCAGTAACTTACTCTGCTAAAATAGATCAAATACTCGTCTTTTCTGTCTCGTTCAGAATATTTATCATATATTTGGCCTGAGTATCTTATATCAAAAGTTAGTTTAATATTTTGTTTTTTAAAACTAATCGTAAGAATTTATTTATCATATTCAGGAATATGTCTGCTGATGTTCAGATTTCTTTTGGGATTAATATGTTTTACTTGTAACTGTCTATATTATGAGGCTTTATCAGTAAAGGCATCTCAACTTTAGCAGTAAAATGCTGTTTGCTTGCAGTCAGTTTACTGGGACAGTGTTTCAGGAAAATATAGAAAATATAGAAAGGTGATTTAATTGGGGATTTAAAAAAGTCAGAAAAATGATGCACAAAAATATTTTTATTGACAATTTAGGAAGGGTAAAAAAAAATTTCTTTAAATAAGTACAAAATGTTGAATTAAGGAGGTAAATGAGGCACTTTGCCAATAAAACAAGACAATTTAGGTTTAAATTAAGAAACAACTATTTTTTTTGGTCTTATTTCAAGTGAATCTTATCTAATTATCGTATTTGAAGAGTTAAAATACTCATTTAATTGCCAAATAATCTTATTTGCTTGCTTAAATTAAGGATAAATACATTTAATTGAACATTTTGACGTATTTCTAAATTGTTTTTGCAGTGTAGAAGAAATATTAGAATTGAAAATAAACTTATTGTAGAAAAAACAACCCATCCCTCAGAATATAAATGGGACAAGAAAAGGTAAGGATGTGTGAAAGGAAATATGGGGGGATTTGCTCCGCATATCCATCTGGGAACCTTCCGTTGAAGTAATTTTGGGAAGGGGCGAAAATACTGGTTAGCTGATTGGCCTATGTTGGTGATAGACGGGCCAAATAAACCAATCAGATCAACGAAGCATATGACGTACTAACAGAGCGACGACGAAGAGGAGCCAATTGATAGATCAAACTCTTGCCGAAACCAGTCGGGAGAAGAGCAAAAACATCTTTTCCTCTGAGAAAAGCCTCCAGAGCAGTGTTTTGCTCTTCTTTCAGTGAAGAAATACTCTGTAATTCCGATAAAACTTGCTCGATAGCCACGCTAACGCTAGTTTCATCGGCTGAAGCCGCCATGTTCTTTAGACTGAACTGTCGCGCTTCTCGTTGCGTCACGCCTCAACCCGCCTCAAAGCCAACGCTGATTGGACGTTCGTTTGGTGAACGGCTCCAAATTTTCTTTAACGGAGAGTCTCCAGACTGATCTGCGAGTAAAACCGTGAAAGCTCGCGAGATCAGGATGGTCTCACGAGGCTAGGAGGGGGGGGGGCTATACGATGAAAACATAAATAAATAAAAAAAAAACTTGAGAAGAACTTCACGAGTGGAAAAACTGCAGTTTTTAAAAGACCAAACCAAAAGTAAATCAGACAGAACATCTAAAACGTCCCATAAGAAAGAGTTTGGACAAGAAATGTCTAACGGATTTGGATGAAATTAATTAAAGCAGACATCCAGCATGTTAATAAACAGAATGTTCAAACTATTTAGAAAGATGCTCAATGACAATCTTAGTTTAACAGTGAACACTTTTGCAGCAGATTATTGAACCATAAAGGATCAGTACAGATTAAACGTTAAATCACATATAAAAAGGAGCGGGTCATACGGTAATTTCCTTGTAAGTCTCTAAACAGCATGTAAGTATAAAGATAAAGAAAACCTACACCCACAGACACAAGCTAGATGCCAGTTGAGAAAGTTGAGGATTCAGTGGAGCCAAGAGGAACAAAAAGGAGAAAACGGAAAGAGGGAACAATCTCATCCACTTTCCATCTTGTGTCACAAGTCAGTGGTTTTAATCTTGGGGAAAAAGTCAAATGAAGCGGCGCTGAAATTCATTTCTATTCTGCAGAGACACACAGCAGCATTCTTCTGCAAATGGATTTTCACTTTGTCAAATTTAGCCCTGCCGTATCTCTGAGGGGCAGCACGCTTCCAGAGGGGCCTGCTGGGAACCGCCGGCGGTCCGTCCTGCTACTGCAGGGCGTACCGTAGCACCGACGGCATGTCCCATTTCCAAAACAGCTTCCCGTTCCTTCTGCCTTCATCCTCTTGTAAGCCTGGATTGAGGTTTCAAGCTGTTATTTGCTGGCAGGAAGCCAGATTGTGCTTTTTATATCCACTAATCTTTCTCACTGACAAACTTCCATTTTTCCAAATATAATCCCATGTATTGAGCAGAAAATTAGCCTGCAGGATTTTCAGAGAAGCTTATATTTTCTCTGCGTAGAAAAATACTAAACAGTTAAAAAATAATATGTTTTAATTTATACTTTACTGGGACTGTTAACTCCCTTTCAAAACTGTAGAATTGTTTTTTTTTCTGTTTATGTATGGAATGTTTTTGCTTTATTAGAGCTGCATTACTCATGGTGTAATGCTTTAAGGGTCCGAATAAAGAAAATGATCAACCAGTAAAGGTCTGGAGACATTTTTTTATTATAAAATGTTACTTTAAACAGAATTTAACACTGAAATAAAAAGAAGGTTTTTATGCATCCATTGAATCTTTAAATTAAAAAATAGAAACTTTTTCAATTTTAAAATCTAAAATGTTTTTTGAAGTAGAGAAGAACAATCGTTCAGTTTGGTATATAGACAATTTCCTGATTCGCATATTTTATAAAACACCTGATCTGACCATTTTTTCCACTTTCTTTTTTGTGGCTTAATGAGAGAAGTGGGCTTTAGGCTGCCAGCAGGTTGAGCCAAACATCCTCTAAATGTGCAGGGTCATCTTTGAGCACGCCATTTCACTTTTCTTTCACCAGTTCACCGCAGTTCTTCCAGCAGTCCACACTTTCTCTGCTCTCTTTTTCTCATCGTCTTCTCCTAATTTCCATCGCCCGGCTTGCCACAGGTTTGCCTGCTGTCTCTTATACCCCATTTACACTAACCGTGCCGAGACCGGTCCGAGCTCAGTAACTGAGATAACTTATGGTGTGTAAATGGAAAGCAAACTGAACCGAACCGAGCTAACTGCAGACCAGTTCCAGAGGTGGGCTCGGCTCGGTTTTTCACTGGCTCGGTTCTCTGATAACAAGAGCGCATGAGCAGAACGCGTCATCTCCGTCTGGCTGCACATCGCGATTCACACTCCATTCCAGTAGATGGCAGTAATGCCTCTCCGGAAACAGAAGAACAACTTCTTCTTCAACTATAAACAACAATCGAAATCGTCTCCGCGCGACGTTTTAAATAACAACACCGAAGTACAGCAATAATAATCAAGCATAACTTTCTGAATGTGATGGGCGCCGCCATTTTGATTCCCTCCTTCATCTTCTTCTTCTTGTGTTTTATGGCGGTCGGCAAACAACTTTTGGTGCATTACCGCCACCAACTGCTTGATTTCCTCCTTCAATACCGGCAGTAATACCGCAGATCATCACTAGGAGGCGAGGAACCGAGATAGCGTTATGTGTAAACGGTCGTCAGAACCGAGCTCGGCCTGGTTAACTGATCCGAGCTCGGACCGGTCTCGGCATAGATCAGTTTTTTAAGGGTGGTGTAAATGGGGTATAAAAGTAGCACCAGCAGCAACCCAGACTGACAGCTCATTGGCTCATTTGGATCACGTGCAGCTTGGAGCCGGACGCTCCGGAAGGCTTTACCGTATTAACAGGAAAAGCGGAGCAAGTGAAATTAGACACTGCCGTTGGACAACATGCGGTAATTAAATGTTTTAAATCAGGTTGGGTCCAGATTAGCCAGCAGGCAAATCTGCTTTAAGTTGTAAAGAACACAAAGAGTTGAATACAAGCCTAATTCACTGATTCTTCAGACCTGTTTCGTGCTTTTATATGAATTTAATTTATATTGTCACATATAAAATAAAGATTGAGAGGTGTGCAATTAGTTTTATTTTTTCGGTGGAGAACTAAGAATGCGCAGCTTACACCCTGCGTCCTGCAGAGGAACACGATGGTAGCAAAGTGATGATGAAGGGAAGCTGATCTTCATCATTAACAATGGCTAAGGTTTGATTTCAAGGCTCCAGCACTAAACAGGCATCGTTAAGGCCGGTCAAAGTGCAGTCCATTTATTATCCTTTTCACAGATG
The DNA here is from genome assembly GCF_016077235.1 of Cyprinodon tularosa. Classification (NCBI taxonomy): domain Eukaryota; kingdom Metazoa; phylum Chordata; class Actinopteri; order Cyprinodontiformes; family Cyprinodontidae; genus Cyprinodon; species Cyprinodon tularosa. The sequence continues at coordinate 1,618,926 of NW_024039418.1, read as the reverse complement.
CTATCCATTTACTCTGATTAAACTCTTGTTTTTATGCAAAGAAAATGAGAAAAAAGTCTGTTTCAAATGTGCAAAGCAGGTAGAGAAATGCTGCCGCCAATAGATGAAAATAGCTTCCTTTCATCTAAAAAGTACGTTCTGCTTTGTTAAACTCTAAAACAATAACAAAAAAATCCCACCTGAGCCCTAAATTATTGGAAACACTTTCTTAAAGAAACCTTAACAGTTGCTACCAGCAGCAAGCTAATGATAAACAGTAGCTATTAGTGGCCGGGTGAAATGTAACGTCATCTAACCTTTCCAGAATCTGTTCATTGCTCATTTTCTCTGCTGCTTGTTTCCGATAACGGAAAATGGAGTCAAGTATTATCAGCTCAGACATATTTTATCAGGCTCTGACCAGTCTGCGCAGAGTGCTGAGCTTTTGTATTCCTGGTAAAGATGAATGACCTTTTGCAGCTCCTGCACACAGTATGTGTCTGCAGCAGAAAGATTTCCTTAAATGGCTTTTAGACAGATTGCACCTTTGAATTAAGTGCTGCTGTGCAGCCTATAATTATTTCTTTCTTGTGATTAACTGTTGATTGAGTCCTGAATTAAGTAAAAAAGTCAAACTGTCCAGAACAAACACAGCTGGGTGCTCAAACTGAAACCAAAGGGAACAAAAGGAAAGTTTTTTTTTTATTATTCTCTTCCATGTTTTTAGATATTTTGATGTTTTAATTTCTCATACTCCAATCTTAAAGTAAAATATGTTATTTGTGGAAAGCATCAACCAAGCTAAGCTCTCCAGCTAATACTTTCCTTGAACATTTTCGCTTTCAGCTGCTTGATTTAAGTCATTTTTAAATGCGGAGCATTCATTGGTTTTCAGACGACTGAATTAATTACTGCTGCAGTGATGAGCAGTTGTTGTCCAGATTTCAACCATATGTTTTCCTTTTCTACTTGACCTCTGAAGTAAAACCCTAAGCTCTACAACATGAAGGTTTTCCATTCAGCTATTCCTTGATTCAAGAATTCTCAAATCTGTAGATTTGATCAATTTCAGAACTGCTGAAATTCTTTACAAAGCAAGAAATAACTTACTTCCTGCGCACGTACAACAATTGTTTTCTGATAAAGATGGATTTGCTCCGCATATCCATCTGGAAACCTTCCGTTGAAGTAATTTTGGGAAGGGCGAAAATACTGGTTAGCTGATTGGCCTATGTTGGTGATAGACGGGCCAAATAAACCAATCAGATCAACAAAGCATATGACGTACTAACAGAGGGATGACGAAAACACAACCACAAGCCAGGCTACTCTTGCTGAAACCAGTTGGGAGCAGAGCAAAAACATCTTTTCCTCTGAGAAAAGCCTCCAGAGCAGTGTTTTGCTCTTCTTTCAGTGAAGAAATACTCTGTAATTCCGATAAAACTTGCTCGATAGCCACGCTAACGCTAGTTTCATCGGCTGAAGCCGCCATGTTCTTTAGACTGAACTGTCGCGCTTCTCGTTGCGTCACACCTCAACCCGCCTCAAAGCCAACGCTGATTGGACGTTCGTTTGGTGAACGGCTCCAAATTTTCTTTAACGGAGAGTCTCCCGACTGATCTGCGAGTGAAACCTTGAAAGCTCGCGAGATCAGGATGGTCTCACGAGGCTAATGGAAAATATAATCTAAGAGGAAAATTAAATGTTCGAACAACAAAAAGAAGCTTTAGTTTATCAATTAGCGGAGTGAAGCTCTGGAACAGCTTGCCTGAAAACATTAAACAATGTAAAAGTATCCAGCAATTCAAAAACAAATATAAGAAAAGTATTTTTGATGAATACAAAAAAGAGTAATATATAAAAAGCTGGTATACTGTTTGTCTTACTGTAAATAATTGTCCTTTACCACCATGACACATGTAACTGAGGGGTGTGGCCTAATAAGCTTATGCTTCGTCCTGCTCCTTTTTGAAACATGATGCATGTTTGTGAAGCATTCAATGTAAACATTGTTAAATCATATCAATATTCAAAATAAATGAAATGAAAAGTGTTTATATTCTCAGTGTTTGGGCCTGGTTGGTTCATTCAACATCAGCTCACACTGAGCCTGGTTCTGCTGGAGGTTTCTTCCTGTTGAAAGGGAGTTTTTCCTCTCCACTGTCGCTACAAGCATGCTTAGTGTGAGGGATTGTATTTGAGTCGATGCAATCAACTGGTTTTCCTTAGATAGAAAAACTCTGAATCAATTTGACTGGAAGATCTGGTTGAACTGTTAAGTGCCTTGAGATGACATGTGTTGTGAATTTGGCGCTATATAAATAAACTGAATTAAAACTGAATTAAATTAAAATTAAATTAATTAAATCAGTCACCAGTTAAATTCTTCCATCGGTCGGTTTGGCGCCAGGAACAATGTTCGCTTTCTGAGGCATCTGCTGCAGAATCCCCCTTGTCTGAATGTCTACTCCCAAAAATACAATTTATTCCGTTCCCCACTTTGTTTTGAACTTCTCTTGGCAAACATTTGAAAGTTGAAACCAGATATATGTTGGAGTTCAGTTTTTAATCTGTAAATGTCCCGAACTCCATCAAGGTTTAGTATAATTCTGGGAGGGACTCCTGAAATTTTGCCAAAAGTCCTCTGCAGATTAAGCTAACTTATGTTCCTTATGCTTTATCTCATGTATTTTTGTACCTAATCCACTGTGCTAAAGGTTCGATAAATATGGAAAATAATAACTGAGACATGGAGCTTCCTTGTCTACAACTCTGAACAATTTTTATTTCTTCTCATAGCTCTCCGTTGATCCCAATCTTACCAATGGGCTTATTGAAAAATGTTTTGGAAAACATTTTTAATCGGGTCACAACTTTGAACCAAAATGACCGATCTATGGTGTAATACTTTTTATGCATTTAAATCCATTAGAGTTGCTTGCTTGTCATTCCTTCTGTGATGAATCTCGTTTAGTGTTCGTATTTCTATTGGTTTTAAAGTTGTGTCTCCAGTGAGTGAGCAGGCTGTGATGCAGTAAGTCTATGTGTGAACATTTCTATCACTGTAGTATTTTGCTCTTTCTGTTAGGCCAATATTCCCTCATAGAGAAAGTTAGGAAATAATTTCTCCTGCTGATTTCTAAAAAAGCTTTACAAAGACAAAGCTTAGATTTGGTCGTCATTAATAAAATCCAATCAGTTTTTTTTTTTTTTAGTTTTTTCCTGAAGAAACTTAGATTGTTTTTTTTATTGCTAAAAAGCTGAGACAATTATTTTCTCCAAGAGGATCTAGCCTCAGACCATGGGGTGAATCTCTGCTGTGTCTCCTGCTGGCATCGTGCCACCTCCACCCAAACAAGTTTGAGTAGCTGTTGGAGTTCTTCATTTTTTTCCCTCAATACAGATGTGCTTTCTATGTATTAGATAAAATATATATAACACCTGCTGGTGTTAACTTAGTCCTGCTTGGGCCTGAAAATGACTTTTCCACCAGAAGCACCCAGCTTAATAAACATTGTTATTCACCATCGCCATCTGCTGGCAGCTAGTACTCACACACCCAGCCTTCCAGCAGCTTTAGGTTCCTCTTCAGTCAACTCTAACTCTAGTTTGTGTTGTTTTTCCTCTTGGCATCATTTTCTCTCTCTAGATCTTGGCTCTGCTGGCAAAATCACTTCCTTATTTACTCTCTGGATGCTTTTGCAATAGCGAACCTCTGGTCAACGTGTATCCCAGGGCGCAATGATTTATTTGGACATGTGAAGAAATCCTAACATCATCATGCATAGCAGCGCCTCTTTAAGGTAGAAGGATTAGTGGGGTTATTTATTTAAAGCTTTTTTCCCTGCATTGTGCTGTAACTGAACCACAGACATGTGAGTTCCAGTTCAGTTTTTAATTTTCTATGCTTTTGCTTTTTTAAAAAACATAATCAGAATTTCCTGGAGCCTTTGTTAAATTATTATTTTTTCATCGTTAAAAGGATTAAGCGAAAACAATAGTGCATGTCCTTTCATACAATAAGGCTTTTAAAACTCACCAAAGTTTGTCCGCCTCCATCTGTGGCTGAGTTATTCTTGGATAAGCAACCTTTCCCAAACCTTTTCTCTTAATTTCAATATGTCTTTAAACTTGATCATCTTGTCACATCATTATAGCTGCTAGCTATGTCGTAAAGCAATGGATAACTCTTATAAATCACGTTTCATTGAGCATACACTGCAAAAAAATAAAATCTACATTAGATTAGATTAGATTAGATTAGATTCAACTTTATTGTCATTACACAGGTACAAGGCAACGAAATGCAGTTTAGGTCTAACCAGAAGTGCAAAAGCAGCAAGTGCAGGATAAATAATGGTTCCATAAATACAGGATATTATTTTCTACTAAATTAGTATAGAGATGAATACTATTATAAATAGTGAATATAATATATAGATCACTACACTGGAAAAAATCAAAATCTAGATAAGTCATTTTTCCTCAAAATAAGTGCATTTGTTCTTGGATTGAGGAGGAAAAAGAGACATTATGCCAATGGAACAAGACAATTTACCTTTATAATAAGAAAACAAAATTGCATTGTCTTATTTCAAGTGCATCTTATCTAAATATCTTATTTTAAGAGTAAAAAACACTCATTCCATTGGCAAATCACCTCATTCAAATATTCAAATTAAGGGTAAATACACTTAATTTAAGAATGTTTGTAGTTATTTCTAGGTCGTTTTTCCAGTGTGGCGTTATGAACTAAGTGTACAGCTGGATATGCACTGAATATAATATACTAGGGATGCACGATATAATCGGCCCGCTATCGGTATCGGCCTTAAAACTGAATATCGGACATCGGCCACCCCACCGATATTTAACCCGATATTTGATCAGCTTCTGAGTTTCTAAAGTCTAAAAAAAAAAAAAAAATACTACTTCTTCTTCTTCCTCAAAAACTTCTTTTTTACAGACTTAAAAACTTCTAAAGACGAGGGGAAAAATATTGATACATTAAAATATCACAATATCTTCATATGCTGATATATTGCCATTTAAAAACACCATATCAATCTCTTTTACTAATGAAATATTGCTATATGTCGTAGTTATGCTACGAAATCCCCCGAAAATTCACAAAATTTTGCCATATTTTTATATGTTGATATATTGACGCGGTATCGATCTATTTTACTAACAAAATCTCACAAGAATTTGCAAAATATCACGAGAGTTTGTAACCCTATAATATACAGGTGGATAAATACTATACTACTATAAATAAGGATCTGCTTCTGGGTTGTAACATTGTCAATAGTGGTATTAATATAATCCAGTACAGAGGAGATGTAACAGTAAGTACACTGGAAAAAAATTGAAAACTCGGTAAGTCATTTTTTCTTAAAATAAGTGAATTTGTTCTTGAATTGAGGAGGTAAAAGATACATTTTGCCAATGGAACAAGACAATTTACACTTAAAATTAGAAAACACAATTGATAGCCTTATTTCAAGTGCCTTTTATCTAAATATCTAATTTTAAGAGTAAAAATACTCATTCCAATGGCAAATCACCTCATTTACCCACTCAAATTAGGGTAAATACACTTAATTTTAGAACTTTTGACTTATTTTTAGGTCGTTTTTCCAGTGTTATTAGTAATTTTTTTCTTAAAATAAGAGCATTTTTTCTTGAATTGAGGAGGTAAGTGAGGCATTTTGCCAATGGAGCGAGACAATTTACATTTAAAATTAGAAAACACAACTGCATTGTCTTATTTCAAGTGCATATTATCGAATTATCTTATTCTAAGAGTAAAAATACTCATTCCATTGGCAAACTATCTCATTTACATGCTTAAACTGAGGGTAAATACACCTAATTTAAGAAATCTTTACTTATTCTAGATCATTTTTCCAGTGTATGCGCTTAGAAACATGTGTGCTCCAATAATTTTTGCATCAGCAGTTACAGTTCTCTTCTGCATCATCTCCTAAAGGTGAATCTTATCTATGGGAGAGGTTCATCAGCTAATGAATGGTTTAACATAGACACTACGTGACTCTTTGGATTATTTAAGCCCAGCCTAATGATAGTAAGACCCACACACTCTATGGGGTTGTTGTCGGCTGCTGATACTTAGTTTTAATGCTTAAAATGATATAAATCAAACCAGATGTTTGCTTCCATCACTGAATGTTTGGATTTAATGTTTTCTCTGCTTTGACTGCTGACGTTTGATGTTGAAGGTTGTTGAACTTGAAGGGCTGCTATAAATTGAGTTGTGCACAGCATCAGTTCATTCCTGGATCTTTTCATTTTATTACCTCTCCATTTCCCGTAACTTCAGCAGGAGTTCAGTTATTGTTGGGGAGAGTCTGAATAGGTTGTTTAAAGAAACATTTGAAGAATAATTTCCTTTTCTTCCCTGTGGCTGTGCAGTCATGTGTCAGAGAGAGAGAAAGGAACAAAGCAGACCCCCTGAATCATCATCAGCCGTTTCCACATCTTCTCCTTCACCAAATCCTTTTCTCTCCTGTGAGATCTCACCCGATTTGAGTGGAAGAGACAATTAATCCTTCCTTAAAGCAAGGCATTTTTAACTAGCTTAATCCTACCTCCTTTTTGTTCATTTTTTGCACACTGAATAAAAAAACAAGGGTGTATTTACCGCCATTCTGTCTCAACTAAACAAAATGGCTGCCTGTTTTTCTGTTTGATGCGTGCATTTTTCCCCTGCCCCGTGCTCCAACGCTACTAACATGTCGGAACATCTGTGTTTGCCGCCAGGAGCGTTCAAGTTACCATGTCCCATTTTTTGCATGTCTGTATCTTTGTCTATTTGTGTTTGTGTGGGTGAGCATCTCTATGAGAGCGAGATGAAAGACTCCTGTGAGTCACATGCTGCTGTCTGCCTCCTAAATGGCCCTGGAAAGAGATGATCAGCGCTTCTTACTCACATACAGATCTTAACGGCACCAATACTGAAAGAAAAAAGGGAAAATAAAAGTGTGTTTTACACAAAATGTATAAACACACAGAAAATGTACAGTTACTAAAAAGCAAGAGAGTAAAGCAAGTCATCTACATGAAGCTGTGATGGATATAATAGCAACAAAGGAGAGTGAACGTATGAAAACAAGCATCTAATGCACATTAGAAAGCAAATCTTTTTCTCACAGTGGTAGCCTGGAGCAAGAAAGCACTTCTTCATGTCTCATTTTAACGATGTCTGCAGTATTTTCCACCTTGTCAAATTGCTGTCATTTAGTTCATATTTCTGTGTCTTAGAGAACAAACAACAGCTCTGCTTTTTTGGGTGAATTTTCTTCTAAATACAGGGTTTCCGCAGGTCATTTGCAATCATTTAAAGTCATTAAATCAGTCCTTAAAGGCACACTATGCAACATTTTTCAGTTAATTAATGTGTTCCATAACGTTTTGGATGATTAAATGAGTCATTTCAGGTTGAACAAAGGTTTTCTCGGCCGCCCTGGTGGTCTGTAGGGGAAATACCGCACTTGCAATTGCAGGAGCCCTCAGCCCGCACCCACAGGCTCAGAAGTCTCGCGAGAGTCGGTCTTGCTTTACGGCGAGAACTGCTGAACCCCCCCAGTTAAAAGCATGCTCGTTGCTAGCACAGTGGCGATATTTGTGCAGTGCTGCTTTCACACCGGATGCAGCAAAAGCAGCAAAATCGCGTCTGCTGCTTCATTTTTGCTGCTTGTACCAGTTAGTTCTGAGGCGCGGCTGAAGCAGCTTTGCTGCTCTGGCTGCGCGGTGCAAAAGTGTGTCTGACGTGCGTTGGGCGGAGCTTCACCATTCTTTTTTCTGCCTTGCAGCTATATTTGCTGTGATCAGCGGGAATAAAGTAGTTTTAATATGTTTTTAAGCGAGAAAATACACCTGAAAACGTAATCAGTGCCGTCAGTTCATTCAGATTATCATCCTGCCTTACAATATTTTTTCTGTCGGAGCCGCTCAGACCCCCACATACCAGCGGTGCGCCGACAGTAGGAATCCCTTCATCAGCAGCCTCTGGCCGGGTCGCCTCCTCGCGGTTCACCGCGGCAGCTGGTAGGTGTTTTTCATCTAAATAATCCAAACTGCAGGCAGCAGGATAATAAAAGCGAACGTAGCATTAAACGCGCCCGACGCGCGGCTTCGCGCCTGCTGCTCAAAACGCGCCGCGGGACCTTTTGCTGCGCCTTGACGCGCGTCAACCATTGACTTTGCATGTAAACTCGCTGCTTCTGTCGCGCCAGCTGCGTCCAGTGTGTGCATTCGTTGCGTTCGCCTGTCTGCTAAGCTCAAAACAACCGCGCCTGGCTTGACGGAGAAACCAGGAGAACAGCTGTGCATATTTACGACAGTGCACTTTTACTTTCGCCCTCTGGGGGGAGCCTCGCTGGAAAATCAACACCGGTTGCATAGTGTACCTTTAATTGGCATTAAATTCATTAAATGTGATTATTGTGGCTTTTAAAATGCTTTATTTAAAAAAAAATAAAATAAAATTGGATATATTGTGTAACGAAATATTTGTGCAAAACTGCTTCTGGTTGATCTTAAAGCCGTATGTTCGAAAAAAAACTCAAGGCTGTTAAAATGAGGAAGTTATGTCCCCTAAAAAAGACGTTGCGCCTCGGGGGCTTCCTCACGGTTCTTTTCCTGGGAGCAAGTTATTTACTATTTTTAACTGAAACTGGGTAAAACCATGAAAAAAAGGACTATAAAACAGGAGTAAAAAAGTAACAGAGTTTATTCCAGATCAGGTCGTTACAGGACAGAGAAAATGCTTGGAGCTTGCACAGCTGTGGGCTCAAAAATCACGTCCGCGAACGTCCGGCAAAGATTTGAGCCCCGAAAAAGGTCATCTCCTCCTTCTTATAGCTCATGAGTCTATGCGTTGGATCATGTTGATGTTTAGCTGTCCGTATCAGAAACTGACACGCCATCCATGTCTTGAACTCCATGCAGCTTGCTTCTATGCCTCAGGGTTACAGATAGCTCTCCTCCAACAGTCCGGCTCCAAGATGCGCCCATATCCTGTGTATTCTTAAAGACATGAAGGCTGTCCTGATTAGATGACCTCCGTACACACAGTGACATCCACCATGTGAAGGAAGGCCTTCTACTCTGTCTAATCTGGCTAACAGAATAACAATGCACATGATGTATAAATAATAAACCTAACAAGGCGTAGAAAAAGCTAGAGAATTGGGAAACACAAATTTCAACAAAAGTGGCTGGAAAACGAATTCAGGACATGGCTGCAGCCTGTCGACCGTAAAGATAACAAAAGATTTTGCTGTGTATATATGATACTCATGGGTACTTGTTGATGGCATTAAAAAATTTCTTAGAGCATTAAAAAGCATTGAATTAGTTACACGTTGCTGTATAAACCCTATAAATAGTGTTTAGATCTGCTGAAATGCAGAGTTGGTAACTAGTGACATGTACTTGAGTAAAATTATAAAAGCAAAATAACTTATAGGGCTATATTACATGCTTCATACTTATTACTTTTTCTTGAGTTATATTCTTGTAAAACATCATTACTCCTGCTTAGCAAACTTACTGGCTGATCTGAGTTTCTCCAAGATCAAATGTTTTTGCATTAAATCTAATCAGTGGAAGGTATTACCTTTTCCTAACATGTTACCATTTTCACTGTGAAGATTAGTTTCATACATTTTTATATTGAGAAAAAAATTGACTTAAGTGTTTCTTTCGCATAGACTTTGTTTTTGCAAAAATAGATACAATACCAAAACTTGCACATAACATTTGTCTACATGATTTCTAAACATTAAGTTAGATTGATTCAGGATCAGTACTTGAGCTGCCTTTTAACGAAATATTTTTTATTCTTACTTGATTGACTGCCTTTACTTTAACTTGACAATATTTTTAAATAATTCTTTGTCGAGTATATGTTTGCGGTACTCTACCCACCTGCTGAAATGTGCATTTATAGCCCAGATGACTAGAGCGATGTGGCCGTTCTGTCGTATCTACCTGTATTTAGATTTTAGCATCTGTTGCCATTTTGATTTTTCTTTTCTATACCTGTTGTGTATCCATATTGGTACAGCGGCTTGAAGGGTTTAAGATTTCCCCCCTTTTGCTAAAGAATACATATTCCTTCAATTTTTACATGTTTTGTCTTGTTGCCGTGACAAATTGATTCTGTTTAGTGTGGGTTTTATTCGCATAGTTATGTTAAACAATAAACTGCCGTTTCAAACTTTCTAATCAACTCTGAGCAGCATGTCAGTCTCTGAAAGAAAAGCAGCATCATACCATGATGCTGCTTTTCTTTCTTGTTTTGGCTTTTTGCTTAAAAGGCCTTCACATACTAACTGAATTTATAAGGAACAGGTGTTTAAACCATGACGAAACTCCTGCACTCAATGCCGTTCACCCATGAATAATTTTTTATTTCATTTCACAATTACCTTCAGCTTTGTGTTGGTGCATAAAATAAAACCATTATAAAATATAATAGAGCTTTAGGTTGCATTAGGAGAATAAGGATGCCAATTAATCAGGATTAAGGCATTGTATTTAGCCACAGATGTGATTTATTATCTTTTTTTTTTTACATAAACTTACTCTCTTTCCATAAAGTGGAGAATTTCCCAGGATGACATTTTCACAATTAAACTTTGCTGTTTTTCTGGTTCGAGTGAGCTTCCTGTATCAGAGAGGATCTTTGCTGGTGGCCGACCCTTGTTGCTGCACAACTGAGAACATCTCCCAATCAAGATGACTAGCTTGTGTATAGTATAAGCAGTATATTCGCGGATGATTACCTTCATCGTATTCCAGCCAAAGTCCTAAACCAGGAATATTTTTCTTGTAGAAATGTGTCTTCTTGTGACTCTTTTAAGGTGGACTCTATTATTGCTGCCCGCTCTCCAGCACGTTATAACTTCCAAAAACCAATACTCTCAGGTCTCACTCACATTCTCCTGGAGCTCTGGGCTACAGCAGGTGTAATGAAAGTCAGATGCAGGTAGCTAAATGGCTAAAGGGCAGCTTGTTAATTCTATTTAATTATTTCTAATTAGGCAAATTTAATAAAACATACATTATAGATGACGAAGTACCAACCCTTGTTAAATTAATGAAAATATTAAAGCTGTGTGTCTTCAAACCCTTTAATGGTCCCAACCAAAGGTTCTGGTCTGTGTCGGATATCTGGTCGATGCTCCGACCCTCGAACCATGAATAGCAGATGATGAGTTATCTAAATAACTTAAACTGTTAGTGTTGCAATGAACAGAAACTGTGAATATTTTTGAACTCCTGTGTGATAATCCACCATTTGGGCCGCATTGATCCCCCTTCTGAAATAAATCTTTCTCTCCTGCGAAGCAAACATGCTGCTTTTCTTATCACAATAAAATCTTAGGGGATTGTACTACTTTCCTTGTATAAAACTATGAAATTAGTAGATCTAAATCTAAGGCTTCTATAATGAAAATTGAATCTCTGTTCAGTCTTTTCATCTGTAAAAAGGTGAAAGAAAAACGAAAATCTAAAGCTCTGTCAATAAAGTCTATTCGTAAGAATAATCCAGCTTACTGAATGAAGTTGCTACTCCACCTTAAACAGAAGAACATGATAAAATCATTGATAAAATAATAAAATCATGTATCACTTGTAAGCGGGATCAAATAACCTCTGCGCATTTCTGACGTTCACGTTCCTCTCATTCTTTAAAGTCATTTCTCTGAGGAGCTGCCGGATAGATCATCTATTAACAGCCAAACATCTTTTTCCATCGTTGCTCCGACTTTTACATCTCTTTTGTCCTTGCTAATTTGCCTTCTGCTTCCGTCTGCCCAGAACCTCCTCGTCAACCTTTATTGCTCATTTCACTTTCATCAGAATGGTGCGAGTGTGGGTAGCAATAACAAAACGTTTTGTTGGTATAGACGTAAGTGAGCTGAATTTTAAGTTAGACGCCTGCTTCCCTCTGTGTTATCTCTCTTTCCCACTCATGCAAACACACATCTGGTTTAATTACATTCACATTAGTCATTTTTTTATGATTTGTTTTGGCACTGATGTTAGATGAAATGCAACACTGAAACGACAGGAATTTAGAGATTTATTTTTGTAAAAATGCAAGAAAAGGATCTACTACATGAACAAAGTATGTGATAGAGGAAAAAGGAATTGAATAAAAACTCTTATATTTAAACATTTGTCATTTTTAACCATGTTTAAAATGTATTTACAGTCTTTGTAGGGAACAAAACCCTCATTATCATGCAATTAACAACAGATTTGACATGAGTGCAAATGTTGATGGTAATCTCTCTCGTCAACAGGGTCCCATAGACAATGACGCTGTGATTCATGTAGCCCTGGTAGCGGAGAGCCAGAGGTAAGATGTGTGTCGTTATGTGTAAATCTTAATGTGTGCTTCACCATAAAGGGAGGTGAGTTTGGGCTTCTTTCCTTTTTCAGCTAATCGTGGAGTTTGACCTCCAACGTCACACCATCATCTGTCACTCTGCTAATTATGTGAACTCATGTCAATGTATATGAATTCTTGAAAATGCGCGTGAGACAGCTGGGGTGTGTGTCAAATGGGGTCAAATGAGTGTGAAGCCTGTAAACCCTTAGCTTCAATTACTGCTGCTGAAAATGCGCCTGTAAGGACCTACATCATCATCATTACCATCTTTTCACCGCAGTTTGAATCAGTGGCTGCTGCACAGACGACGTGGGATTGACAGATTTATATTTCATCCATTTTTTTTTTAATGCATCTTAAGATGCAGAGCTTCATGTTTGACTTAAAAATCTCGATCATTGTAGAATTAATCAGAGCTTAATTGGGTAGTAAAGATAAATCAAATGTAGTGTCTATCACCTATGTGAGATGAAGGTACAGTTCTTACAAAAAGTATTTACATTGCTGAACTTTTTCCATAGTCATTTATCCTAAAAATATATTTATTCTTTCACTTAAAATCCAACACATAATACTCAATTATGTCAACAAGGGAAATGTATATTTACGATTGTTTCAAATTGATCAAAGATAGAAAAGTAAGGAATATACTTACAGCTTCTACCATGAAGCCCCTCATTCAGCTTAGGTCATTACAGTTTTTACCGATTATCCTTTAGATTTTTTCCAGTTTAAATAATTCTTTGAAGTGCCCAATCAGCACAATGGCTCAGTTAGCAACCATTATTTTTCATCAGGGTCGAGCTTAAATTTAAATGAACATTTGGCAAGATCTGAAAATGGCTGTGCATGGAGATCTCCCATCCAGCCTAATGGAGCTTGAGATGCACTGCAAAAAAAAGCTTGAATTGCCGCAGAAGTTGGATCAATAATAAGAAAAAGGCTGTGAACACTTACGTAAATTAGATGCCTTGTGTTTCTGTTTGTAACAGATATGCTACAAGCTGAAAATACCCTTTTTCACATTGTTAGAATGTGGATTGGGTTTAGAAATTTGGTTGAACCAATTAGACTTTTTTTTTAGTTCTGTTTCTAATCTTTGATTTTAGGATTCACTGATCCTAAACGGTTATAAGTAAAAATAACTCATGTCGAAAGATCGCCACGTAAACATTCTTAACTGAATTTACTCCCAGAAAAATTATTGTTCATTAAAGTGCTCATAGAATGATTCTATAGGGTATTTGGACCTTTAGGTCTCTGAATAGGGTGTGTAACATTAGTTGGGCTGAAAATGGCATATTTGCTGTTCTATGAGCCCTAATGCAGCCTGGTTAAAAGCCCCAGAATGAAACGACAACTTTTCTTCCTTTTATCGTATGATAATGAATATTTAGATGAGCTGTGCTCTGATTGGTTGGTTTACAACAAGCGAAGCTGCTGAGGAAAGACGCATCACAGCAACAAGCACTCACTCACTGAAAGGTGACCAGACATCTTCTTTTTCCTGGACATGATCTACTTTTAATACCTAAAAAAATGTCTGGGGTAAATTCAAAATGGTCCTGGTAGACCACAGTCCACTTCGCGGGCATCTGTGAACAACTATCTATATCAGGGAGACTCCTAGCCTCGTGAGACCATCCTGATCTCGCGATCTTTCAAGGTTTGACTCGCTAATCAGTCTGGAGACTCTCCGTTGAAGAAAATTTGGAGCCGTTCACCAAACGAAAGTCCAATCAGCGTTGGCTTTGAGGCGGGTTGAGGTGTGACGCAACGAGAAGCGCGACAGTTCAGTCTAAAGAACATGGCGGCTTCAGCCGATGAGGCTTTTCTCAGAGGAAAAGATGTTTTTGCTCTTCTCACGACTGGTTTCGGCAAGAGTAGCCTGGCTTGTTGTTGTGTTTTCGTCGTCGCTCTGTTAGTACGTCATATGCTTCGTTGATCTGATTGGTTTATTTGGCCCGTCTATCACCAACATAGGCCAATCAGCTAACCAGTATTTTCGCCCCTTCCCAAAATTACTTCAACAGAAGGTTTCCAGATGGATATGCGGAGCAAATCCATCTGGCGGAGTCAGGTTAGGAGACTCCCGGGAGACTTGGGATGTCCGTTACGGGCTCCAGCCCCCCTCCTCTGGCTGAGGACAGGCGGCTCATGGCTTTCTGCTGAGGTCTGGTCCAGTCAGCGGCCCAGGAGTCAACACTTCATACCCGCCTGCCCGCCCGGGGCATGACACAAGTACAGGCCAGAACCAAATAAGGCAACATCCCCGAGTTCAGGTCAACTCGGGGCTTCATTTGGATTTGCCCGTTTTAGGTAACAACTTTAGAATTGTGAGATTTGCAGAGAAAGGAGGTGTCGATGGGGTTTGAACTTCTCTGTCTATCCATTTCACCCACTGAACCATTGTTATTCATCAATGACAATGGAAACTCGGTTTTGCATTCTATGACCTCTTTAAAGGTATAGAGGCAATCTTTTATTTCCGGGTGGATCATCTAAATCTGTGTTTTTCAACCCTGGTCCTCAAGGCACCCTGCTCTGCATGTTTTTTGATGTTTCTGAGCTTTAGCACACCTGATTCAGATATTTGCAGTTCAGCAAAGCCTTATAATCTGCTATCAATTGATAACAGGTGTGTAAAAGCTAGGAAACATGCAGGGCAGTGTTCCTTGAGGACCAGGGTTGGAAAACACTGATCTAAATAAGTGTTTTGGATGAGTGAGGAAAAGCAGAGGAAATAAGTTATAAAGTGTAAGATCAGAGGTGGTGCTAACCATTTGGGAGTCCTTATCACAAATGGTGTATGGTGGCCCACACCTGGCATAATGTAATATTTTCATTCTGTTTTGCTTTATTTCCAAAATAGCCCATCTCTATTCATGTTTAAAAATGGTAACAATAAAAGTGTCAAAAAAGGTGTCCCCTTTTTCAGAAACCCAAATCTGGTGACCCTATTAGACTAGATTGTCGTATCCACCTCCCAAAAGCCAACTCTTGTCAAGTAAATTCACCAAATGCTGCCTTCTTCGCCTGACTCCCCAAAAACAATAAAATATCAGAATTACAACCAAACTTTTTGAATGTTACGGGCGCCGTCATGTAGATTTGCTTGTTTCCCTCTAGAGAGCAGTAGTACCGTAGATCGTCACTAGGAGGCGATTAACAGTGCAAGCGTGATGTGTAAACTGTCGTAAGGAACTGAGCTTGGCACGGTTAACTGATCCAAGATCCGTCCAAACTCGAAACGGAACGGTTTTCAGAGGGTAGTGTAAACGGGGCTAGTAGAGCCATATGCTGCAATTAATGTCTGTGTATGACTTTAAACTGACCTCAAAGGCCATGGCCACTCTAGTTGATGACATCGTACCGGAACACTAAAACAGTTAAACAACTAAAACATTAATATTGCTTGTTAAGTCTGCAGGGACTCAAAGTCATAGGGAAATCATATTTAAATGTCAAATCATTCTGGCTTAAACATATATATAAAGATATTCTTTTTCAGTAGATATAGTCCCAAAATGTTTTAAATTTCTATTTTTAAAAAGTCTTAAAGTCTGTGGGTGGGTTTCTTTGTTTTATGCACTCCAGTTGGTTATATGTCAGCTTGTACACCTAAATTCAGCCAATCATGTATCAATGATCATCTGTCAATCAAACCTTTTTAGTCATACAATCTTCATTCATATATCGCAGCTAATATACGCAACGGTTGAAATAAGAAATAAGAATCATTTACTCTTTATAACTTTACCATTGATTGTTCCCGGGGATGGACGTCTGTGTCTTCCTACGGCGTAGAGCTAACATAACTGCCAGCATTGCGAGGTCAAACATGTACGGCTGTAAGCCTTTTACACCAAACGAAGCTTCTGCCACCCTGGCGTCCTCTTCAACAACATCTTTGTCCCTGCTTTCCTGCTCTAAATAAAAAATGTATGATGGAGGAGACTCATCCACAACCTCTGATACAAAACTCTCCTCCTCCTGCATGTTTCTGCTGTCCATAGCGTTCCTTGACAGTGTTGTTTCTTAAGGGCGGGTTATACTTCTGCAACCGCACACATCAACCAGTTCAGGTATGCATCTGCACTGTCGGTCTGGAATTTCTAGGGACGCACAACAGTTTCCCCCCAAAGTGCAAGGGGGAGCTTATTCGAGAACTTGCTAGAACTTCGGTGGTTGGTCGCGAGAACTTAGCCGGCGCCGGCAAGGAGTGTTCCGCTCCAGTGTTCCAAAACAACAATGGCGCGTCTGCAAGATATCACTGGCACAGAGATGGATCTAGAGTTGCCGGACATCGAAGAGGAACAGGTTCTGTTAATGGAGCTGGCAAAAAAGACCAATTAACCTTTCGCCGTAGTTGTCCATTGTTTCTTGGTCTTTAAAAATGGTGCGTCCCAGCACCGAATCGAGAAGGACCACCAAACAGACAGCAAGAAAGGCATATGAAGGAGCAATCACAGCTGCTTGTTTGTCTGCACACTTCCGCTTGAGGTCTGCGCGGGTTTGCGACCGTCCGACTCGTATTCAGGATTTTTTTGAGGTGCACAACGATGGTTGCAGGACCTCTGTGTGGGGGGCATCACAAGCATAAATCGGCTTTAAG
Source organism: Cyprinodon tularosa (assembly GCF_016077235.1). Taxonomy (NCBI): domain Eukaryota; kingdom Metazoa; phylum Chordata; class Actinopteri; order Cyprinodontiformes; family Cyprinodontidae; genus Cyprinodon; species Cyprinodon tularosa. Next base: position 1,601,902 of record NW_024039418.1, on the reverse strand, counting down.
TCCCCAATTTAGTGCTACTTGGTCCCAATGTAATTTCCCATTGGGAACCTACTAGCACTAATTTGCCAACTGGTTAGCAACGATGCTCATGTCATCTCCCAATGGGATCCATGTTAAGAGATGGAGAAAACCCTGTCCAAACAAATGCCTGCCCTACAAACACTGTAAATGTTTGTCAAAAATGGTTTCAATGTGACCGACAGCTATCCTTTTACTTGGATTTTGCCAAATTTCATCTGTGTATGTCATTCAAACAAACTGGTTATGACGATGCAAAAATAGCTTATCAGAAGTGTTTTTGTGCACTCTGCTTGGTTGAAATGAATGTGAAAATGGGGAGAGATGGCTCCAGTTTGGGTCTGTCTGGAGGCCTTTTAAGGAAAGCACTGATGTAACACAAGGTTTGTAATGCAGTGCTGTAAATAGATAAAAAAAAAATTGCAGTTTGTTGACATGAAGCCTTTGTTGACGAGCACTGCTGGGGGAGGTAATGGCATAAGGTATGCAAAGGGTTGAAATGAACAGCTCTAGCTTCCAGTTGACAACCAGGTTGATATTAGAGAATCTTTAAAGCCAATTTCCTACTTGATGTTCTTTGCAGAGTATCGAAATTTAAATGAGCATATGTTCTTCAATTTCTTTTTGATTGTCACACTATTGAAATTGTTGAAAAGCTTAGAGTTAAGTCTTCTGGGATCTGTTAATAACTAAAAATTATACCAAAAAGACTTGGTTCTGCTTTTGCCATTTCCCCGTCACATATATTGTCTCATTGCATAAGGTTTGCAACTTGAGCTGGGCCATTGTATTAACATAATCATAATGGTGTCCTGCTCTTTTATATATATTAACCCTATTTCTATTTATTTATTTTTTTTCTCAAAACCTTTTTTGTTTACTTTGTCTCTTTAGGCTTCAGGTGTTTTTGAACACATATGGAATTCAGACCCAAACACCTCAGCAAGTTGAGCCAATCCAGATTTGGCCCCAGAAGGAACTTGTCAAGGTAAACTATGATTAAGCATCAACAAGTTTTGCAAAAAAAAAAAAAACATAGAGATCTCCACAATCCTTTCTACCGACTCTCTCAGCTGTCTTCCCAGCAGCAGTATTCATTTTTTAAAAGTTATACTTCCAAATCCATTGGTTTGTTTTTCTTTGAATTGTGTGTGTTTATTAAGTTGCCATTATATCATACAAGGCTTACTTGTAAGATGGTTTTGTCATAAAAGACAATGAAACACGAGCACCGATTCCTTCTAAAAAAACAACAAAAATATATATAATAGTATTTGGACTTATTTTGGAATTATCTTAGTATTTGGGTGACTTATTTTTATTTCCTACTGTCAGAGAGACAGCTGGGGGGATTAAAACAGAGCAGTGGAGCTCTGCATAAAGCAGTTTTCTTACATTGGCTACGTTCACACTGCAGGCCTTGATGATCAATTCCGATTTTTTTTTTTGACGAAATCCGATTTTTTTACATTGCCATTCATATTCCCAAATATATGCGACTTTTATATGATCTCCTGTGTTATCTGCAGTCATACAACGCAAGTCTCCCGCATGTGCTGTAGAGGACGCAATGCCATCACAGGCCTGCATGCTCTTTTTTTACGGAAGTAAACATGGATGGTAAAGCCGGTGCGCATCTTGCGGTCTTTTCCTAACCTGACTCCGCCAGATGGATTTGCTCCGCATATCCATCTGGACACCTTCCGTAGAAGTAATTTTGGGAAGGGGCGAAAATACTGGTTAGCTGATTGGCCTATGTTGGTGATAGACGGACCAAATAAACCAATCAGATCAACGAAGCATATGACGTAACAGAGCGACGACGAAGAGGAGCCAATTGATAGATCAAACTCTTGCGGAAAGCAGTCGGGAGAAGAGTAAAAACATCTTTTCTTGTGAGAAAAACCTCCAGAGCAGTGTTTTGCTCTTCTTTCAGTGAAGAAATACTCTGTAATTCCGATAAAACTTGCTCAATAGCCACGCTAACGCTAGTTGAAGCCGCCATGTTCTTTAGACTGAACTGTTGCGCTTCTCGTTGCGTCACACCTCAACCCGCCTCAAAGCCAACGCTGATTGGACGCTCGTTTGGTGAACGGCTCCAAATTTTCTTCAACGGAGAGTCTCCAGACTGATTAGCGAGTGAAATCTTGAAAGCTCGCGAGATCAGGAGGGTCTCACGAGGCTAGTCTTTTCCAACCATAAAAACACAATCTTTTCAATATGGTTAAACATAAATACTGCTCTTCGCGTCATCATCCGCAATGGTTGTTGTTTTTCTTGCCGCTTCTGCGTAGCAAGACACACAATAGTGACCTATGTCGGTTACTAATGTTGTTCCGGTCGGATGAATCCGACAATCTTTTGAAATGATCAAATTCGTATCGGATTCAGGACCACATAGCCAAGTGGCCTGGGTTGGATGGGAAAAAATCGGATCTGTGTTGTTCAGACTGCCATTAAAACATCATATTCAGGTGGCATATGGGTAAAAAAATCGGATTTGGGTCACTTCAGGCTGCAGTCTGAACGTAGCCATTATCACCTAAAATGAAAACCTGTGCTAATCTGTTGAAGTACTTGGATATTTTTCCAGTGTATTGATATTTGATATTTTACGATTTGTCGATTACTTAAAAATTTGTTTGTTTTGGATCATTTGAGATCATCTTTTCCATTTTTTTTATCTAATAAGGACCATAACATGATTTCTAAGTCTTTGAAGTTAACTATAGGCACATATATATGTATACATGTGTATATATGTGTGTGTATATATATATATATATATATATATATATATATATATATATATATATATATATATATATGTGTGTGTGTGTGTGTGTGTGTATATATATGTGTATATATGTTTGTATATATACCCTGTTCAAAAAAATTTAAAGAATACTTTGTAATCAGAGTGTACCATCAAGTTAATTAAACTTGTGGGATATTGATTTGGTCAGGTAAGTAGCAGAGGGGGTTCTTAATCAGTTTCAGCTGCTTTGCTGTTAATGAAATTAACAACAGGTGCACTAGAGGGACAACAATGAGAAGACCATCAAAACAGAAATGGTTTTACAGGTGGAGGCCACTGACATTTTTTTCCCCTCCTCATCTTTTCTGACTCTTTTTCACCAGTTTTGCATTAGGGATTAGGATTAGCCAATTAGGGATTAGGGATACTCCATTCGTAGTTTTTTTTGTTTTTGTTTTTACAACAATGATCTGAGTCATTTAAAGATATATGCCTGCATTTTTCCTCTGTTTCAATACAGTAGTCACTGCAGGCAACGTAAACATTGGAAACCCAGTATCCTTAAAGTTCAATAAAGCACAGTTTTATTTTATCCAAATTAACTTGTCACCAGTTGAACCCTGTCTGTGTTGTGTTGCACACCACTGTCCAACTTGCAGAAGCATATCTAATGCCATTTTCCAAGTAGTCAAAAGACGGTAGTTATTCCTTATCAGTGGTAATTTTATAAAGGCCCTAAAGGATAAAATGACATGCATGCATCACAATTTGTATTGCTGACAGGGATTCTGCACTCGACCAGCAGGGGATTTCATAAGCACATGAAGCTCCAAGAAATTATTCCTTGAAGCAACTGGCTGCAGCGGTTCACTGCCTCGTGAGGCCTCAACTCACCATCTTTACATATAAGTGTGAAAACACTCCACAGCTTAACATTATATGGAAAAGATCACTGTACAGGCATTGTTTTAGAATGGAAAATGGAAAACCCTTATGAAAGTGGAATGCTCCGCCCCCTCATTACATAAGGGGGCGGAGCATTCCACTGTGACATCATCATCCCAACATTCTATTGCTGATCAAAGAATCTAGCATAGCCAGTACTGACTTGGGTGCAGACAGAGCAGCAGTGTTTTTCAACGAGGAATCATTGACGAATACAGGACAGAGATGAATCGCTTTGATTCTATCAAGAAGGAATCAAGATTACCGCCTCTAAGTACCTGGGCAACATGTATCGCCGATAAAAAGGAGATACATCGCGAAAAATGTAAAAGAATTGTGGCTAAGCAACATGCTATGTCACAGAAAGAAGAAGCTGAAAAGAAAGACGATATGTACAGACGAATGCTTAGAACAACAGAAGAGGTGAAAGAAAGTAGGATATGGCTACAAAGAAAAAAGGAAAAAGCCGCTTTAAAGTCGCTTGGCCTGAATGATGTTCAGTGTAAATTACCATCTAAAGTAAGCAAGCCACTATGTATCGCCGATAAAAAGGAGATACATCGCGAAAAATGTAAAAGAATTGTGGCTAAGCAACATGCTATGTCACAGAAAGAAGAAGCTGAAAAGAAAGACGATATGTACAGACGAATGCTTAGAACAACAGAAGAGGTGAAAGAAAGTAGGATATGGCTACAAAGAAAAAAGGAAAAAGCCGCTTTAAAGTCGCTTGGCCTGAATGATGAAGCTCAAGGTAAAGATGCTCAGTGTAAATTACCACCTATAGTAAGCAAGCCACTATGTATCGCCCGTAAAAAGGAGATACATCGCGAAAAATGTAAAAGAATTGTAGCTAAGGATCTGGATATCTTACAGAAAGAAGAAGCTGAAAAGAAAGACGATATGTACAGACGAATGCTTAGAACAACAGAAGAGGTGAAAGAAAGTAGGAGATGGCTACAAAGAAAAAAGGAAAAAGCCGCTTTAAAGTCGCTTGGCCTGTATGATGAAGCTCAAGGTAAAGATGCTCAGTGTAAATTACCACCTATAGTAAGCAAGCCAAGAGATATCGCTCTTGAAAAGGAGATACATCGCGAAAAGTCTCTGCCTGAGGAATCTATGAAACATGACAGAAAGAGGATGGAGGGACCGATGAAAAAAGTAGCTGCGTCAAATGACTCTCTGGACAATAAATATCCTTCCCCACCAAGATCTAAAAAGCACACAAAGGAAGACCTGTGTGACACACAAGAGAAGACAAAAGGTAGGTTAACTGAATCAGCTAAGCAGGACTTGGTATCAAATGGTCCGAACGTTAAAGTTGTTAATCAAAGAACACCTAGAACATTACAACCTATACGGAGCGAGCAAACACCTATCAGCCCTGAAACCAAGAAACCTGATGAAAAATGTGAAAGAACTGTTTGTGATCTTCCGGATTTCGACAGACACATTCCAAATTCTGATGTACACGCCTGTCTTATGCAAATCCCCTATATTCCCATGGACAAGGAGGAGCGTAGTCCAGATCTACATGATCTTTATCCTACTTTGTTTCCAAGAAAAATCACAATTGCTGAAAAAGCCAAGATCCGGGAGGAAAGGAAAAAAGTTGTTTATGACCAAATTACAGATATAAACGCAAAAAAAGAAGCCGAGATGTTCCTAATGAGGATAAAGAATCATGAAGAAGAGTATTGGAAGAAAGAAAATGATGTGGATGATACCGAGCCAGAACCTCTTCACTATTATTTTGAAAGGTTAAGAAAGGAAAAAGAAGAAAAAATTAGAATTGAAGAAGAACAAAAAAAACAGTTTAAAGAAAAAATGGAAGCTGAGTTGCAGAAAGCCACGGCCGCACTTACAGAGGCAAGCAAACACAGGTATTACCGTAATTCAAATGTGCCATTAAGGTTTGAAGATCCTCCAATGCCACCACTTGTAATGATGCCTACAGACAGTCATCCAGAGCGAAATTGGATCTTTTAGTTAAATTTATGCACACCTTTACAGATAGATTCAATAACATAACTAATCCAGCAGCTTTGCACAAATTAATGGTTTTACTCACTTTTACACATTAGTTTTATATCCTCATTAGAATGTGATATTGATAGTATCCCCCTCTATTCCTTTCTTTTCCCTTGCTTTATTTTCCTTTTCTTCCCTTTCCCATCCTTTTCTTGCTTTAGATCCTTGTTAGATTAATTAATCTCTTCCGTTTAATTTTTTCTGTTTACGGTTCTCTCCGGGTTCTCCGGCTTTCCGAAAAAGCCCTTGTATATTCATGTTTGACAATAGAAAATTCTAAATGGTTGCAGGGATCAAAGTATTCTAGTCCAGGGCCGGATTTCTGGCTCGTAGCAATTGCTCATGGGTAAAAAAAAAATCAAAATACACTGTCGGCAAATCAATAAAAAAAGACAATCGAAATGCACCTTGCATTTGTCAGCCAGCGTCAACAAAGGTGCTCTCTGAAACTAACAGTATTAGCCAATCAGAAGAAGAAAGGGGCAGGTCTTAGGAAAGCGTGTACCTCCTCCTTTTGCCATCTTCTGGCCGTTTTTGGTATTGGATTTTTTAAAAGTCAAATTTAGTCTTCAGCCATTCATGCAATCTCTGATCCCATAACTATTTTCTAACCCATCGGGGGTGGAATGTGACATCCTCAAGCTCGGGTCCTCTACCACAGGCCTGGGAGTTTGAGGGTATCTTAGCTGTTCCTAGGACTGCACTCTTCTGGACAGAGACCTCAGATGTTTTACCTGGTATCTGCTGTAGCCACTCTCCCAGTTTGGTATTTCTCAAGCTTCTCGTGTTCTTTCTTCTTGATGTTGCTGTCGCTTGGGATTGCCACATCTATCACTACTGCCTTCTTGTGCTGTTTGTCGATCAACACGATGTCTGGTTGGTTAGCCATCACCTGTTTGTCAGTCTGGATCTTGAAGTCCCATAGGATCTTAGCTCGGTCATTCTCAACTACCTTGGGAGGTGTCTTCCATTTTGACCTTGGGACTTCCAGCCCATACTCATGGCAGATGTTCCTGTACACTATGATAGCTACCTGGTTGTGGCGTTCCATGTATGCACTTCCTGCCTGCATTTTATACCCTCTGCTGTTATGTGCTGTATTGTTTCAGAGGCATCTTTGCACAGTCTGCATCGGGGGTCCTGCCTGGTGTGGTAGACCCCGGCCTCTATTGATTTTGTACTGACTGTTCTTGTGCTGCCATGATTAGTGCCTCCGTGCTGTCCTTCAGTCCTGCCTTTTCCAGCCACTGGTAGGATTTTTTGATATCAGCCACTTCTTCTATTTGTCTGTGGTACAAGCCGTGCAGCGGCTTGTATACAGTCTCAGAGTGCTGGATTTGGGGTGGAACCCTCCATGCATTGTGAGGTGCTTTCTTGTCTTGACGTCAGTAGCCTCTATCTCCTCCTTTGGTATCTGATGACTGGTAGGGCATATGTGTTGATGGCTTGGATCTTGTTTTTCCCATTCAGCTGAGTTTTCAGGACCTGCCCTACTCTTTGTAGGTATTTAGCTGTGGCAGTCTTTCTTGCTATCTCCCTGTGGTTTCCGTTAGCCTGTGGCACCCCAAGGTATTTGTAGCTGCCCTGAACATCTGTAATGTGGCCTTCTGGTAGTTCACCCCCTCAGGTCTAATCATCTTCCCTCTCTTTGAGACCATGCGACCACACTTGTCTAGTCCGAATGACATCCCAATGTCGTTGCTGTAGATCCTGGTAGTGTGGATCAGTGAGTTGATGTCTCGCTCACTCCTGGCATACAGCTTGATGTCATCCATGTAGAGGAGGTGACTGATAATTGTTCCGCTTCGGAATTGGTTTCCGTAGCCAGTCTTTGTGATGATCTGGCTGAGGGGGTTCAGGCCTGTGCAGAACAGCCTATATATATATACACTATATTGCCAAAAGTATTTGCTCACCTGCCTTGACTCACATATGAGCTTAAGTGACATCCCGTTCCTAATCCATAGGGTTCAATATGACGTCGGTCCACCCTTTGCAGCTAGAACAGCTTCAACTCTTCTGGGAAGGCTGTCCACAAGGTTTAGGAGTGTGTTTATGGGAATTTTTGACCATTCTTCCAGAAGCGCATTTGTGAGGTCGCACACTGATGTTGGACGAGAAGGCCTGGCTCTCAGTCTCCGCTCTAATTCATCCCAAAGGTGTTCTATCGGGTTGAGGTCAGGACTCTGTGCAGGCCAGTCAAGTTCATCCACACCAGACTCTGTCATCCATGTCTTTATGGACCTTGCTTTGTGCACTGGTGCACAGTCATGTTGGAAGAGGAAGGGGCCAGCTCCAAACTGTTCCCACAAAGTTGGGAGCATGGAATTGTCCAAAATGTCTTGGTATGCTGAAGCATTCAGAGTTCCTTTCACTGGAACTAAGGGGCCAAGCCCAGCTCCTGAAAAACAACCCCACACCATAATCCCCCCTCCACCAAACTTTACACTTGGCACAATGCAGTCAGACAAGTACCGTTCTCCTGGCAACCGCCAAACCCAGACCCGTCCATCAGATTGCCAGATGGAGAAGCGCGATTCGTCACTCCAGAGAACGCGTCTCCACTGCTCTAGAGTCCAGTGGCGGCGTGCTTTACACCACCGCATCCGACGCTTTGCATTGCATTTGGTGATGTATGGCTTGGATGCAGCTGCTCGACCATGGAAACCCATTCCATGAAGCTCTCTGCGCACTGTTCTTGAGCTAATCTGAAGGCCACATGAAGTTTGGAGGTCTGTAGTGATTGACTCTGCAGAAAGTTGGCGACCTCTTCGCACTATGCGCGTCAGCATCCGCTGACCCCGCTCCGTCAGTTTACGTGGCCTACCACTTCGTGGCTGAGTTGCTGTCGTTCCCAAACACTTCCATTTTCTTATAATACAGCTGACAGTTGACTGTGGAATATTTAGGAGCGAGGAAATTTCACGACTGGATTTGTTGCACAGGTGGCATCCTATCACAGTTCCACGCTGGAATTCACTGAGCTCCTGAGAGCGACCCATTCTTTCACAAATGTTTGTAAAAACAGTCTGCATGCCTAGGTGCTTGAATTTATACACCTGTGGCCATGGAAGTGATTGGAACACCTGATTCCAATAATTTGGATGGGTGAGCAAATACTTTTGGCAATATAGTGTATATATATACACTATATTGCCAAAAGTATTTGCTCACCTGCCTTGACTCACATATGAGCTTAAGTGACATCCCGTTCCTAATCCATAGGGTTCAATATGACGTCGGTCCACCCTTTGCAGCTAGAACAGCTTCAACTCTTCTGGGAAGGCTGTCCACAAGGTTTAGGAGTGTGTTTATGGGAATTTTTGACCATTCTTCCAGAAGCGCATTTGTGAGGTCGCACACTGATGTTGGACGAGAAGGCCTGGCTCTCAGTCTCCGCTCTAATTCATCCCAAAGGTGTTCTATCGGGTTGAGGTCAGGACTCTGTGCAGGCCAGTCAAGTTCATCCACACCAGACTCTGTCATCCATGTCTTTATGGACCTTGCTTTGTGCACTGGTGCACAGTCATGTTGGAAGAGGAAGGGGCCAGCTCCAAACTGTTCCCACAAAGTTGGGAGCATGGAATTGTCCAAAATGTCTTGGTATGCTGAAGCATTCAGAGTTCCTTTCACTGGAACTAAGGGGCCAAGCCCAGCTCCTGAAAAACAACCCCACACCATAATCCCCCCTCCACCAAACTTTACACTTGGCACAATGCAGTCAGACAAGTACCGTTCTCCTGGCAACCGCCAAACCCAGACCCGTCCATCAGATTGCCAGATGGAGAAGCGCGATTCGTCACTCCAGAGAACGCGTCTCCACTGCTCTAGAGTCCAGTGGCGGCGTGCTTTACACCACCGCATCCGACGCTTTGCATTGCACTTGGTGATGTATGGCTTGGATGCAGCTGCTCGACCATGGAAACCCATTCCATGAAGCTCTCTGCGCACTGTTCTATAGCTAATCTGAAGGCCACATGAAGTTTGGAGGTCTGTAGTGATTGACTCTGCAGAAAGTTGGCGACCTCTTCGCACTATGCGCGTCAGCATCCGCTGACCCCGCTCCGTCAGTTTACGTGGCCTACCACTTCGTGGCTGAGTTGCTGTCGTTCCCAAACACTTCCATTTTCTTATAATACAGCTGACAGTTGACTGTGGAATATTTAGGAGCGAGGAAATTTCACGACTGGATTTGTTGCACAGGTGGCATCCTATCACAGTTCCACGCTGGAATTCACTGAGCTCCTGAGAGCGACCCATTCTTTCACAAATGTTTGTAAAAACAGTCTGCATGCCTAGGTGCTTGAATTTATACACCTGTGGCCATGGAAGTGATTGGAACACCTGATTCCAATAATTTGGATGGGTGAGCAAATACTTTTGGCAATATAGTGTATATATATATATATATATATATATATATATATATATATATGGACCAGGCCCGACGCGCTGCACCTGCTGCTCAAAACGCGCTGCGAGACCTTTTGCTGCGCCTATACGCGTGTCAACCATTGACTTTGCATGTAAACTCGCTGCTTCTGCTGCACCTGCTGCGTCCGGTTCACACCGATGTCGAGCGGTTGAATAACAGCGAGCACAGGGTTAATTTGTTTCACCATGTTTTTCACATCAGCTGTGAGATGGGCACGCATGGAGTCACATATTAACAGCGATGGTGAGGAGTGGAAAAAAACCACCTGGTCTCCATACATTCACCTCCCTAAGCCACTCTTTCATCATCTCCTCAATGAGGTGGTCTCAAAAGTCGCAGTTGCAACACACATAGGGCGCACCGCACATTTTGAGAGAAAAAAAAAGACGTTTATGTGCGCCTTGTAGTCGTGAAAATACGGTATATATATATATATATATATATATATATATATATATATATATATATATATAAGGCTTTTCATGGCTCATTAAAAAACATTAAAAGTTATATTATTTTTTAAATAAAGGGCCTTAATTGGCCTTAAAATTCATTATATGTGATTATCGTGGCATTAAAAATGCTTTACTTAAAAAAAAATTATAAAAACCATATCGTCCAATATATCAAAAAAAATAACTGGTTTGCGCGGAAATGTCTGTCAACGTTAAAGACGAAGGATTTTGTTGTGTTTTTTTATATATAAATGTATAAATAAATCTAGCTGTCTATCTATCAGTGTTGGGCAAGCCACTTGTCCAGTGTAGTGAGCTAAGCTATCAGTTACTCAACAATAAATTAAGCTTCACTACACCAAAGCTACCACCTAAAGAATTATAGCAAGCTAAGTTACACAAATGTGTTAACAGTAGCTTAATTACATCAGAAGCTACTTAACGTTGTACCAAGATAATGTCAATTCAAAATGAGTCTGATACACTGGTTAAAATATTTATTAAAGATCAGCCAATGACATAACGCAGTGTAAACATTGCTTTATGATCAGCATTTTAAAATAAAAACTGAAGTAATTACTAGTAGACAAACTAGTAAACAATCTGCTGTTATTAGAACCAAATTAAAGGTACTGTAGTGTTTTACACATCGACACATGGCTAGGAGTTTGCATTCAATGGACATCTCTAGGGAAAACAAAACCCTACAAAAGGCATCTTATTTCTTTAGGGTCTCCCTTAGAGAAAACTTATTTAGACCTCAATTAAACAGTTGATTCAAGTAACAAATGATACTGTTTACAAAAGAAGGTGAAAAAATAAAGAAGCTAATTAAGAGATACATATATTTATGTCTCACCATATAATTTAATTTCTACCCACATATTTATTCATTGTATTTTTGGGGGCAATTAATTGAATGCTTATTTATTTATTTATTGAGCATTTATTTATGTATTTATTTTATATACGGTAGAGCTGTTCCTCCATAAATAAAAAATCTTATCTGTTCAAAGCCTAAAAACAGATTTATGTAAACATCCTGTCAGGTAAACTAGGCCATGAAAATACAATATCGAAGTTTCACTACTGCTCTCTAATTAGAGTATCTTAGTGGCACATATGGGAGAATTATCCTGCCATAATGCAAGAGCACATAATTTCAATTTGAGAGGTTAGGGTTAGTAGCGTTTGTGGACGCTACGTCGCTACTTGATCAAAGCAATAACGTCACTACAGGAAAGTTACTTGATAAATAAAGCAACAACGCTACGGTCAAGCTACTGGAACATGTAGTTAACTAATAGCTTCGCTACATGTAGCGGCGCTACTGCCCATCACTGCTATCTATAGATAGATAGATAGATAGACTTATGACCTGAAAACTGTTGAAAGAAATATCACATTTTAATATTAAAAAAAAATCTTTACAAATGAACAAAGGCTTAAAATGGAATAAAAATGAGTGTTCCCCATCTGGCGAAAGTAGTAGAACTATTTGACACAGATTTGGAGTTAGTTGTTCACATAACATGAACCTAATTGAAGAAAAAAAAAAGGAGCCCCCATATTAGAGGGACAACAATGATACGACCATCAAAACAGAAATGGTTTTACAGGTGGAGGCCACTGACATTTTTTTCCCCTCCTCATCTTTTCTGACTCTTTTTCACCAGTTTTGCATTAGGGATTTGGATTAGCCAATTAGGGATTAGGGATACTCTATTCGTAGTTTTTTTTTGTTTTGTTTTTACAACAATGATCTGAGTCATTTAAAGATATATGCCTGCATTTTTCCTCTGTTTCAATACAGTAGTCACTGCAGGCAACGTAAACATTGGAAACCCAGTATCCTTAAAGTTCAATAAAGCACAGTTTTATTTTATCCAAATTAACTTGTCACCAGTTGAACCCTGTCTGTGTTGTGTTGCACATCACTGTCCAACTTGCAGAAGCATATCTAATGCCATTTTCCAAGTAGTCAAAAGACAGTAGTTATTCCTTATCAGTGGTAATTTTATAAAGGCCCTAAAGGATAAAATTACATGCATGCATCACAATTTGTATTGCTGACAGTGATTCTGCACTCGACCAGCAGGGGATTTCATAAGCACATGAAGCTCCAAGAAATTATTCCTTGAAGCAACTGGCTGCAGCGGTTCACTGCCTCGTGAGGCCTCAACTCACCATCTTTACATATAAGTGTGAAAACACTCCACAGCTTAACATTATATGGAAAAGATCACGTACAGGCATTGTTTTAGAATGGAAAATGGAAAAGAAAAGCCAAAAATTAGGAGCTGACAAAATGACAGATTCTCTGCCTGCTGCAGACCAAACCAATTGCATTGACTGAAATGAGCATATAAATAACAGGAGCTTAAAAAAATGAAAACCACTAAAATATGTAAAGCAACTTTACAACCCTTATGAAAGTGGAATGCCCTTACATTACATAAGGGGGCGGAGACATCATCATCATCATCCCAACATTCTATTGCTGATCAAAGAATCTAGCATAGCCAGTACTGACTTGGGTGCAGACAGAGCAGCAGTGTTTTTCAAAGAGGAATCATTGACGAATACAGGACAGAGATGAATCGCTTTGATTCTATCAAGAAGGAATCAAGATTACCGCCTCTAAGTACCTGGGCAACATGTATCGCCGATAAAAAGGAGATATATTGCGAAAAATGTAAAAGAATTGTAGCTAAGGATCTGGATATCTTACAGAAAGAAGCTGAAAAGAAAGACGATATGTACAGACGAATGCTTAGAACAACAGAAGAGGTGAAAGAAAGTAGGAGATGGCTACAAAGAAAAAAGGAAAAAGCCGCTTTAAAGTCGCTTGGCCTGTATGATGTTCAGTGTAAAATACCATCTAAAGTAAGCAAGCCACTATGTATCGCAGATAAAAAGGAGATACATCGCGAAAAATTTAAAAGAATTGTGGCTAAGCAACATGCTATGTCACAGAAAGAAGAAGCTGAAAAGAAAGACGATATGTACAGACGAATGCTTAGAACAACAGAAGAGGTGAAAGAAAGTAGGAGATGGCTACAAAGAAAAAAGCCGCTTTAAAGTAGTTTTTAAAGTAGTTTTTCATAATCATTTTTCATTTTCTCCCGTTCCAATCCGTCCCGGTGGGGCGGTGCTGATCCCTGCAATATTAACTCTTCAGTTCGTATTGATGATTAAAATTATAACTTATGTATTGATAACTATATAATTTTACAGTAGTTATTTGTAAAAAAAAACAAAAAAAACAATGACAACGTCTATAACATAGGCTACTTTTATTTGTTTAACAAATGCTTGGGCCTAAAAAAAGTTTTTGTTCCTTGATTTCAATGTTGTATGGAGCATTTAATTGTATTGATTATCGTGGCATTTAAAATGCTTAATCTAAAAAAAAATTCTAAAAACAATATTGTCCAATATATCAAAAATAACTGGTTCCGCATGTCTGCGTGGAAATGCCTGTCAACGTTAAAGACGAAGGATTTTGTTGTTTTTCTTTTTACCTGGAAGCTGTTGAACCAATATCACATTTTTATATTATAAAAAATCTTTAAAAATGAGCAAAGGCTTAAAATGTGCCATATGTGGCGTTAAAATTAATTATATGTGATTATCGTGGCATTTAAAATGCTTAATTAAAAAAAATAATTCTAAAAACAATATTGTCCAATATATCAAAAATAACTGGTTCCGTGTGTCTGCGCGGAAATGCCTGTCAACGTTAAAGCTACAGTGTCTAATAATTACAGGGATATACAGTCAGAAATGTAATATATTATACATAACTATGTTATTTATCATCATCTACGAGCTCAGCCTCTTAACGTTAATATTTGCGTTGCCTTAGAATTCGTTATTTATAATTACATAGGAGCGGGTCTCGCAGCCATGGAGGCAGACATCTTTGCGCTACGGCAGCGCAGAGCCAACAAACTAGCGATTGCGAGATCGCCCATTAGGCTCGAAAGTAACTACGGCAAGTTGAGAGAGATGAACTGGGACGGTACTGAACAATAGATGGCAGTATTAAAATTATCTATGTAAACAAACCTCAACACTTGAGAAGGTAGGTGATGCGGACATCGTAGAAGACATTTTGTCCCGTAACGCTCGCCGTACTGTTGGGGGGGAGAAGCGGTGGGGGGAGATGTTCATGTTGCTGCGGTCTGCAGTCTGGACGCTAGATGTCGCTGAAAATTACACACTGTAGCTTTAAAGATGAAGGATTTTGTTGTTTTTCTTTTTACCTGGAAGCTGTTGAACAAATATCACATTTTTATATTATAAAAAATCTTTAAAAATGAGCAAAGGCTTAAAATGTGCCATATCTGGCCTTAAAATTAATTATATGTGATTATCGTGGCATTTAAAATGCTTAATTTAAAAAAAAAATTCTAAAAACAATATTGTCCAATATATCAAAAATAACTGGTTCCGCGTGTCTGCGCGGAAATGCCTGTCAACGTTAAAGATGAAGGATTTTGTTTTTCTTTTTACCTGGAAGCTGTTGAACAAATATCACATTTTTATATTATAAAAAATCTTTAAAAATGAGCAAAGGCTTAAAATGTGCCATATCTGGCCTTAAAATTAATTATATGTGATTATCGTGGCATTTAAAATGCTTAATTAAAAAAAATAATTCTAAAAACAATACTGTCCAATATATCAAAAATAACTGGTGCAGCGTGTCTACGCGGAAATGCCTGTCAACGTTAAAGACGAAGGATTTTGTTGTTTTTCTTTTTACCTGGAAGCTGTTGAACAAATATCAAATTTTTATATTATAAAAAATCTTTAAAAATGAGCAAAGGCTTAAAATGTGCCATATCTGGCCTTAAAATTAATTATATGTGATTATCGTGGCATTTAAAATGCTTAATTTAAAAAAAAATTCTAAAAACAATATTGTCCAATATATCAAAAATAACTGGTTCCGCGTGTCTGCGCGGAAATGCCTGTCAACGTTAAAGACGAAGGATTTTGTTGTTTTTCTTTTTACCTGGAAGCTGTTGAACAAATATCACATTTTTATATTATTAAAAACTTTTTAAAAATGAGCAAAGGCTTAAAATGTGCCATATCTGGCCTTAAAATTAATTATATGTGATTATTGTGGCATTTAAAATGCTTAATTAAAAAAAAAATTCTAAAAACAATATTGTCCAATATATCAAAAATAACTGGTTCCGCGTGTCTGCACGGAAATGCCTGTCAACGTTAAAGATGAAGGATTTTGTTTTTCTTTTTACCTGGAAGCTGTTCAACAAATATCACATTTTTATATTATAAAAAATCTTTAAAAATAAGCAAAGGCTTATAATGTGCCATATCTGGCCTTAAAATTAATTATATGTGATTATCGTGGCATTTAAAATGCTTAATTAAAAAATAATAATTCTAAAAACAATACTGTCCAATATATCAAAAATAACTGGTGCAGCGTGTCTGCGCGGAAATGCCTGTCAACGTTAAAGACGAAGGATGTTGTTGTTTTTCTTTTTACCTGGAAGCTGTTGAACAAATATCACATTTTTATATCCTAAAAAATCTTTAGAAATGAGCAAAGGCTTAAAATGTGCCACATCTGGCCTTAAAATTAATTATATGTGACTCTCGTGGCATTTAAAACGCTTAATCAACGTTAAAGACGAAGGATTTTGTTGATGATGATCATTTTTGCTGTATATAATGTTAAAGTAATGTTCAAGTTGTCTCAACACAATTAATTTTACCAGTGTACCTTAAATCCATATGATATAGTATTTATAGGTCTGCTGTTTTCCCTCCATTCAGAGGTTCATTCAAATATGTCAGTGATCAAGAGCTGAAGAATTTTCCCTTTATAATCACATTTATCAAAGCACAAATTAAATCAACTTACTTTCTTGGTATTCGGACATTTTACTGCACATTTGTTGACATTTTTGTTGCACAATTCTCAAGATGGCTGTTGGGCAAGTATGTTTTAGGATCTCTACAAGAAATAATTTAAAAAGTGGACGTAACTTTGGATTAAACAGCTACAAAACAATTTCAAAAACAGCTTTAAAATGGCATATTACTGGACTTTGTTATGGCGAATAGTATGGCAGCATAGAAAAGAGGTCAAGCATCGCTAGACATAAGCTACTGAGAATCTGACGTGCGGGATGCACTGCAAACGCAGCTGATGCTGCAGTTGGAAAAATTGAACTTTTGCTGCTTGACGTGCCAAATCAACCAATCAGATAAGCTGATCTGGGAGCTGGCAGGGAGATAGACACATCACCTGATGATACAGATCACTATGGCTACGTTCACATTGCAGGCCTTAATGCTCAATTCCGATTTTTTTGTGTGTCCGTTCACACTTCCAAGTATATGCGACTTGTATGTGATCTACTGTGTGAACTGAAAGCGTTCAACCGAAGTGTCCCGCATGCGCACTCGAGGACGCGATGACGTCACATGTAGCAAGCGTCCTCAGTGTTTGCGGAAGTAAACATGACTCGTAATACCGCAGCGTATATTGCGTTCTTTAAGTTCTTCTCCAACAGGAGCAGGCACATTACTAATGAAATCTTTTTAAGAAGATCAAAAAGAAAGAGAGCCAGGTTCCGGTAAGACCCTTCGAGTTTGATCTGAATCGAGCTATCTTTCCAAATATGAATTAAGTCAGCAACCTCACTTTCTCTCCATTGACTGCTCTCTGTGTTATCTTCCGCAATGGTTTTTAGTTTTTCCGACCTCCGCTTAGTAGGACGCAGATTAGTAACGTTTAGTAACATTTGTCAAGTATCAGTAGCTACGTTTACATGCGCAAAATTTCCCCGATCCGATCCAAACCTTGGTTGATCGGAAATTCAAAATCTCCGTTTACATGGACACTAAATGAAATGATCCGATCATGACGTGTGTATACAGGTGCTGGTCATAAAATTAGAATATCATGAAAAAGTAGATTGATTTCAGTAATTCCATTTAAAAAGTGAAACTTGTATATTATATTCATACATTACATACAAACTCATATATTTCAGATGTTTATTTTGTTTAATTTTGATGATTACAAATGACAACAAATGAAAATCTCAAATTCATCATATCAGAAAATTAGAATATTACTGAAGACCAATAAAAACAAAGGATTTATAGAAATGTTGGCCAACTGAAAAGTATGAACATGAAAAGTATGAGCATGTACAGCACTCAGTATTTAGTTGGGCCTCCTTTGGCCTGTATTACTGCAGCAATGCGGCGTGGCATGGAGTCGATCAGTCTGTGGCACTGCTCAGGTGTTATGATAGCCCAGGTTGCTCTAATAGTGGCTTTTAGCTCTTCTGAATTGTTGGGTCTGGTGTATTGCATCTTCTTCTTCACAATACCCCATAGATTTTCTATGGGGTTAAGGTCAGGAGAGTTTGCTGGCCAATTAAGAACAGGGATACCATGGTCCTTCAACCAGGTACTGGTAGCTTTGGCACTGTGTGCAGGTGCCAAGTCCTGTTGGAAAATGAAATCTGCATCTCCAAAAAGTTGGTCAGCTGCAGGAAGCATGAAGTGCTCTAAAACTTCCTGGTATGTGGCTGCGTTGACCCTGGACCTCAGAAAACACAATGGACCAACACCAGCAGATGACATGGCACCCCAAACCATCACTGACTGTGGAAACTTTACACTGGACTTCAAGCAACGTGGATGAAGTGCCTCTCTTCTTTTCCTCCAGACTCTGGGACCTTGATTTCCAAAGGAAATGCAAAATTTACTTTCATCAGAGAACATGACTTTGGACCACTCACCAGCAGTCCAGTCCTGTTTCTCTTTAGCCCAGGCAAGACGCTTCTGACGCTGTCTGTGGTTCAAGAGTGGCTTGACACAAGGAATGCGACAGCAGAAACCCATGTCTTTCATACGTCTGTGTGTGGTGGTTCTTGAAGCACTCACTCCAGCTGCAGTCCACTCTTTGTGAATCTCCCCCACATTTTTGAATGGGTTTTGTTTCACAATCCTCTCCAGGGTGCGGTTATCTCTCTTGCTTGTACACTTTTTTCGACCACATCTTTTCCTTCCCTTCGCCTCTCTATTAATGTGCTTGGACACTGAGCTCTGTGAACAGCCAGCCTCTTTAGCGATGACCTTTTGTGTCTTGCCCTCCTTGTGCAAGGTGTCGATGGTCGTCTTTTGGACAACTGTCAAGTCAGCAGTCTTCCCCATGATTGTGTAGCCTATAGAACTAGACTGAAAGACCATTTAAAGGCTTTTGCAGGTGGTTTGAGTTAATTAGCTGATTAGAGTGTGGCACCAGGGGCCATCAATTTTGAACCTTTTCACAATACTCTAATTTTCTGATATGATGAATTTGAGATTTTCATTTGTTGTCATTTGTAATCATCAAAATTAAACAAAATAAACATCTGAAATATATGAGTTTGTATGTAATGTATGAATATAATATACAAGTTTCACTTTTTAAATGGAATTACTGAAATCAATCTACTTTTTCATGATATTCTAATTTTATGACCAGCACCTGTATGTCTTTCCTTTTAGTATATTCAGTAAAGGCGTCCCTCCGCTTGACCAATTGGAAGCTACCTTGGACACTCAGAAAAACTTAGAACTTCCCCTAATTTACGGCAAAAATCAAAGGCCATTTGCTCCTTTGTTTTAACAAACAGAGCGGAGAGCTTGTCCTGGCCTCCAGGAATTCTAAGGTCATCTGGCTAAGGAAAACATAAGATAAGATTTCACAGATAGCTGTGGAATGCGGGGCCTCTCCTGCCATCCTGACAAACAACCGGTGCCTCATTGCAGGATCCCCTTTGATCTACATCTTCCTTCCTGTACTTACCCATCAATAGTTTAGTTTTTAAATCATTAACACAAACTTGTTCAAAATTAAGAAATATGTTCAATATGAGAGTGTTCAACATACCTTTTACACATGCCATAAGATTAACTGTATTAAAAACTAAAAATAATAATTTTTCTTTAACATTATCCTGGTCCCTGCAGTTTGGATTACGTTCATGAAAACTGCCCTCCAGCCGCGGCGGCTTGAGAACTGGTATATGCCAGTTCCAAAAACGCATGTACCAGTTTTGTCAAAGGTCCTAAATGGGCACTGAATATTCTAATATGGTTTTATTGACAACATATTTTTGCAGTCATGAAATTGTAATGTTTATGTATGTAGTAGATGTGTCCAAGTGTTGAAAAGAAACAGTAAACAGTTATTCCACAAAATCTTGTCGTAGTGTTAGCTTTGATAATATGACTATATGTTCAACAAAAAAAAAAAAAAACGTTTCAAACAATAAGTCTGCCCCTTAGGAATGGGCAGTCTTTTGGATTCTTTGTCAGCAAGAACCCAAACAAGTGCCCGCTCCTAAGGGACCCGTTAGTTCAGTTCAATTTGCTTGTTTTCTAATCCAAAGCAAGGCTTTGTTTTGTGTCCACTCAATGAAGCCTCGAACTCAGCGTTAATTCTGACATTTTCAACTGAAAAAGTTTTCCAGGTTTTTCTCTTTCTTGCTCGCATGTCAGTCATGTAAAGTAATAATTGCAGGATGAATTAATGATGAAATGTTAGATCGGCCATCATGGGCAAATCGCTCAGATGATACTTCTTCTTTCTCTCAGATGTGCAGTGAGTGAAATAGAGTTCTTTTGTAAAATTGACAGACCGTAGTAGCCACGTTTGCTCAGCCATGTCTTTGTTCAAATACGTTGTCGCCTTTTCTTTTTAGGGTTTTCAGCACACATAATTGCACAAATTGCTAAGGCCGCGCGGTTCTCTAGTAAGCTTCATATTCCTCTTCTACTGCGGAGTTGAGTCCGACGTGGTTTTTGACATAGTGTGTGAGCAGGTAGGTCGCATCAGAGCGTTGGGCCCCACAGTTGAGAACATACATCGTTAACTGTGAGCTCACACTGTATACATACATCGTGAGCTGTAGCTGCGTGCTACGATTGAAAAACAATTGTACAATGTATGCCTGGTGATAGCTGATTGGTTGATAAATCCTGCACTTGTGTCTAAGACAGTTTGTTTACAACCTTTACAATTTTGAATAACAACCAGATTCTTCACCAGACTGAAAGCTCTAGCCTAGATACTACAATTCCTGGGTATAAAATGCTGCTGTTCAGTTTGTCACAGCTGTTACGGCTACTCTTGCATCAAAATAGTTTCTCAAAAAATAAAAAAATGCCAGAGTAGTCTTGGGAGGATGTTTTTCGATTCACAAAACAAAAAGCACTCGTGGAGAATTTTCTTGTTTCTCCTCTTCCCTTGTTGGGTGCGGCTTTCCTTTGTTGGCCCTTTTTGGACGACTTTGCTCTGGGGGACCCTTTGGGCATTTGGGGTTTTGGGTCCCCAGGCACTTGCCTCAGTGCTGTGGGGGGGCGGGTCTTTGGCTCTTCACAACCACTATTGAGCATTTTTCCGTTGGATAATCTTTAAATTCACAAGAGCACTTTCACAAACAACTACAGGTGCTTGGTTCCAGGTATTTAGAGATTCACTTCCATACAGAAAGCCCATATTCTTATCTTCAGCTATCGCAGTGTACATGTCAGGTTAAATAATACTAAATATACTTCAGCAATGGTATCTAGGTGCTACTTTATTGTATCTCTTATACTATATCCGCTGGTTGTGT
This sequence comes from Cyprinodon tularosa, assembly GCF_016077235.1. Lineage (NCBI taxonomy): Eukaryota > Metazoa > Chordata > Actinopteri > Cyprinodontiformes > Cyprinodontidae > Cyprinodon > Cyprinodon tularosa. The sequence goes on along the minus strand of NW_024039418.1, from coordinate 1,580,596 downwards.
TTTTCTTTTTACATCTCTTTGCAGGTAATAAAGCAGACTGAATATGTTTGATCATGATCTTCCTTTTATCTCCTCTCTCTCTCTTTCATTCATTTTCTTTTTTCTTGTTTTTCCTTTCCTGTTCTACTCTACCATTGCAGTGTCCATATAATCTGTAAAATTCCTATCATGAATAATAAAGCAATTTATATTCATAAATCAAACAGAGCACTGCTGCACTTGTAAAGGTAAAATCTGTTGGGCTCTTTTTGGTATCAAGACAATTATTCTTATTGCCACATTGCCAGACAGAAAACTGTAAAAAAAAAAAAAAAAAAACTGAATGCTCTGTGCATCAGTGCACTACTGATATCATGGGTGTACCCTTGTCCACTACGTCTGCTGCTGATGGCAGCATTTATTAATCTCTGCTGCATCTCATAGCTTGAATATCCATTGCTGCTTTCTATCATGTGGACAGTATTTCAGGGTATGATTGGCAGGATCATAAAATGTCTCGGTAGGACAGAGGGATATTCGGCTCATGCTTTCAGTGCCTTGTGGAATGAAATACCGCCGTATGACATTTCCAATCAAATATGGTATTTTCATTTTCAAAGATACAATCACAGGGATCTGTATGGAAGGGGGAGCTGTACAATGTTTTCTCTGTGAACAGAAAGGTCGCCGAGAGGATGCTTGAAATGCTGTGCACACTCATGTGGTATTTCTGTTTCTACAGGCATACCGGTTTCTAGCCGTCAACAAGAAGCTGGGTTTGAGTGGGCGTCCAGATAGGCCAGTGGGCTGCATCGGGACCTGCAAGGTATCGAGTTTAAAACCCCCCTACATGCACAAACAAACCCAGTTGTGTTTTCATTACTTATGGGGACATTTCATTGACTTACATTCATTTCACATGGCCTAACCCAGACCTTACCCTAACTATTACAAGCACATACCTAACCCTAACTTAAAGAATAAAACTTTACCATATGGGGACTAGGATTTTGGTCCCCATGAAGACATAGGTCCCCATGACATTCCCTATACCATTGTTAAACAAATAGCTACACACAAACACACACACACAGATGTGTGCTTTAGTAGTTTGCTGCATAGGTCAGAGGGAATCGTTGATGCATGCAGCACATATTTATCTAAATACAATTCTCAGAGTATGGAGCAAAAACCACTAAGTATACTACAGCTAATATTGTGTTATATATAGAGATGGAATCACTGACAGTCTTTCATATTGGGTTGATAATCTACATCTTATTATTCCTCCTGCTGTCATACTGCTACATGATGAGATATGTATGTTACAAACATCAACGGCGCACATTGAACACATTTACTGTTTTGTTTGTTGTTTTAATTATCTGTCCATTTTGAACTGATAAAGTCAGACTGACATGTAGTGCATAACTGTGAAGAGAAAACAAAGATGGAACTGTTTCTTTTTTTGTTTTTGTTTTTTAGCTTCCAAAAAAGGTGATATTGATAGGGAAACATGGTGGTTGCAGCATCAGGCTGTGGGGACATTTTTCTTCAAAATGAGGGGAGATACTGCTCGGTAAAGCTGTGGTTCCACATCCACCAGGACAAGATGCCGCTAAGGCTACTTTGGCATTGTTTAGTTTTTTGTTATGTATTTTATATCAAACTGGCCTTGTCAAAGCCTGAAGTAGTGGAGTCCAAAATTATTCAAAGATATAGAAGGTTAAGGTTTGAAATAATCCCTTAATTTTATCCATCCACAAGTAAACAGAGTGTTTGTAAATGGGCCAGTGGGAATCTGAATGTTAAATTGAGAGAGAACTTGTGGAGCCATATTAAGATTAGGGTGATGACACAAAGGGCTTCCGACCTCTCTTGGTCTTGCTCATTATTTAACAGTTAATTGAGATAAATTTTTAAAGGCTGGTAGAGAAATGCAAAAAAGAGGTCAGCAAATAACTATTTTATGATTTCTCTAAATTCAATAAAGATGTTTCACTAATTACCTAAGATACTGTAAATGCTTGTTAATATGCTGGTTTCTGATGCAGTATAAATCATAATCTCAATATAAAAAAACAATTCACCTTTGAAATTGATTTACTCTCTGTTGAGAGATATAAGTGTTAGAAACATTCTGTTAAATAAAAATGAAACTATTCCCACCAGTGGGATGAGTAGTTCTTTACTTCACTATAAATCCATTTTATTATCTTGCAGATTATTGTTTAGTGATGCTACAAATCTAATCTGAGTGATCCTGAGAAAGGAAGAAAGTGCGGGAATTTAGTCTCTGGTTAAAGTTGGTAAAGAAATTTCCTGAAAGAAATTCATTTGTAAGATTTCTCGAAAACATTCGTGTTTTTTTTTTTTTTTTTTTCAGTCCACACTACATGGAAATACTTACACAGATATAATGTAGATCGTTAGATTTACATACTTTACATATCCTATTTTAAATTTAACTCCTAATACGTTTTAACATTACGACGGAGTATTAGGGCCAGACTAGACATTTTTTTTTCTATTTCGAGAATAAACACATAAAGTTAAAAGAATATTATGACTTTATTCTCATAATTTTGTGACTTTATTCTCGTAATATTACGACTTTATTCTCGCAATGTTACAACTTTATTCTCAAAATTTTACGACTTTATTCTCGTAATTTTGTGACTTTATTCTTGTAATGTTACAACTTCATTCTCGTAATATTACGACTTTATTCTCGAAATTTTATGACTATGCTCCTTGTGACTTTTTTCTCATAATATTACGACATTATTCTCGTACTTTTCCGACTTTAATCTTGTAATTTTACAACTTTATTGTCGTATTTTTTGCGCTTTATTCTCGTAATGTTAAGACTTTATTCTCGTAATTTTACGACTTTATTCTCGTATTTTTTGCGCTTTATTCTCGTAATGTTAAGACTTTATTCTCGTAATTTTAAGATTTTATCCTCTTAATGTTACGATTCTGTTGTATAACACAACTACCTCAGGTGTTTTTTTTTGTTGTTTTTTTTCGCAGTGTCTGCTAAATGAAGGTCAACATTAGGATAAGTTGTACCGTTCGATAAACTCAGTGTAACAAAGCTATTAGCGAACAACTGCTTTATGGCTCCAAACACATTGCTAAGACAACATTATAATGGGACATTTATGGGGAAGAAGGCAGGATGCCAGAGGACATAATCCTCATCATCCTTTCTCTACCAGCTGTGTGTATGTACGATGAACTATTATTTGTAACTTACCAGAAGTAGTTTTGTGTCTTTTGCATGTCGCCTCCTCCCTCAGTTCAAGGACTGATGGCTCGTTTTCTACGCTGCCCACAATGATACATTTGGAGCTACTTATTGGTCATCAATCTTCAAATGCAACTGTGTGTGTTTGTGTGTGTCTGTCTCTTAGATTTATCGTATCCTGGGAAAGACGGTGGTGTGCTACCCAATAGTGTTTGATCTAAGTGACTTCTACTTGTCTCAGGATGTAATGCTTCTAATTGATGACATTAAGGTGAGTCAATGTCAGATTTCATTTATGTGTAAAAGCTTCTATGATTGAAATACATTCACCTTGTCTGGTTTGGAAAGGAGAAAGAGAAAGAAATGGAGAAAGAAGGTTGCTATCTTCAGAGATACTGATAACAATAGTCTTTTCGGGGTTTGAATATATTTATTATTGTACTTTCTGGACCATAGAGAGCACCTCACTGTAAGCTAGTCCACTAAATAAAATAAAAAAACTAGAAACGTACGTATATAAGCCACACCGGGCTATAAGCCGCTGATATCTACTGAACTGTCTCCCACTAAACCTCTAGGGGGAGCTCTACATATAGCCACTGGAGTAGGGATGAAGAAGAATGCTAGCTCCCGTTAGCTTGTTGGCTCGCAGCAGTAAGAGCTTTTAATGAAAGATGTGGCGTTGTCCGCTCTTCATTTCAGCTCTGAAGGGGTTGAGCCCAGTCTGTTCATTGGTTCGGCAGCTTTAATGCGGCAAATAAATGGCAAAATGTTTGAATTTGGGACATATGTTCTCGGTCGTGTCTACTGCTAGCATGTTCTTGTGCTAAATGAAAATTAGCCCCTTTATTATTTCATTTCCAACCCCCCTGGTGGTTAAGAAAAATCCACAGAGAAGCCTCACTTTGTTATAAGCTGCATAGTTCAAAGCGTGGGGGAAAAGTAGCGGCTTGTAGTCCAGAACATACGACACTTATATGCTCCGTATGAGAACATAAAAAAATATCTGCCTGTTCTGAGGCCTTTAAAGTTTTAGGGAAGCGACTGTTCTGACTGTTGCATTTGCGAAAACTCCCGAGTGGTGCCTAACGTTACCGAGTGAATAAAGTGAATGTGGTTGGTCAATTATCAAGAGGAAGGGATTGTTGATGCTGAAGGTTCACAAACAAGTTTGGTTGTGGCCGGTTTCTCGGAAGCATCTTGCTAACCAGTTAGCAACTTAGTGCTAGTAGGTTCCCAATGGGAAATTCCATTGGGACCAAGTAGCACTAATTTGGTGACCTAGAAATGACACTGTCAAGAAACTCTATGGACAGCGGAAACATGCAAGAGGAGGAGAGTTTAGTGTTGGAGGTCGTGGATAAGTCTCCTCCGTCATCCATTTTTATTTAGAGGAGGAAAGCGGGGACGAAGATGTTGTGGAAGAGGACGCCAGGGCGGCAGAAGCTTGGTTTGGTGTAGAAGGCTTCCAGCCGTACATGTTTGAGCCCTTGCCTCGCAACGCTGCCAGTTCTGTTAGCTCTACGTTTGCCAAAGACACAGACGTCCATCCCCGTGAACACTGGGACGCAACTCAATGGGAAAGGAAATGATTCTGATTTCAACCGTTGCGTATATTAGCTGCGACATATGAATCAAGATGCTATGACCAAAAAAATTTGATTTACAGATTACCGTTGATATATGATTGGCCGAATTTAGGTGTTCCGGCTGACGTAGAACTAACTGGCCTGCAGAAGATAACGGAAAAAAACACAGGTTTCAAGACAGGATTTTTATAGAAATTTTCTATTTTTTCGGACAATTTCGTATGATTAAGAGTACTTTTATGTACATGTTTTAGCCAGAATGATTTGGCATTTAGATATATGAATTCCCTATAACTTTAATTTCTTCTCATGCACTTCGTAGTCACTCTTTCTCTTACGACCCTCGGCTATTGTCAAAGAACCGCGGTGAGAAAGGTGAGCTTCAATGACTCTGAAACCGTAGCTTACAACAGATAAACGTCTGAAAGTGCGCATGCACAGAAAAATCTAGCTAACGGGGCGAGCACGTAAGACGTCCTTAGGTAAACATATCACCAGAATGATTGACAATTAGGAGGACCACTTATTTTGATGATCCACCCGGAAATAAAAGTTCGTCAAATTCAAATTTAATTATTGTAGTCTACTTCTTGATGTCAGTCAACTTAAATGGAGATCTTAACTAAACAAAAAAAAATTAAACTATATTTAGTAATGATATATAAATTAAGAACTTATATAATCTTAATTTTAAGAACAAATACCCACGTTCCAGTTTTCAGGTAAGGGGTTTTTACTCTGGTCTGTTTTCCAAATGTTAGATATTTCTTTTCATTGGTAACATGCTTATGTGACTCCAGGGATACTTTAAGCTGTGTTTTCAGAACTCGTACTGTGATCTTTCCTCTTCAAACTCATGGTTTGGTTTTAACGCTGAGCTGCCTGAGGTGCTCTGCAACTTAAACCCAGCTTGACAGAAGAGGAAGCCGAACTTTAGAAACGCCACTCGCTCAGTTGTTACACAGAAATGAAGGAAATTGAAAGCTTTACGGCAGGAATGTGTTGCTCTGTGTTCGTGCAGAATGCCCTGCAGTTCATCAAGCAGTGCTGGAAGATGCAAGGACGTCCACTCTTCCTGGTTCTCATCCGCGAGGATAACATCAAGTAATATCCACACTCACACTCCAACGTAGATCTTTTCTGTTGTTTTTCTTTTCATGTGATCATTTTTCTCAAAGCATTCTCTCATCCTCTGCCTCGTTATGTGTCACTCACTATCTCTATATCTGCCACCGTCTCAAACCTGCGCCAGAACGTTGGAGAAGCCAATTCACGTTTTTCATCTAACATTTATTTCTCCCTCTCTGCTGCCAGCCTTTTTCCCTTTCTGTGTGTGCCATTAATCTTTGTAGCAGAAAGGTGCTACTGTATTTGCCTGCTGATTGGGTGATAATGTGTCTCATTTGTATCACTATAGCCTGGCTGGTGGGCTGATTACAGAGGTATTGACTGTTACCCAGGGAGCCATATGTTAAATGCGTTACAAGTGTTTAAACAGCCTCGCTCCAGTCCAAAAATGAGTCAGTGGATGTTCATAGCTGCAGCTCGATAGTCATTAGTCTGCCATCGAGGGGACCATGACCTATACAGCAGGTGACAGAAATCTGAATGAATGATATGGAAGTTTTAGGCATTTTATTTTTAGATTACTGGTTTATACGGTTTGAAATCGACCACATCTTTTCTTGAAAGGAACTGATTAAACAATCGGCTTTAAAGTTCCTATTCAGTGGTGTGTTTACCGGGGGGAGTGGCCGCCTAGTGGTTAGGGCATAGGGCTTTAAATCCTGAGATTGTGAGTTCGATTCCCCCACTCCCACAGACCCTGAGCAAGACCCTTAACCTCACAACGCTCCCCGGGCGCCTCACAATAGCAGCCCACTGCTCCCCAAGGGGATGGTTTAAATGCAGAGAAGTAAATTCCCTCTGGGATTATTAGAGTATATATAAAAAAAATTTAATAAAATTTACCCTTATCGAAATGCAAAGCTTTAAAAAAATCTATTAATGGGCATAACAAACACAGAGGTTATGAATTGTCCTTTCAGGTCACTTCAATTGGTTATGAAATTGGAGGAAATCTGACGTTTCCAAAGCAGGTCGTGGAAAACAAAGGCATCAATGACTGATTACAGGGTTCCCGCAGGTCCTTAAAAAGTCTTAAAAGGCATTGAATTTTTCAAAATAAAAATAAAGCCTTAATTGGTATTAAATGTCTTAAATCAGTCTTTCGTAGGTCTTAATTTTTAAAACATCATAAATAGGATTATTTTTATTAAGATTTATTTTTGTAATCTTAATAAAACGTTAAAATTGAAATTATTTTTTTTTTTTTATAAAAAATAAATAAATAACTGCTCTCCATTATTGGTTCCGTCCCGATAGCAGAACCAATAAAAGCGTTGTTGCATCCTGATCTCGCGAGCTTTCAAGGTTTCACTCGCAGATCAGTCTGGAGACTCTCCGTTAAAGAAAATTTGGAGCCGTTCACCAAACGAACGTCCAATCAGCGTTGACTTTGAGGCGGGTTGATATGAGTTGATATGCACAATATATGCACATTATATGCGGGTTGATATGCACATTAGTATTGCTCAGTTTGGGTTCCACGCATGCGCTAGCCAATTTGCCCCGCCTCTTCAGTCTGCTACGCTATCAGTCACATACACAGACACGCGCGCGCGCGCACACACACACACACAAACATATGTATAGCCTCTCATTCAGTCTAGTATTAGTTCACACACACACACACGCACACACACACAAACATATGTATATCCTCTCATTCAGTCTAGTATTAGTTCACGCACACACACACAAACATATGTATATCCTCTCATTCAGTCTAGTATTAGTTCACGCACACACACACAAACATATGTATAGCCTCTCATTCAGTCTAGTATTAGTTCACACACACACACGCACACACACAAACATATGTATATCCTCTCATTTAGTCTAGTATTAGTTCACGCACACACACACTTATGCCCTCTCATACAGTCTAGTATTAGTGCACACACACACACATTAGACATATATTCAATTTTAGTTTTGTGATTGTGTGTGACTGTTTTTACTGTGATGTGTGCATGTCATAGTAGTGTGTTTGAGAGGAAAACATATTTTTGTTGACTGTGTGTGTGTGTCTACTGAGGTGTGTGCATGGTTTTATTGGTGTACGTGAGAGAAAAATAGTTTCTGTCCTAAACGGCCCCTCATAGGTTGAGGTGTGACGCAACGAGAAGCGCGAAAGTTCAGTCTAAAGAACATGGCGGCTTCAGCTGATGAAACTAGCGTTAGCGTGGCTATCGAGCAAGTTTTATCGGAGTTACAGAGTATTTCTTCACTGAAAGAAGAGCAAAACACTGCTCTGGAGGCTTTTCTCAGAGGAAAAGATGTTTTTGCTCTTCTGCTGACTGGTTTCCGCAAGAGTTTGATCTATCAATTGGCTCCTCTTTGTCGTCGCTCTGTTAGTACGTCATATGCTTCGTTGATCTGATTGGTTTATTTGGCCCGTCTATCACCAACATAGGCCAATCAGCTAACCAGTATTTTCGCCCCTTCCCAAAATTACTTCAACGGAAGGTTTCCAGATGGATATGCGGAGCAAATCCATCTGGCGGAGTCAGGTTAGTGGAGTCGGACATGCGAAGCGTGAAATACAAAATCAAGTTACCGAGAAACAGCCGGTATTTCTCAGTTTAGTTCCACCCTTGTCTCTGCAACGCCTCCACTTATCACCAAAATCAAACATACTAAGAAAACCATACAAAGAAAAATAGCTGCAAAAAAGACTTAGCACTGGTTATGTTGTGGCTTTAAATCTGATTTGTTTTGTTCCCTGCTAAAACAAAGTTTGTGAATTCAGTTAAATAATTGTTAATATATATCTGTCATTTGTGTGTTTTTAGCTTTCTTCCTGTATGGGAAGCTTTTCCAAATTTGAAACATTAGTGCAGTGGTTTATGTTAAAATAAACCTTTGGGTTAAGTTGTCGCAAGCAGGTTTTTCTTGTGTTTCATATGAATTTGGTCTTAAATTTTTATTTCAGGTGGCATTAAAAAGTTTTAAAAAGTATTGAATTTAACTTTCCTTATGCTGTAGGAACCCTGAGTTAGAAAAATGTTTCAGGGCAAACTTCTGCATATGTGAAGTGACTTATAAAAGCAGAAAGTAAAACATGACTTAAATATTTTGCTTCATGTTGAAGCTGGATTGGTGCTGCAGTATGAAGGACCCTCTGCTATCTCTGGTCAGCCGATGCGACCTTCACTGATTGGCAACAGCGACACAAGTTAAACATTTTTCGACTTTTTGGGGTCGAAATCCCACTCCATGCATGTCTGCAAGTAGGAAGTCGAATTTTCACAATCACAAATTTTACCAGTCGCTCAGCAGGAGGGGGAGGGTATACAACTGTCGCCTCGTTGCACCAGTTTCTTAATACACGAATGGAGACGGAGAGACATTACCTCCCTTGTTTAGATCCCTTACAGCCCAGATAATTTCTGTTTGGTGTGTTTGGGCCAATGAGGACAGATAATGAGGTGCAAAAACTGAGTCGATCAGCTTCAATTAACACTTTAAAGGCCACAAATATCATTTGAGTTGCAAGGAGCTCAGCCCTACCATGTATAGGAAAAATTACTGATTATCATCAAGCTATGAAATACAAATGGCTTTCAGAACTTTGGTCTAAATCCAAGTGAAATTGTTCTATCAGAAAAATATTCTGTGCAAATTCAACTCCTATAAAATGAGTAGTTGTAGCATCCTGCTTGTATCCACTTAAACAAATTGTGATTTTCTATGCTACTTTAGCTTATACGAATAACTTTGTTCCTCTTGTTGTTTAGCAAAGATATTTAATCCTTCTTCCGTTTGATAGTGACAGAAAGGATGTTGGTTAAGGTTGGACTGTAGCTGCAATCATTGGACCAACTTGTCATAATGTCTGCATGGTGAGGAAACTTCTACACAAAATAATCGTCTTTATTGAGCGTATCAGCCAGACAAATTTGGCTGGAAATGATCCCTAAGGATCTTTAATATTTAAATCTTAACTCTGGTCCTTTTTTTTCATCTTGAAGTGTTTTATTGTTGCAACGTTGTCAAGAAATGCATTGAGTGTTCTCACATACAGGTCAGCTGTTTGCTCTGGCGGTAATGAATTACTCCTTCAAACACCTTTCAAAGGAGAATGTTGATAAAACACACAAAAAGAAAAAAGCAGGAAGAAAACAAATAATTGTATGAAGATATAATCTCTTGTTTCTGTACCCTATCTTATGTCACCACAAACATGTAGTGTAACTTATGTAAAATATCAAATACTAACAAAAACTGTTCTGCTGGTGACAACCTATGTAGGGGGACGTCTAATTGGGGGCTTTAACTGCAATTTTCTCATCTAACCAGAGGGAGCCGCTTCAATCCTGTTTTGGACATGCTGGCCTCTTTCAAGAAGGGAGTCATCGGAGGGGTCAAAGTTCACGTCGACAGACTTCAGGTATGTTAGAATCTGCTTTATTGAGTGAACAGCTGCAGTGACAGCAGTAGGGATGGGGATCGAAACCCGGTTCTATCAAGGACCCGGTTCCACAATTTTATCAAAACCCGAAAATCAATAACGTTTGGGCGTATCGATACCACTATCGAGTCTGGTCGTTTTTTGTTTTTTTCTCTCCCGGAGGTCCTGTAACATAATTGTGTGTCCCTCGAGTTGCGTCACAGCGTTTAAATCTAATCAATCCAATCACTGCAGCATGTCCACCAATGTTTTGGAATGAAATTGTAAGCAAACAGATATTAAAAGTAAAACAAGTGAAGTCTGGCAGTTAACTTCGCTCGCGACTCGAGGATGAATGAACGGACGAAAAGGTCTAAAGTTTGTCTTCATTTTACCAAGCTCAAAGATAAAGAAGAAGCGAAATGCAACTTATGTTGCAAAATCATCTCTTTTAAAGGGGGGGACACAACCTCAATGGCCAAGCACATTAGTATTGTGCATCAAATAAAGGCCAAATGCAGTACCTTCGACTGTCTCCGGTTTGAAAAGACTCCTCCTCCTCCTCCTGCTGCTGCCGCCGCACCACAGTCGGGCCCGTCTTCATCATCCACTCAGAGTACCACTGGTAAGCGCGCACACAGACTTTGTAGCTTGTCCGGTCAGTTAAAAAGAGTAATTGTGAAATCCGTGTTGTAATCGGCAGCATGCAAGCTAGTTAGCTTGAAAAGTAAATAAAGTTTCAGACGTGCTGTGTGATGATGTGTTCAGATTGGCTCAGTAAAACGACAATTAGGTTATCATGATGCGTTCAAGTGTAACGTAAAGAAAAGGGAAATTGAGTTTTTGGTGAGAAACATGAGTAATACAATTGTATATTGCTCTAATTATTTTAGAATGTATAATTAAACTACTGATGCCAACATTTATTAAAAATTACATTTAATTTAAAATACAATTATTTATTTGCTAAATATTTTCCTAATCACTAAAAACATGATGAAAAGTGACAGTAGACAATACATTAACCAACAATTGTGAAAATGTATATATTTTTTTAAACCAAAAGAAGACATTTCTTCAAAATATAGGACATTTCTTCAAATAATTTTTTTTCCCACTTCCTTCCTGTCTGTTAAAAACATATTGTCGCATCGTCTTTCCACCAAATAACAGAAAAGTATCGATAAGGAGTATCGATAAAGGTATCGATATCAATAAATATTAACAATCCCCATCCCTAGAGAGCAGTCCTGTCCACTCTCTGATATTATTAAAAAGTTCCTGCAGTAATGCAGTTTAGGATTGACATGAATGTATGCTGTAAGTCTAACTTGCAGACATTTCACTGAGATTAATGAGCTTTTCGGTAAATCAGGCCAGGGTAGAACTAAGACTTCTTTCCATATTGTTAAATTAAACTTATCATCAAACTCCTGACGAGCTTTCTGGCTCCAGCAGAGTGTTTTTGTGATGCTCAGCAAAGAATTATCCTTTTTACTTTTTTTTCTTTTGCTCTAGCATTTCTGTCTTCCCATTGCCCATTTGCTATTCTGTTCACAGCTAACTCTCACGGCTTTGAAACACTTCTGCCCTTCATCGTCTCATTGTTATGGGGAGCAGAACACTACTGCTCCTCTCCTGCGCCTCTTAGTTTTGTTTTTGAGTTGACTTCAGCTGGAATGGTTAATATCACATTTGGACCTCAGGAGGACGGAAATTATTTTATTCACCTTTTGAGAAGCACCAACTGTTTTTCCTAGCATGGTTTTATGTCACTTGAGCAATGCATTTTTATAAGAATAGAGATGTGATGTCGGTTTGTACCTTGCTGCGGGGCCTCGTTTCTTTTTTCTCAGCATTTATATCAGAATCATGTTTACAGAATCACCTGACAAACCTCATGCTGGCACATAAAGCATTATGGATCCACTATGGCTTCGATTTCTCTTGGTGGGGTGGGTCATATCACCAGAACAATTTCTTTAAATGTGTTTTTTCCATCTGCTTCATAGACCCTGATATCAGGAGCATTTGTGGAGCAGCTGGATTTCCTTCGCGTCAATGAGGCAGAGTAAGAGCTTCCCTCTCGTCTTCATGCTCGCTTCGTTAAATGTGATTGTTTTCATCTCTATTCTTGGTCTCAAGATTGCAGTAAAAGTGAAAACTCAGGTTATTATTTTTTTTTTCTCGGTTTCATCTGAAACCAAAAAGCTTTTGATGGGATAATAGCATCCATACTTAAAATCTTGTTTTTATCTATAGGCTATAGGTTTGTTTAAGTGTTAAAGTCGTAGGGAAGTCATGTTTAAATGTCAAATCATTCTGGCTTAAACATGTATATAAATGTACTCTTTATCAGACGAAGTTGTCCCAAAATTTAGAAAATTTCTATTTAAAAAAAATCCTGTCTTAAAAAAAAAAAAAACGTTTGAAATATATTTTTTCTGAAACTGATTTAATCACATTGTCCCCTCTTTCCATGTAATTAAAATAACTGGTACGTGATCTGAATAAACTGCAGGCTGGCATGTGGGATTTCTAACTACTTTCCATCTCTATCTTCCACATCTACCGTCCATTTTGTTTGCAAAGGATTCCAGAGTTTAAGAGCTTTGAGGAGCTGGAGCTGCCGAAGCACTCAAAGGTGAAGAGGCAGACGAGCACGCCCAACGCCTCGGACCTGGAGCAGCAGCCGGAGATCAGTGTGGAGGAGTGGCAGAACAAACCCACATATGAGATCCTGCAGAAGTTTCATGTAAGCTGACGGTTCAACAGAACAATGACCCAGATAATTAGTGTCCATTTAAAATAATCAACAAATAAAGCTTAATAAAATGTTAAACTTTGGATCAAATAATTGTATTTCTATGCTGATATGATTGAGACATTTTTTTTAACGATTACTCCTCTCCTTTTGACTCTTATAACAATTGTATAATGCAGTTAATTATTTGTTCATCTTTCTTCCTAATGAATATCAGTTTTACATGTGAGGCCAGTTTTATTTTCTTTATTCTCTGGGTTTTTCTGTAGGACTCTGGCTGCTTGGCCAGTCAGGCCCAACTTGCCAGCATCCTTCTTAGAAGAGAAGGACCAGACTTCCTGGCTAAAGACGGTATGTTCGCTGCAAATGAGTCGGTCAGTCCGAGTCTAGAAAAGCAACAGGGGAGAAATTATACAGTAATCTAAGAAGTCTTTCATTTTCAGGGCCCTATTCTGTCCGCTTCAGCACATCTACAGCCAACTACGGAAGAGGATTAGGGCCACTGGAAAAAAAAAAAAAGTTAACAGATTTTTAAATTTTATTTCAGTTTAGTATGGGAAAAAAGTCAGAATTCTGACTTTATTTCTCAGAGTTCTGACTGAATTCTGACAGTAAAAAAAGTCAGAATTCTGAGATTAAAGTCAGAATTTTGAGAAAAAAGTCAGAATTCTGAGATTAAAGTCAGAATTCTGAAATTAAAGTCAGAATTCTGAGATTAAAGTCAGAATTCTGACTTTTTTATTATCAGAATTCAGTCAGAATTCTGAGATTAAAGTCAGAATTCTGAAATTAAAGTCAGAATTCTGAGATTAAAGTCAGAATTCTGAAATTAAAGTCAGAATTGTGAGAAAAAAGTCAGAACTCTGAGAAAAAAGTCTGAATTCTGAGAAAAAAGTCAGAATTCTGAAATTAAAGTCAGAATTCTGAGATTAAAGTCAGAATTCTGACTTTTTTATTATCAGAATTCAGTCAGAATTCTGAGATTAAAGTCAGAATTCTGAAATTAAAGTCAGAATTCTGAGATTAAAGTCAGAATTCTGAAATTAAAGTCAGAATTGTGAGAAAAAAGTCAGAACTCTGAGAAAAAAGTCTGAATTCTGAGAAAAAAGTCAGAACTCTGAGAAAAAAGTCAGAATTCTGAGAAAAAAGTCAGAACTCTGAGATTACAGTCAGAATTTTGAGAAAAAGTCAGAATTTTGAGAAAAAAGTCTGAATTCTGAGAAAAAAGTCAGAATTCTGAAATTAAAGTCAGAATTCTGAGAAAAAAAGTCAGAATTCTGACTTTTTCCACATACTAAACTGAAATAAAATTTAAAAATCAGTTAACTTTTTTTTTTTCAGTGGCCCTAATCCTCTTCCGTAGCCAACAACATACAGGTGCTGGTCATAAAATTAGAATATCATGAAAAAGTAGATTGATTTCAGTAATTCCATTTAAAAAGTGAAACTTGTATATTATATTCATACATTACATACAAACTCATATATTTCAGATGTTTATTTTGTTTAATTTTGATGATTACAAATGACAACAAATGAAAATCTCAAATTCATCATATCAGAAAATTAGAATATTACTGAAGACCAATAAAAACAAAGGATTTATAGAAATGTTGGCCAACTGAAAAGTATGAACATGAAAAGTATGAGCATGTACAGCACTCAGTATTTAGTTGGGCCTCCTTTGGCCTGTATTACTGCAGCAATGCGGCGTGGCATGGAGTCGATCAGTCTGTGGCACTGCTCAGGTGTTATGATAGCCCAGGTTGCTCTAATAGTGGCTTTTAGCTCTTCTGAATTGTTGGGTCTGGTGTATTGCATCTTCTTCTTCACAATACCCCATAGATTTTCTATGGGGTTAAGGTCAGGAGAGTTTGCTGGCCAATTAAGAACAGGGATACCATGGTCCTTCAACCAGGTACTGGTAGCTTTGGCACTGTGTGCAGGTGCCAAGTCCTGTTGGAAAATGAAATCTGCATCTCCAAAAAGTTGGTCAGCTGCAGGAAGCATGAAGTGCTCTAAAACTTCCTGGTATGTGGCTGCGTTGACCCTGGACCTCAGAAAACACAATGGACCAACACCAGCAGATGACATGGCACCCCAAACCATCACTGACTGTGGAAACTTTACACTGGACTTCAAGCAACGTGGATGAAGTGCCTCTCTTCTTTTCCTCCAGACTCTGGGACCTTGATTTCCAAAGGAAATGCAAAATTTACTTTCATCAGAGAACATGACTTTGGACCACTCACCAGCAGTCCAGTCCTGTTTCTCTTTAGCCCAGGCAAGACGCTTCTGACGCTGTCTGTGGTTCAAGAGTGGCTTGACACAAGGAATGCGACAGCAGAAACCCATGTCTTTCATACGTCTGTGTGTGGTGGTTCTTGAAGCACTCACTCCAGCTGCAGTCCACTCTTTGTGAATCTCCCCCACATTTTTGAATGGGTTTTGTTTCACAATCCTCTCCAGGGTGCGGTTATCTCTCTTGCTTGTACACTTTTTTCGACCACATCTTTTCCTTCCCTTCGCCTCTCTATTAATGTGCTTGGACACTGAGCTCTGTGAACAGCCAGCCTCTTTAGCGATGACCTTTTGTGTCTTGCCCTCCTTGTGCAAGGTGTCGATGGTCGTCTTTTGGACAACTGTCAAGTCAGCAGTCTTCCCCATGATTGTGTAGCCTATAGAACTAGACTGAAAGACCATTTAAAGGCTTTTGCAGGTGGTTTGAGTTAATTAGCTGATTAGAGTGTGGCACCAGGGGCCATCAATTTTGAACCTTTTCACAATATTCTAATTTTCTGATATGATGAATTTGAGATTTTCATTTGTTGTCATTTGTAATCATCAAAATTAAACAAAATAAACATCTGAAATATATGAGTTTGTATGTTATGTATGAATATAATATACAAGTTTCACTTTTTAAATGGAATTACTGAAATCAATCTACTTTTTCATGATATTCTAATTTTATGACCAGCACCTGTATATTGACTTTATAAATAATAAAAACTTTTTCCTCACTGTCCAACAGATATTTTATTCTATTTTATTGATGCTGGATTAAATCAGACTAGAAAGTTCTTCTATTGCTGTCTTTATACTGTTTATGCAATATAATATAGGAGCAACTTTCAAACATTTCTAAAAATCTTGAAGATGACGATGATGTGAAGTTTTGCTAGAGATTGTTGATTAAATTGCTTTGAATACATTTGTCTGGAAGCAGAAAAACATCTAAACCCACAACATAACAGCCTATGAAGGCTGGAGGTGGGATTTCATTGTTTCCAATGCTATTAATGTTTTATGATTTCCTTTATTTAAGCTCCTAATAAATATGTTCTGGACAATTTATGAACTGGATCATATTTGTGATTTCAGAGAACCTGATGGAGGAACTGGAGAGAATCTACAGACGAGCTGGAAGCAGAAAGCTTTGGTCTGGTATTCTCACTGAAACACCAACTACTGTATCATGTTTAGGTGTCCAAAACATAACCACTGAATATGTTTTTAGTAGCATTTAATGCCTTTATGGTTTAATGAAACAGATCTGTTCCAGAAAAAAAAAAAAAGTTTTTAATATATTTGTTATTTTTTGTCTGAAACTCATTTAATCACATTGTCCCTACTTTCCAACTAATTAAAATAACTGGTACGTGATCTGAATAAACTACAGGCTGGCAGTGCGGCATGCTGCTGCTATTACCAAGAAGTTTGCCAGCTCTATAGCTCCTCACATCACCACAATTCTGGTGAATGGGAAACAGGTAAAGTTCAGCAGGCAACATGGTAACTGCTCCTGCATGTTTTTGTTGCCTAGCTAACTGGCTCGCTGGAGAGCTGTGTGAGCTGTGACTTAGTCAGCCAACAACATCTCATAATTCATCATGGTCATCATTCCTATTTTTATTTTAAGCTAAAGCATGAAATTAAATTGGGGTCTTTTTATTTGATTGTACAAAAAAAGCTACCTTTCATGACAGAGTATTACGGCCTGGCTAGAGATTTATTTATTTTTTATTATTTTGAGAATAAAGTCGTAATATTACGAGAATAAAGTTGTAAAATTCTGAGAATAATGTTGTAACATTAGAGAAAAAAGGTGTAATATTACAAGAATAAAGTTAACAACCCGTTTCAGAAAGAAAGCTTGGAGCTCCGCCCAGCAGATGATGTCAGACCAGCTCCGCCAATCAGCAACCTGAGTCCACTAAAAGATTTCCTTATTTGTCAAACCAGAAACAAATTATAACTTCACATAATTCTTGACAACCTGAGTGAAGTTGGCCCCCACAACTTCTTCAAATTTGACAAATTAGTGTCAAACGTTTGTGCAGCAAAAATTTTCGTTTGTGCCACTACCATTTTAAAGATATAAAGAAATGTTTCTAGAGGTCATCAAAGGTCAAATCAGACAAAATGGGTGTCAATTAACTCTGCTCCGTTTGTGCTGGTTTGTGCAGCAAAAATTGGTTTTGGTACTTCTTTAGCTTTGAATATATTAATGAAAATGTAAAGGTCAAAAGGTCAACCAGCCGCCCACCTTCTTCAAATTAGACAAAATTGGTGTCAAATAATTCTATTAATATCATTGAAATGATAGCAGTACAAATTAAAATTTTTGCCATACAAAAACATAAAATTTTGAAATTAATTTTAAATATAAAATATTTTAAATAAATATATTAAAAATTTTAAAATGCATATTTGAAAATATATAAATTTTTTGTACTGCTATCATTTTAATGATATCAATAATTGTTTGTAGAAGCCATCAAAGGTGAACATTTGTTCATTCTGAAACTCTGAATTTCATATAAATTAGTTGCTAACCTATGATTATATAATTCTGTAATCACAGGTTAGCAACTTAGAATTTATATTTACACTGTAAAAAAAAAAGATAGCGGCACAAACGAAAATTTTTGCTGCACAAACGTTTAACACTCAGGTTTCTTGACATTCCTCATTTTTGGAAAGAATGTGCTTCCTGTAAGAGTTTTCATAAAATACAACTTGTTTCTCGTAATTTTAGGACTTTATTTTCATAATGTTATGACTTTATTCTCGTAATAGAAGAAAAAAATATCTATAAAAACAAATTTAGTGTATTCATTTGATTTAGTAGCCTAAAAACTTGACTCACACAGTGAGGAGTTTGGCGAGCCAGCTAGGATGCTTGTAGGTATCTAGAGTTGGATGTAATCCAAAGCTTTTGGTCAGTGTTGGCTTTCTCTTCACATTAAACCACAGCGGCTGAACCCCCCCCTCCCACAATTACTCAAAGTCCGGCCATGCTCTGCAAATTCAATCGAACTGAGTCTCACCTTAGGTCCTTTTATAAAAGGAACTTAAGGTGGCTGGAAGAGCTTTTTCATAGTTGAGCAAACCGGTTCACAAAGTAGGGAAAGGGCTGCTGTCTACTATTTAGACCTTCTATCATGTTGAGTCATTTAGAAAATGTCCCATTTCTATTTAAATTGTGGTTTGCTGCTGGCCTCAAATACAAATACTGACTAAATATTGTAGTGTAGGTGGTTGCCATATCTCATAACTGAATTATTGTTCCTCTCATCAGTGGCCGGTGCTTTCTGTACTCATGGTTTGCTTCAAATGTCTTTCCTGACATGACAACTTTTATTGTATGCTGTTTAATTCATCAACATTTTAGCAGAGAGAAATGATCTTGGGAATAAACTAGATTTTTGTTTTGTTTTGTTTTGCTACGGCAGAAATGCCATCCATACCGATCTGTGTATACGCTCTCATTTCCCTAACATGGGCCAGCAAGTGAGGCTTGAAATGGGTTTTCCAAGGATCAGTGCTTTGACAGCATGCCATGCCTTTTAAACTTTAATATTTTGTTGATTTCTTAGCCTCGCTTTTTTTATCTTCCCAATTCAATGATGAAATACACTAACTTCTCACGTATCCTAGTCAATAAGGACCTTTTTTTCAGCATATAATAAGAGTAAGTTGTGTTTCGGCTTATACACAACTCCATTTGTGGTGTTTCCCACGCTTCCACCATTGCTTTAAGAAATGTAAATCCTGTTTGTGTGTCTTTAGTAATCCCTGGCTTTGTGAATGTTTAGATAACTGCCATCTCAGTGTGCCATTTTTTTCCTCATAGGATTCCTGCAGGCCAGAGGAAGCAGCTAACAGACTGCATTCAATCTCACAAGTGATGAATTCAAAAATGTGTGAACATTAAAATAATTGTAGGAAAGCAAAGTTGGTTTTTGGAGTTTTCAGAATTTAATTGAGGCGTTGGGATGTGGATGATAACATTTTTTTTTTTTTTTTTGGTACTGAATATGTTTTCTGCAACGTTTGTCGTTATTGGGATACAAAGAAAAAGGTTGCAGTGCTTTACAGAAGTTGACTTCTGTGCATTTTGCCGCAGCTATAAACATGAAACATTTTATTCGGAATTTATGTGGCCGACACCAATCAGTGGGTAATGGTGAAGTTGAAAGAAAATACTCCTTAAGATTTGCTTTAGTGACAAGTCTAGCATGTATTAGTCTTCAACCAAGCCCCAATTTCCAATTCGTATCAAAGATTTTAAATAAATATTAAACTTATCTATCATATGCTAACTTAGCTACATTTCAGTCCTTTTTTAAAGGTATACTATGCAACCGTTGTTGATTTTCCAGCGAGGCTCCCCCCAGAGGGCGAAAGTAAAAGTGCACTGTCGTAAATATGCTTAGCTGTTCTCCTGGTTTCTCCATCAAGCCAGGCGCGGTTGTTTTGAGCTTAGCAGACAGGCGAACGCAACGAATCACCATGTCTACTGCGGTGACTGACTATTTTGTTCCAATTTTCGAGTTTGAAAATTTCGCTGGTTTTCTCGCTGGTTCCGCCATGATAACTGCACAAATATCGCCACTGCGCTAGCAACGAGTATGCCTTTCACTGGGGGCGTGTAGCAGTTTTCGCCGTAAAGCAAGACCGACTCTCGCGATGCACGAGACTTCTGAGCCTGTGGGTGCGGGCCGAGGGCTCCTGCAATTGCAAGTACGGTATTTCCCCTACAGACCACCAGGACGGCCGAGAAAACCGTGTTTGTTAATGGAAACAGCAAAATTCAAAATAACTTCCTACATTTATAAAAAAGCTTTTTTTTTTCGCTCGCTTGAGGTGGTTATTATAGGAAAAAAAGGAGATGGAAACACGTTTCCTAAAGTTCTTGCGTATCAAACGCTTACCTCATGACTGATCAGCTGTTTCCACCATCAGCGGTTATACATCTCTCCCATGTGTTCTGCCCCCATCGCCGTTTGGCCTTTCTCTTTTTCTCAGATAAGCGGTCTGTGTTAGTATGGAAGTTAATCTGTGTCACTGGGATTTGAATTAAAAATGCCACTGAAATTTAAATGTTTTATCTTTGTTCTTACTGTTTCAGTGTTAAAATATATTCAGAACGCATTTTTGACCTAAAAAATTTCATTGTCATTATTTCTACACTGTTGAAATTTCAGTTATTTTCTCTTCAAGCTAAAAATTTTAACATTACTATTTCAAAGTGATTACATTTTCAATACTTATTTTTTTGAGTGTTAAAAAAATCGGAGCCGGTCATGCAAGCTAACGCTAACTCAACGGTGAGTTTATTACTTTCATTTTTCTGTAGTTGAGTTAGCGTTAGCTTGCACGACCGGCTCCGTCATGCTGGTTTTCCTTCAGTATGATGTGCCACGTCACGTGACTAAGAAAACGTAACGGGATTGGCTGGGTGTTGGACGCCACAATCCATTGCTAATGTCTGTGACCTGAAGTAACCCTTCCCTTTTTACACTGAATTTAGACGCCGAATTTAAGACAGTGAAATAGAGCCAGTTGAATCTCAGGAGGCTGAAAATATTGAGTTTGAATTTTGAAAGGTTGAATTTTTTAATATGCAGATTTTTTTAACACTCAAAAATTAAACTGAAAAATAAGTATTGAAAATGTAATCACTTTGAAATAGTAATGTGAATTTTTATGTTGAAGACAACATAACACGGGCTGTCAAACGATTACAATTTTTAATCTAATTAATCACAAGGTTTCTTGAATTAATTTTGATTAATCGCTAGCCTAAATATTATTGAAAAATACACATTTTCTGTGGCAATTTAGCAATTGCTTTTTTTTTTTAGCAAATACAGGATGGACGAATGGAATGTTTTTCGTTTAAAACAAACAGCTTGACTTTTAAACAATTACATGAGGTAATTTTACCTCTTATTTATTCATCTTTTAGCCAGTTGTTAAGGCAAACTAACTGGTTTACATTTTCCAGAGGTGGAAAAAGTACTAAACTATCATACTCAGGTAAAAGTACCAATACTTGGATGAAATATTACTCAAGTACAAGTAAAATTACCCATCAGAAAAATTACTCATGTAAAAGTAATAAGTAGCTAATTTAAAATGTATTTTAAATAAAAGTTACTTAGTTACATTTAAAAAAAACAACAACTGTTAAACGGGGCAGGGATCTCTCCCGTGTAGTGAAAATAGGACAAGGAGTCATAAATCATAAATTCAAAACTATTTAGTTGCTGCCAGTTCAGTCACCTTTGGCAGACCGTCTGGCATTGCATGATGATACTGTTGGCCCTCTTGAATTTAAATGAAAAGCAGTCTTTCAAATGTGGCCGAGGATTTTCGTCGTTTTGGACAGCAGAATTCGATGTTTCAGCTAGCATTTCTAGTGAAACGTTCTCTGAACCGTTGTTGCTCTCCTGATCCACCTCCATCTCGTTCCCAATCTCCTAAAGAAAGATTTACCTGCTGATCACGTCACTCGCTGTAGTGCTTCCGGGCCCTATTTTTTGTCTTCCTTTCGGTTTTCCAAAGTTTTTTTTTTACTCAGTAACGGATGGGATTTGTAATGTAACGAAATACAATACTTCACTCAAAACGTAATCAAGTAAAATTTAAATTACCGATTTTAAAAACTACTTGAAAAATACAAAATACACCAAAAACCTACTCAATACAGTAACTTGAGTAAATGTATTTCGTTACTTTCCACCTGACATCTTCTGAATGTAAAGCGGACCGTTACTTAATGCCCTGCGTTCGGTGAGGGCGGTCTGACGCATGCGTTGTAACAGCTGAAGTTAAAGCCCCAACAAAGGAATGCTTGGCATTAAGATGATATTTAAGGCTCGAGGTGCTTCGGTGAAACGAAAAGTCCTTCTTGCAGTGTGAGCAAACCACAACATGTTTATTTATTGTCCCGTCTTTGTTTTTTTTATTCACGAACTGTCCATCCAGCCGGCCAAAGGGTTCTTCTTAATCCTCCATCTCGCTCATGTCGGACAATTGAGTTGTGGGTAAAACAGCGTTAATGCGTTAAAAAAATATCTTGCGTTAATCCCAGAAATTAATCATCTCGCGTTAACGCGTTAATTTTGACAGCCTTAAAAATAACAAATGAAATTTCAAGTGTGTAGAAATGATGACAATTTTTTTTAGGTCAACAATGTGTTCTGAATATACTTTTTTGATTGATTGATCATTTATTTCGAACACTTAATAAAAAGCAAATATAAGTAAATTAATAAAGTCATTACAAAACAAAACAAAAAAGAAAAAAAGCATATGTACATACCATCATGTTCAAAAAGGAGTAGGAAGAAGTAATAAAACTTATTAAATCCTACCCCTGTTCTATATTAACATCTACCTATGTTTAAGCATACATACATATCTATATATATACACACACACACACATTCATACATACACACATACATGTATAGTTATGTGGGTGTGTATGTATATGCATGTATGTGTGCATGTGTATGAGATACGGGTGTATATACACTATATTGCCAAAAGTATTTGCTCACCCATCCAAATTATTGGAATCAGGTGTTCCAATCACTTCCATGGCCACAGGTGTATAAATTCAAGCACCTAGGCATGCAGACTGTTTTTACAAACATTTGTGAAAGAATGGGTCGCTCTCAGGAGCTCAGTGAATTCCAGCGTGGAACTGTGATAGGATGCCACCTGTGCAACAAATCCAGTCGTGAAATTTCCTCGCTCCTAAATATTCCACAGTCAACTGTCAGCTGTATTATAAGAAAATGGAAGTGTTTGGGAACGACAGCAACTCAGCCACGAAGTGGTAGGCCACGTAAACTGACGGAGCGGGGTCAGCGGATGCTGACGCGCATAGTGCGAAGAGGTCGCCAACTTTCTGCAGAGTCAATCGCTACAGACCTCCAAACTTCATGTAGCTCAAGAACAGTGCGCAGAGAGCTTCATGGAATGGGTTTCCATGGTCGAGCAGCTGCATCCAAGCCATACATCACCAAGTGCAATGCAAAGCGTCGGATGCGGTGGTGTAAAGCACGCCGCCACTGGACTCTAGAGCAGTGGAGACGCGTTCTCTGGAGTGACGAATCGCGCTTCTCCATCTGGCAATCTGATGGACGGGTCTGGGTTTGGCGGTTGCCAGGAGAACGGTACTTGTCTGACTGCATTGTGCCAAGTGTACAGTTTGGTGGAGGGGGGATTATGGTGTGGGGTTGTTTTTCAGGAGCTGGGCTTGGCCCCTTAGTTCCAGTGAAAGGAACTCTGAATGCTTCAGCATACCAAGACATTTTGGACAATTCCATGCTCCCAACTTTGTGGGAACAGTTTGGAGCTGGCCCCTTCCTCTTCCAACATGACTGTGCACCAGTGCACAAAGCAAGGTCCATAAAGACATGGATGACAGAGTCTGGTGTGGATGAACTTGACTGGCCTGCACAGAGTCCTGACCTCAACCCGATAGAACACCTTTGGGATGAATTAGAGCGGAGACTGAGAGCCAGGCCTTCTCGTCCAACATCAGTGTGCGACCTCACAAATGCGCTTCTGGAAGAATGGTCAAAAATTCCCATAAACACACTCCTAAACCTTGTGGACAGCCTTCCCAGAAGAGTTGAAGCTGTTCTAGCTGCAAAGGGTGGACCGACGTCATATTGAACCCTATGGATTAGGAACGGGATGTCACTTAAGCTCATATGTGAGTCAAGGCAGGTGAGCAAATACTTTTGGCAATATAGTGTATATATATATATATATATATATATATATATATATATATATATATACACATACACCCGTATCTCATACACATGCACACATACATGCATATACATACACACCCACATAACTATAGGCAGTATACACATATCTCTATCTACATATACGTACACATATATCTATACATATCCATAAACCAAAAACCCTTTTTTGATATAGTTTTTCATCTCTCTTGACTTCTTATCGATTTTAATTCATAGTGGCAGAGCAAGTTCTATTCCCCCTTAAGTCCCCTCCTCCCTGTATCTTGTAAAAATCATTTGTTTATATTTGTTTTTAAACTGGTTGATGTTTGGACATTGCTTCAAATCCATGCTCAGTCTGTTCCATAGCCTCACTCCACTATTTGTTATACAAAATCTTTTCCTTTCAGTTCTGTATCTTTGAATCTTAAAATTAGTTATCTCCCTTAAATCATACCCCCCCCCCCCACCCCCTCTCTCTCATAAAACAAATTTGTCAAGTGACTTGGTAATAGCTTATTTCTAGCTTTAAATAGAAATTGTGCTGTTTGGAATTCTATCATATCATAAAGCTTCATGATTTTAGACATTAGAAATAGTGTGTTCTCGATATCCAACTTTATGAATTATTCTGATGGCTCTTTTTTGCAATATGAACAGTGGCTCTAGTGAACTTTTATATGTGCTTCCCCATACCTAATTTACCACAGTAAATTAAATGAGGTAAGACCAAGGAACAGAACAGAGCCTGGAGTGATTTGCAATCTAAAAAAAAATTTAACACCGAAACAGTAAGTACAAACATACAACATTTAAATTTAAGTGGCATTTTTAATTCAAATCCCAGCGACACAGATTTACTTCCATATGTTAGTTTACAACCTTTACTTTGCTTTTATTGTGGTCATCCGTTACGTCAACTTTTGATGAAAATACGCTTTAAAGTCCGGATGATTGGCTCCAAGCCGGTGGATGAAAAACCCCTTTTTTCTCAATTGTATACTCTTAGTTGTCAGAGTTATAATAATTTGCTCAACATCTGTATCACGGTTGGATGAAAACATAGAAATTGCGTTATGTTATCACATAAAATCCCAGTAAAATGTTTCCTA
Source organism: Cyprinodon tularosa (assembly GCF_016077235.1). Taxonomy (NCBI): domain Eukaryota; kingdom Metazoa; phylum Chordata; class Actinopteri; order Cyprinodontiformes; family Cyprinodontidae; genus Cyprinodon; species Cyprinodon tularosa. Next base: position 1,555,315 of record NW_024039418.1, on the reverse strand, counting down.
CTCTGTGACAAAATGTTGTGAGGTTAAAACTCTTTTATGAAGCACTGTGTTTATTCAAACTCAAGCTGTAACCTGTTGTCATACGTATCTCAAGAATGTTCTTGTGTCTTTTCACCCATTAGGTCTGTTGTCCGTCTTGCTGCCAGTCTCTTAACTAAGCTAGTGGACAGCCTTGCCCCCAGTATTACTAGTATTTTAGTGCAAGGCAAGCAGGTAAGTGGACACACAGACAGAATGGCCTGAATAAAGTCAAACCCCTTCTGTTTAAGCAGTATGTTGGGGGAAAACTGTTGGTGGCAGGTCAATGATTTTAATGTTCACTGATCGGAAGCGTAGGAAAATCTAGATAGTAGATCTTTGAAGGCTCCTCATGCTGTTTCCTATGGGAATTATTTGGGCCAGCTGCTTGCTCACGCCCCTCATCACAGCTTACATCCACTGTGTTTGATCCAAGCTGTAGTTGCAGTTTGCAGCAAGGCTACAAGCGTAACAACCCCCCACCCCTCCCCAACAGCGCCATAATTTGCACCTTGTACGTGCCGATTGATTCTCTGTGACTCATGAGTTGTATAGATTCACCACCTCATACCAGACGACTCTCGATTCAACGTTTTCTGTCAAGTGGGATTCGGAGATTAGCCTCCTCTCAAGAGTGTCAGTAATTTTGCTGCATGTCTACCCTTCTGAATACTTTTAGGCATTTCATTATGTTGAAGTAGCTCAAGGTGTGAATCTGCATATAGATTGCCAATGAGGCAAAAAGGGTAGGCTCCTCTCAACATGATTGGAAAAGCTGATTTAGAATCGGAGACGGGCGAGCGCCTCTCCTTACATAAAAAGCTAAGTAGAAAGAAAACGAGTCGCCGTCCCATTTGAGGAAGTTTTTCTACTGATTGTATTTCACATTGCTTTTGAAATCCAACAATAGATTCTTCATAGAATCCAAAACATATTTCTGCCTTCCGTGCTCTGCTGGGATCAGTTTTAGATCTAAGGATGAATGATCCGCCTCTCAGAGTCGGATTTCATCCACTGGAGGCAAAAAGATAAAAGTGTTTGTTCTCATCAGTGAAATTACCCGGGCGTCATTTTCATGAGATGCTTCTGAGCAAAACTACAGAGGTGTCGTGTTTTCTCTCACTTATAAGTGACTCGCAGAGAGGAGGCCAATTTCAAAGAAAGGGAGCTAGACATTTTGTGTATTGTGTTCAGTAGCCGATGCATGTGCAATCTTCCATGTTTTGTTTTTATGCTGAGAGGCTTTTTGGAGTCACAATAAGGAGCGTCTTTGTTTGTGTTCACCTGATCACCAGGTGACCCTGGGCCTGTTTGGGCACGAGGAGGAGGTGATCTCCAACCCGCTGTCTCCAGGAGTTATCCAGGGCATCATTTACAGCAAGTGCTGCCCCCATGGTGGGGAGAGGGAAGCTGTCCTCCAGCAGGAACTGGTCATCCACATCGGATGGATTATCTCCAACAACCCTGAGCTGTTCAGCGGCATGCTGAAAATCAGAGTCGGGTGGGTAATATCAGCGTTAGAGGGTGAATTTGAACCCTCATCTGCTCTTTCGTGTCTCATCAGTTGGGATTTTCTCCCCTCCTTACTGGTGCTGACCAGATGATGGAGGTAAATGACCTGAGTGAAGTTGGCCCCCCCACCTCCTTCAAATCAGACAAAATTAGTGTCAAACATTTGTGCAGCAAAAATTTTCATTTGTGCCGCTATCGTTTTAAAGATATAAAGAGATGTTTCTAGAGGTCATCAAAGGTCAACTAGCCCCCCCACCTTATTCAAATCAGACGAAACGGGTGTCAATTAACTCAGCTCCGTTTGTGCAGCAAAAATGTTCGTTTGTGCTGCTTTGGCTTTGGAGATATTAATGAAAATGTAAAGGTCAAAAGGTCAACCAGCCCCCCCACCTTCTTTAAATCAGACTAAATTGGTGGCAAACGTTTGTGCTGGTTTGTGAGGCAAAAATTTCCGTTTGTGCCGCTACCATTTTTTTACAGTTTAAAATGATATAATCATAGGTTAGCAACTTATAATTTATATGAAGTTCAGAGTTTCAGAATGAACAAATGTTCACTGACCTTTGATGGCTTCTACAAACAATTATTAATATCATTAAAATAATAGCAGTACAAAAAATTTATATATCTTAAAATATGCATTTTTAAATTTTGTATATATGTATTTTAAATATTTTATATTTAAAATTGATTCTGAAATTTTATATTTTTGTATGGCAATTTTCATTTGTACTGCTATCATTTCAATGATATTAATAAAATTTTGTAGAGGTCATCAAAGGTCAGTTAACATCTGTTTTTGCTGCACAAACGTTTGACACCAATTTTGTCTAATTTGAAGAAGGTGGGGGGGCTGATTGACCTTTTGACCTTTACATTTTCATTAATATCTTCAAAGCCAAAGTAGCACAAACAAAAATGTTTGCTGCACAAACGGAGCTGAGTTAATTGACACCCATTTCGTCTGATTTGAAGAAGGTGGGGGGACTGGTTGACCTTTAATGACCTCTAGAAATATTTCTTTATATCTTTAAAACGATCGCGGCACAAACGAAAATTTTTGCTGCACAAACGTTTGGCACCAATTTTGTCTAATTTGAAGAAGGTGGGGGGGCTGGTTGACCTTTTGACCTTTACATATTCATTAATATCTTCAAATCCAAGCTGCACAAACCAGCACAAACGTTTGACACTAATTTTGTCTGATTTGAAGAAGGTGGGGGGGACCAACTTCACTCGGGTAAAGAAATGAACCAATATGAACATTTACACCAAAAAAAAACTTTAATCAAAAGCTGTCAAAAGCCTCTGAGACTTTATCCATAAGTTAGTTGTTTTTCTCATTTCTCTTACAGTATGTTATTTATTTTCCACTTTCCAGTTTTCTGAGTGGGACTGAGGCGCCATGTTTGCTGGAAAAGTGTTGCGCTCTCTGTCACAGTCCTGTGTAGCTATGTTTACATTAGGCTCCTGATAACGCATCAAAGAGGTAGTTTATCTTAGGGCACAGAGAGAGGATGTTTTATCAAGACTGATTTGAGTCTGACACTTCAGGAAGCTGGTTTTGAATGTTTTCTAAGTGTAGCACGCTTGGTTTGGATATAAGCTTCGTATAAACTGTAGAGATTAAAAGCGGAACTCACAAATACTCAAGGGGGTTTTTTCACAGGGAACTCCGGGAAAGTATTACAATTTTTAGCAAACAAAGATTTATTTAAAAAAAAAAAATAATAATAATAATAATAAAAAAATCACACTATTACCAAGAATCCAAAGTTTAATTCAATAATATTTCAGTATAAATGATAAATAACCCAAAAAACCTTCACAACCAATTTATAAGTAAACTCAAAGTCTCAATTTATATCTGCAAAAAACAAACAAAAACATCCCTAATAACTGAAAGTCCAAAACTGTCCGTCTCTTTTATTTTTAATAATAATGTCCAAACAGGAGTTCCACATGCTCCGAACCCAAAGTAAAATCCTGGAAGCGTTTGAGTCCAAAGTCCTTTCCAAAACGAAAAATCCAAACTGCAAACCCCCCCCAAAAAAGATTAGAAAAAGAGTGGTACCACCAAAAATCTCCAAAAAGAAAAATAAGGTCCACATCTCATCGGAACGTCTTTCTTTCCCCTGGGCGGCGTCCTCTGGGTGCAAACTCCGATCAGTTTCCTACTTGGCTGATCTGCGGCGCTGGGACAATCTCTGACTGTGTTTTATCTTTCTTTCTTTATTTTTTGACTTGTATTTATCAGACTACCAGACGAAAACTCCCGCTGCACAGACCAGTCAGCGCGCGTCTCCCTCACCTGTCGAGCCGCGCGCGCCGACGCACACGCCCCTTTTTATTAAGTAATTTCTCCACCTCAAAATAACCCAGCATATTAATTCCCATCATAATTTTCTAACCAGTGGAGATTTGAAATAAAATTACCAATGAACTAACTGTTCTACAAGACAGTTTGTTGTTAGTAAACTTTAATGTACTTTATACATAAAGTGAAAAATAACATAGTGGTTATGTTACAAGTGGCTGGGATACATTTCGTTTTTGCAAACACAAATATAAAAAAATACATCTATTTTATTATTTAGAAAAAGGAAAATATATGACTGGGTTTACACTGTGAGATGATTTTATGAATGGAGGAGAATTGATCCAGTAAAACTTCTGTCAAAATGAAAAACTCCACATATAGCTCAGGGTCTGTCCCTTCCCTTCCTGCTGTCTGGGCTCCATTTCCAGACTGGTAATTGGATTTAGACCTGGTTCTTCCAATGCAAATAAAACATAAAAGAATTTCCCCAGAAAACTAACCTGATTCTTGGAAATGGTCCCCTGTTTTATAAGGTCAGTGTGTAGCTGGGTTCTTCTTCTGCAAACAGTTTAATAAAGGCAGCTTTTCTCTGTACCAACATCCACTATTTAAAGGTGACCTGCAGGGTTATTTGAAGTGGAGGAGTAAAAGTAGACTAAAACTTGCTGTGTGAAAGAATCAGCATTACTAAAATGATAAACTGCAGTTTAAACAAATACTTTACATGGGAATTTAAAATAAATAAGGTAAGTTCACAGAAATATGAATAAATAAACGGTTCTAGCTCAATTCTATCAATAGATACACTATATTGCCAAAAGTATTTGCTCACCCATCCAAATTATTGGAATCAGGTGTTCCAATCACTTCCATGGCCACAGGTGTATAAATTCAAGCACCTTGGCATGCAGACTGTTTTTACAAACATTTGTGAAAGAATGGGTCGCTCTCAGGAGCTCAGTGAATTCCAGCGTGGAACTGTGATAGGATGCCACCTGTGCAACATATCCAGTCGTGAAATTTCCTCGCTCCTAAATATTCCACAGTCAACTGTCAGCTGTATTATAAGAAAATGGAAGTGTTTGGGAACGACAGCAACTCAGCCACGAAGTGGTAGGCCACGTAAACTGACGGAGCGGGGTCAGCGGATGCTGACGCGCATAGTGCGAAGAGGTCGCCAACTTTCTGCAGAGTCAATCACTACAGACCTCCAAACTTCATGTGGCCTTCAGATTAGCTCAAGAACAGTGCGCAGAGAGCTTCATGGAATGGGTTTCCATGGTCGAGCAGCTGCATCCAAGCCATACATCACCAAGTGCAATGCAAAGCGTCGGATGCGGTGGTGTAAAGCACGCCGCCACTGGACTCTAGAGCAGTGGAGACGCGTTCTCTGGAGTGACGAATCGCGCTTCTCCATCTGGCAATCTGATGGACGGGTCTGGGTTTGGCGGTTGCCAGGAGAACGGTACTTGTCTGACTGCATTGTGCCAAGTGTAAAGTTTGGTGGAGGGGGGATTATGGTGTGGGGTTGTTTTTCAGGAGCTGGGCTTGGCCCCTTAGTTCCAGTGAAAGGAACTCTGAATGCTTCAGCATACCAAGACATTTTGGACAATTCCATGCTCCCAACTTTGTGGGAACAGTTTGGAGCTGGCCCCTTCCTCTTCCAACATGACTGTGCACCAGTGCACAAAGCAAGGTCCATAAAGACATGGATGACAGAGTCTGGTGTGGATGAACTTGACTGGCCTGCACAGAGTCCTGACCTCAACCCGATAGAACACCTTTGGGATGAATTAGAGCGGAGACTGAGAGCCAGGCCTTCTCGTCCAACATCAGTGTGCGACCTCACAAATGCGCTTCTGGAAGAATGGTCAAAAATTCCCATAAACACACTCCTAAACCTTGTGGACAGCCTTCCCAGAAGAGTTGAAGCTGTTCTAGCTGCAAAGGGTGGACCGACGTCATATTGAACCCTATGGATTAGGAACGGGATGTCACTTAAGCTCATATGTGAGTCAAGGCAGGTGAGCAAATACTTTTGGCAATATAGTGTATGTGTCCTTTAAACAAGGGCTGCATCTAAGCATTATTTTGCAAATTGATTATTTTTTTCAATCAATCAATTAATAATCGGATAGCCAACGGTTCCTTCAAGATTTGTTTTACGAAATTAAACCATGTGAAACTAAACAATAGAGATGATTGATATTTTTTTTTATCTTAAATGCAAAATGTTTATTTTTGTAGAATTTTGATATAATTACTGCTCTAAGTGGGTTGCTCTCAGCTAAAGCCATGTTTTACTGTCTCTTTACTCCAGTTATCTTCAATTAATTACTAAATTAGTCAATTATTTAAATAATAGATTATAAAACCGATTTAATTGTTTCAGTCCTACTTTAAACCCTCAGCCAGTCCTGCACAAGATGTCATTGGTCCAAAATGGTTTTGGTCTCCATGGTTCATTGGGAAAGAAGTTCATTTAAAGTGCTTTACATGAAGTAAACGATAAAATAGAAGACAAATAAAATCAGAATAAAAGCAAATGAAGATAGAACATCATAAAAACAGGTCATAAAACAACTAAAATATTTGGATCACAACCTTAAACTAATGATACCGTATTTAACAGTTTAACTCCAAGAGTCAAAGGCAGCTCTGGTTTTTAACTTGGGCTTAAAAGTTCTCAGGCTTTCATCACTTTTACCAGATAAGAGGAGCTTAGGAACTAAACGCTGCTTCTCCCAGTTTGGTTCTTCTGTGTGGAACTTAGTAAATATTGATTGACTGAATAAAAACAAGATAATTTAAAAACAAGGAATTTCAGAAATAAACCAAAAGTTTTTCCCTTTTTTTGTGTGTGTAAAAATTTTGTTCTATTATTTTATACCACTTTAAAATTTGCATTAGAAGACTAGTTCCAAAAATAATTCAGTAATCAAGATAAGAGTCTATAAACCTGTCTCAGTTTTGTATTAAGATAAAGTATATTTTTGTTTTGGAGCAAACTGTAAAGGATCTTTCTTTTTCGTCAGATACCCAACTATTAAACTGGGAGTAAACATAGAATTTACCTGCATTCAAATGTAGAGAGAGAGATGGAAGAGAAAGAGGTTCATGTGTGCAGCCTTGTGGCGCCCCCTAGGTGAGATAAGTAGGATTAAATCACCGCTGTTGATGCAGAAACTGGTATCAGATAGTTTGGATCTAAGCCATCAGGGAGTTGAACCAGCAACATCCACCAGGGAATCTGTTTTAAATTAGTATCTTTCAAACGTCTCAAAGGAGCTGGTTTGATGCCAAAATGGACTTAATGTGTGGATGAGGTTTACTGCTGTTGGTTTTAACATTTTTGAAAACAAAGAACAGGATCAGTTCTGATCTCCTGAGCTTTGGCTTGTATTCATAAACTGGTCATTCATGGAGCTACATCTGTAGTGGCTAACATGGCGTTTTTATGTTGATATGAAGGTGGATTGTCCAGGCCATGAAACATGAGCTGAAGATCCGAGCTGGAGACATGCCTCCTCAGGACATCTACCAGCTGTCTCCTGGTGACATCAAGCAGCTCCTGCTGGACGTCCTGCAGCCGCAGCACACTGGCAGGTACTGTGAAAAACGCACGCAGGATGCAATACCGTACAACACGCGTGTTTTTAACTTCCATTTATGCAGTTGTAGACATCAGCTTAATCCCTCTATTATCTTTATTATTTCATCTTCCTTCATTTTTTATCATATCGTTTAATGGAAACAGGAGCAAATTTCCCCCAGAGAATTATTAACCTTTTATCTCATCTAATTTAACTAACTTTGAAAAAAAAAAAATGTAATTATTTTTGTTAGTTTTAAGGAGATAATCTCAGCAGTGTCTCCATCTTTTAACGACAGGTCCTGGCTAAACAGGCGGCAGATCGACGGCAGTCTGAACAGAACCCCTCTGGGCTTCTATGACCGCGTGTGGCAGATCCTGGAAAGGACCCCTAATGGCATCATGGTGGCTGGAAATCACCTCCCACAGGTAACCATCAACAAAAGTATGAAGGAGTTAATCAATGAGTGTGTCTGTGGCTCAGATTCAGGATGTGTGCCAATAATTGGAGCCTGACCTCTGCCCCGCAGTCACACTTTTTATTAGCGCCTACTTTTTGACTTTAGTCCTGCTGAATGTAATGAGTAGACATTACAGCGTAGCTATAGAGAAACTGATGCGATCAGCAGTGAGAGTTTGGTAGGTGATTTAGGTGTTTTTAGCTGGTGTCAGTGGCCAGAGGCAAAACATTTACTCCACAGTCGCCTGAGTCGCTTCTAAAGTGGGATTAGTCTTTGCTTTACTGCGGTTTCAGCCAAAGTCTGACTCCAGAAAGACTGTTGCAGTTGAACTAAAGCTTCATCAGATCAGAAGGCTTTTTTTCTGCTCTATTATTGTTTAAAGTCATAGAGAAGCGGCTGTGCCAACTGATTGGTCGATTATCAAGGGGGCGGGATTGTTGTGGCGGGAGGTTCACAAGCAAGTTTGGTTGTAGCCGGTTTGTCGGAAGCATCTTGCTAACCAGTTAGCAACTTAGTGCTAGCAGGTTCCCAATGGGAAATTCCATTGAGACCAAGTAGCACTAAATTGGTGACTTAGAAACGACACTGTCAAGGAACGCTATGGACAGCGGAAACATGCAAGAGGAGGAGAGTTTAGTGTCGGAGGTCGTGGATGAGTCTCCTCCGTCATCCATTTTTTATTTAGAGGAGGAAAGCGGGGACGAAGATGTTGTGGAAGAGGACGCCAGGGCGGCAGAAGCTTGGTTTGGTGTAGAAGGCTTCCAGCCGTACATGTTTGAGCCCTTGCCTCGCTACGCTGCCAGTTCTGTTAGCTCTACGCCTGCTGAAGACACAGACGTCCATCCCTGTGAACACTGGGACGCAACTCAATGGGAAAGGAAAGGATTCTGGTTTCAACCGTTGCGTATATTAGCTGCGACATATGAATCAAGATGCTATGACCGAAAAAATGTGATTGACAGATGACCGTTGATATATGATTGGCCGAATTTAGGTGTTCAGGCTGACGTAGAACTAACTGGCCTGCAGAAGATAACGGGAAAAAAAACACAAATTTTAAGACAGGATTTTTTTTAAAATAGAAATTTTCTAACTTTATTAATTGAAGTGAAGCCACACAGTTTCTTGACCTCATTTATTTTTCTCCTAATCTTCTTTTATTATTTCATTTTATATGGGACTATGATGCCTCTTCTTTTTTTTTTATTTTAGAAGTAAATGGTTGAACCAGTTTGTTTTTGTTGTTTTTTTACCATCAAGCGGATTAAAGAGGGGAAAAGAGCGTCAAGCTTATGGCTTCATTATTTAGGAAACTACAGTATGTGTGAGAATCCCAGCAGAACAGCTACATGCTACCTCCAAAGGTCAAATGTCTAATTTGACAGAAAAAAATGGCTCCGTTTTTAAAATGCATTTGAACCTGCTGGATACAACAGCCACAGGAGGATCAAACTAACATCTTCATTGCTGTGCAGCAACCAACACTGTCTGACATGACGATGTATGAGATGAACTTCTCCCTGCTGGTGGAGGACACTCTGAAGAACATTGTTCTGCCTGAGTACAGACAGATCATTGTGGAGGTAGGAGGATCCATTACATGACAGGAGACTGATGCGGATTATTTCATGTTTTTATAATTTTTTACAACCCTGTCCGCTTTCCCTGCAGCTGCTGATGGTGGTGGCAGTAGTTCTGGAGAGAAACCCGGAACTGGAGTTCGGTGAAAAGGTGGATCTGGATAGTCTGGTGAAGGAGGCGTTTAATGACTTTCAGAAAGATCGGAGCCGCTTTGAGGGAATGGAGAAACAGGTACAGCAGGCCTATTAATATGGAGGCAAATCGTTACCATATTTCAAATGAAAAAGCATTTCCAGAAATGCTTTTTCATTTTAAGAATGTGGCTGCATTGTTTGACTCATAAATGAAATTAGTAATCAATAAACCTGTTTGCATTTTCTTTTTCTTCTTCAACATCGCTCATCCTTTTACTTAATTAAAATGAAAAAGACATTTGAGATTTATTTTTCAAAATGCACCCCAGCAAATACATACCAAAATTCAATTTGAAATGTAAAATTTGAAAATGAAAAAGCATTTCCAGAAATGCTTTTTCATTTTAAGAATGTGGCTGCATTGTTTGACTCATAAATGAAATTAGTAATCAATCAATTGATCATTTTACATTTCAAATTGAACTTTGGTACATTTTGAAAAATGAATCTCTAATGTCTTTTTCTTTTTAATTAAGTAAAAGGATGAGCAGTGTTGAAGAAGAAAATCAAAATGCAAACGGGATTATTGATTACTAATTTCATTTATGAGTCAAACAATGCAGCCACATTCTTAAAATGAAAAAGCATTTCTGGAAATGCTTTTTCATTTCAAATATGGTAACGATTTGCTTCCTTCCATATGTGAACCAGCGGGCTGCTTAACTTGATGTATATCAAGCTTTAGCTTTAGTTTTGCCCCACCTGTGATTCGCGGCATGTCTTCCCCCTCTCATTTCCATTTCCTCCCTGCTTACTTTTCAAAATAAAGGCCACAAGAGCCTCAAAATACAGTTTAAAAAAGCTTTTGATTTAATTTAGGGCATGTACAACCCCACTGTTAAAAGATGTTCTGAAAAACTATAACGGTGTCTTTGCCATTCTCAGGATGACATGGAGGTGTTCTACAACACACCGCCGCTAGGAAAGAGAGGAACCTCCAGCTACCTGACCAAGGCAGTAATGATTCAGCTGCTGCAAGGAGACATGAAGCCCTGCAAGGATGATCCGTGCACCGTTAGTTAGACTTCTGACATCATTATCAGCAGTTAGCTTCACAGTCACCAAATGTTTTTTCTTTTTTTTTTAGGCTTACCTAGATTCCACTGCATGCATCCTAACCATCACATGTGTCCTTTAATGTTGAAATGGGCATTTCATTTCTTAGAAATCTAAAAGGTCTGAGTCATCAGGTTTTTGTTGTGTTTATTTTTAGACGTTAATGTGAAGCGCTTATGCTGCTCGTGAACGAAGGCAGGATGTAAGCGTTCAAACTCACCAGCAGCTTCAGCTCACAGCGGCTGACTGACATGCGGCTGTCATTTGAGTGTTCGGCGCTGAAATGATCGACCGTTTCATTCAGAAAGCACTTAACTAAGTTATTCTTTTGTACGAATTTGACAGGAAATAAATGTAAGCCTGTGTCAGTCTGAGGATGCCTGACCAAGATCCAACATTTAACAAAAGATTTAACCTTTTTTTTGTAACCTTTTATGGTGTGGTGTTATTCTGTTAGTCTCTCTCCAGTCTGTGTTGTTATTTTCTGCACATGCACAGCGTGCTGCAACCATAGGTGCTGTCTGCCGTAATCATCGGGAGGTTTTCTCAATGCAATTGGCTACAAAATAGCTTTTAGTGGTGTGTTTTTGCACAGAGGGGCTCTGCATGACAATGACTAGCGCTATGTGAAATCTTAGGACTGAGTACCCTTTAGGCGTTGCTGCTTTGGTGAAAAAAAGAGAAAAAGATGGCTTCCTTTTATAGGACTGATTAAAGGTCCAGACATATTCTTTGAATGTTATCACTGTGATGAGCTGAGAGTTGTCCTGGTGCATCGCAGCATGTTTGTTAGTGAACTAGATGTGTAAAAGAGGTATTTGTATCTCAAAGAATAAAATGATGCTACAAACTAAAGGTTTGCTTTAGCTTCTCTTTCCTTCTTTTTTTTTAATGACCAGATAAATGCTTTCTGTGGTTCCTATGTGTGTGTGTGTCTAAATATTAATTTAAACTTAGTGTTTTAGATTTTTCTAGTGATTTTTTGTAACGGACTGAACCAAAGTAGTACAAATTTGTGAAAAGGAAGGTGAAAAAACATGTTTTCATTTCAGTTTTGTATATCTCTATTATATATAACTTCATAAGATCGATAATGTAGTTCAATTTAAATTCTACACAGCATCCACCTGGAAATGCCCTGATGGAAAGTTCAAAAAAGGGAGGGACGTTCAGTTCTCTTGGAGCTGATTGGGTAAATCACCACCTATGTTGAACTTTGAGCCAATCGTAGCAACTGTGATCTATCAGATGTGTGCGTGTGTGTGTGTTATAGTGGGTGTGTACAATTTTAGAGGCTGCGTCCTCTAAGGACCCAGTCTACCTGGATCGGGTCCTTGGAGGTCCGTGATATTAAAGAGTTTTGTGCACTGGACTTGGTTTCCAACTTTGAAGACGTTTCGTTTCCCATCCAGAAAGCTTTTTCATTTCAAAATGTCAGGAATAGCGTTGAGTTTATGGGCTACTGTATAAAACCTCAAACTCAAAGCTATTCCTGACATTTTGAATTGAAAAAGCTTCCTGGATGGGAAGCGAAACATCTTCAAACTTGGAAACCAAGTCCAGTGGATTGTTAAATTTTCTTTTTTTTGGAACGACTGACCTGGATTACTGAAAATCTTCACCAGTTTTGGCTGTGGATTCAAACAGGTCCACCCTTCTCCGGCTTTCACCAACCCCGGTTGCTATGCTCTGTTGCATAGCAACCAATAAAGTTGACATACAATGTACACAATGAATGGATACCGAACTTCTCACTACTATTCTGGGTGGTAATTACATTTTCCCCACACCGCACAGATATTAGAATTTACATTTCAATGTCAGCCAAACCCATTTAGACAGAGAGAGATAGAAACCTTTCAATAAACCAACAATTATTATTTTCATTAATTTCATATAGAAAAATTCACAAACTTGTATCATATTAAGCTGAACTTCCAATATTCACCACTGTTCGAGGTCGTTTCCTTTTTTCCTTTGAGCACAGAGCAGCCGGCTTGTTTGGAACAACAGGTTGTGTTCAGTTCCGAGGCTAAATCCTCCAAGGACGCCGTCTACCTGGACTGGATCCTTACAGGTCAGTGAAACTAAGGAGACCAGAAGAGTTTTGGCTGTGGATTCAAACAGGACCAGCCTTCCCTGGCTTTGACTACCCGTATGCTCTGTCTCCTAGCAACCGTGCTACCTGGTTAACAAGAGGTTAGCGACAAACCGGCCACAACCAAACTTGCTTGCAAACTTTCTACCACAACAATCCCGCCCCCTTGATAATCGACCAATCACATTCACTCTATTCACTAAAGTAGTAAATTAGATTAGATTAGATTAGATGAGCTTTATTGATCTCACAGCGGAGAAATTCACTTGTCACATATTGGCATAGTAAGTAAAGACGGTGCAAACAAGGCAAGGCAAGGCAAATTTATTTGTATAGCACAATTCAGTACAAAGACTATGCAAAGTGCTTTACATGATTAAAATACAGGAAGATGAAACAGAATCAAAGCAAGAAGGAAAAAATAAAAAACAAAGGAGGAGAAAGGAGGAAAAAGGTGCATTAAGAATAAACAATAAAAAAATATATATACAGTATATCAAGGTAAATAAGGATCAAGGTGCAAGTGTACATGTATCGCACACAATGAAAAACAAAATAAAAATAAGAAATAAGAGATAAAAAATATGTACAATCCGGATGGCTTATATACAGGTGGATTTACTTTTTAAAGTAAAGTCGGGCACCATTAAGGAGAATTCGGAAATGCAACAGTTGGAACAGCCGCTTCCCTACGACTTTTTAAGCAAATAGTAAAAAAAAATAGTAAAAAAAAAGGGAAATGCCAAATTGAAATTGAAATGACAAATAACAATCACTAGACTGAAAATATAAAGAATATAGGATGTAGTGATGTAATTAAGAATGACATTCAGAGAGAAAAGCATGGAGTCTTTTAGCATTAGTGGTGGACATTGTCTTTAAGGACAAAGTAAGTATATTTATTCCATTTTTAAATGCTATGATTGTAGGGAGAGGTTCATTAAGAAAAAAATTGACCGTTATAATATTATTAATTTTTATTCTATTTGTTTATCTTGGGCAATAATATTACATTTCATTGCAGAGGGGGAGAGGAAATTTATGTTTAAGGATTTAGAGAGTAACTGGAACGATAATGTTGGATTTTACTACAAAAAGAAAAAATATGTTTAACTAATTTCTCTTCTTGCTCACACAGACAACATTTGTCTACAATGAATTTAAATTTGGAGCATATGAATTGGTTGGAAGGATAAATGTCATTTAATATTTTGAAATGAATCTCTTTATATTTAGGTTGAATAGCAAATTTATGATATTTGGTTGTCAATGCGCTGATATCATTTTTGGAGGATTATTTTAAAGGAGAAAGATGATCTAAGATTTTTTTGACACTTCAAAAAAAAAAGATGTTTTTGCATTTTTCGCCTACAATATTGAGTCCTTCAATAAATGTATTTTTAAGTTTAGGAACTTTAATATATGTGATGCAACCTTGAATTAAAATAATCAATGTTTTTTAGATATAATTTTGAATTTTTTCCATATTCCTGGGATGAGACTTAAGCATTATATTTATTATTTAAATCATCCAGTGACAATAACTCTCTAACCGATTTACAAAGGGGCAGATAAAAATATTTTAATAAACCAAACATTACCCGCCAAATATCTGACTCAATAAGCGATTTAAAAAACTATTTTCATTATGTTTAGACTGAACTATTCACATACTTGTATCCAATTGCACTTCCAATATTCACCACTGCTCGGCGCCATTTCCCTTTTTCCTCTGTGCATGGAGCAGCTTGCTTTGGACTCGCAGCGAATCACGGGATTTCCAAGCTGATGCACCGGACCTGTTCTTCAAAACGGCCAAAAAGAAGATGCATTTGTTGGCTGCATATCGAGGGCCCAAAACAAAACCGGTCCCTAAATGCAAAGCCTGAGCATGTGAGGGCCTGTGGGCTGGATCCGGCCCATGGGCCTTAAATTGTTTATCCACTGTTTATTGAAATTTCATCCAGGGGGTCATGGATAAAAAATTTGGGCAGCGAATTGTTTATCCATGAACCTCTGGATGATATTTAATTACCAGAACTGGCCCATAGGCCACCCTTGCTTGTACGCACTGCTGTGACTTCGCGGGCTACCGTAGCATTGTGGGGAATGTAGTGTTGGTGCAGTAGTGTTGCACGCACCAACACTACATTCCCAAGGGAAAACAGGATTGTATTTTTCTTTTATTTAAACTGTTTGATGGTGCTTTGCATGTTTGGATTGTTTTGTTTTTTGATTTCCCTGAAGATTTCCCCTGAAGTTGGTTGTCTAAGGAGGCGGAGTGCACTAACTGCACTATGATCAAGATTGGGCACTAGTTAGAGGCCCTGACTGTGCCGTCTGTTGACCTCCCAGTATCCTGTGAGCAGCGTGTCCTTCTCTATCACCTGCAGTATCAGCTCCACCCCTCCCTCCATCCAGGCTAATATTGATATTAATATTTAGTTAAAAAACAGTGTTAGGTCTTGGTTCAATCGGCTATGTTCATTTGAATATGATTTAATTTTAATAAACAGTCTGGCCCTCGGTGTATTTGACTTTTACATCCCTGCCGTGGAGGGTCTCGACATTAAGTGCCACCCCAAACCCCTGTAGCGCTTAGCCCTTAAATAGTGAGTCTGCATAAAGTGCAGCCTCGCTGAAATTTGGCAGCTTTTGGAATGGTTTGGATGAAAAGCGTGCATTTACATCTAAGTTCCACCGGTTTGCTGCATCTTCATCACACTGGCAAAAAAAATCACAAGTTGGGTAAAAGAACGAAACGTAGTTAGTTCCAAAATGTAAGCTCCTCTTTGACATATAATACATTTGTTCTAAGAAAGGGACAAATGTTATATTTTGTGTCACTCTGCGCCACAGAGCTACAGCTGACACTGTGTTGCCGTATCAATGACTGCTTTCTCCCCCCCCCCACCACCACCTTCAATCAAACGCCTTCCACAGCTGCAAGTGAGACTTCATTGGGAGTGACACTTGTCAGTTAAGTGTTAGTGGTTAGTGACCGGTTTGGGATTCAGACAAGGAGTCTTCCGATCCGAACAGGCCTCGGCGCCTCGCTATGACATAATCGGCCGAAGAATCTGCCGTTCTGAGGACTCGGCCAGGTAGACCAGGTCCTCGGAGGACACAGTCGCTGAAATCAAACGCACCCACTGTGGGACTTTCAGTAGCTAGAGGAGCCAGAGCTGTAACCTCCAGGTTTAGTGCAACTGAAAGCAAACTGGCCAAATTAAACAGTCTCTGTCTGTGATTTGGAGTCTGCCAGCAGAGCACTTTGGAGCCGTGGAGATACCGGTGAGGACAAGGAGACAGACACCCTTTAGATTTAATCCTACATCAGAGAACCAGAAATAGGTCTGACCAGGTAAGGGTCATACCTGTTTAAGGGGATCTGATGTCTGACCCTCTCCAGTTACATGGGGGAGAAAAGAGCCGCCTGTACGGAGCATCGATACACACAAAGTCCTGTTTATTGACCTGAAAAGTAAGTGGATATATTTGATATTTATACCCCATTTACACTACCCCTGAAAACCCGATCCATGCCGAGACCGGTCCAAGCTCGGATCAGTGAACCAGGCCGAGCTCGGTTCTGACGACCGTTTACACATCACGCTATCTCGGTTCCTCGCCTCCTAGTGACGATCTGCGGTATTACTGCTAGTATTAAAGGAGGAAATCAAGCAGTTGGTGGCGGTAATGCACCAAAAGTTGTTTGCCAACCGCCATAAAACACAAGAAGAAGAAGACAAAGAAGGAGGGAATCAAGCAAATCAAAATGGCGGCGCCCGTCACATTCAGAAAGTTATGCTTGATTATTATTGCTGTACTTCGGTGTTATTATTTAAAATGTTGCGTGGAGAAGATTTCGATTGTTGTTTATAGTTGAAGAAGTTGTTCTTTTTCTTCTGTTTCTGGAGGGGCATTACCGCTATCTACTGGAACGGAGTGTGAATCGCGATGTGCAGCCAGATGGAGATTACGCGTTCTGCTCATGCGCTCTTGTTATCAGAGAACCGAGCCAGGGAAAAACCGAGCCAAGCCCACCTCTGGAACTGGTCTGCAGTCAGCTCGGTTCGGTTTTGTCTAGCGCGGTTCGGTTTGGTTTGCTTTCCATTTACACACGATGAGTTATCTCAGTTACTGAGCTCGGACCGGTCTCAGCACGTTTTATCAAGGGTAGTGTAAATGGGGTATAAGATGGTAATACTTGGTTCAAAATTCATGCAGTTTCCTGAAGGTTATTGTCGTTCCAACAGTGAACCTCTGGTCCAGTCTCAAATCTTTTTAAACATCTGACAGTTTTTCCTGCAATGAACCCTTAGATGATAAATGTAAATAAGAAAATGAATCTTCCTAACAAGTTAGAGAAGCTTACATAGTAAAGCCACAGGTTGATGCTGCCACCTGTAGGAATGTTCAGGGTAACCTGCTGACAGTATCTACTACATATAAGATTTTAATTTGGCATAAATATTCAAATTGATTAAAGAAAATTCATTTTTTTTATTCTGCTTAACTTTATATGGTTTATCATTATAAATATGGCTCGAAAATGACATTACATGTAAGAAATAAAAGATAAGGAACTACAACCATGTGTAATTTCCTTTCACAATTATATTCTAGTGTAAATTTATCAAATAAAATCCCAGTGAAATACTTAGAAGTTCGTTTTTGTAAAGAACTGACTAAGAAAATGTTCAGAGGATATAAATATTTTTTTCCAGGCCTTGAATGCTTTCTATAAACCTCCACCTTAACAGACTTACTGAGCGGCAGAGAGAGGTGGGCGGGAGTCTGACGATAAGATAAATGAGCTCTTCCTCAATATATTCAGAGCAGCTCACAACCTGATGAGAGGAGCTCTTGTCTGTCTTCTTTAATAAATCTCCTCTCCACAAAAAAATGGCTCCCTTAGGATCTCAGAAAGATTCTTAGATTTGTAGCCAATTAGTTAAACTCTTCTGAGGGTGTTATCTCTGGGGTAAAAAAAAAAGAAAAAAGTGTTTTCCAGCAGCAGAGATGGTAAAGAGGGATCTCCACTTATAAAGATAAATTACTGTTCAGAAGGCCCACTTGTAAGGTTTTCTGTAACTCCCCAAACCATAAATAACTAGGTGATGCCCCCAAACGCCTGACTGCTGCACGATTAAAGAGCACTCAGAAGCAATCCACAGACATTATCCTTGATGTAATGTAACTGCACTGATTAACTTTAAAGAATGATTAATGATCCTTCTGACCAACAGGGTGCAGCAGCGTTTAATAAATCAGACCATTTCAGTCAGGGACAATTCTAAAATATGATTTTATTCGAAATAAACCTGGTAAAATAAAGGACAGAGACTTGGAAAATGGTGTTAAAGTATTCTGCTGTAAAGTAAATAAAAACCCGACTTCCCTCTGAGATCAAATCTGCTTTTAGCTCTGAGTCAGAAAGCTCTTCACAGAAGGTCATTCAAGGACTGACACATCGGGAAGCTGCAGAAAAAAAAAGATCCTGATCCCATCCAGCTGCTTCGGTTGTCTGTGATGTGAACAAACAAGTTGAAGCCAGAGGACCTGCTGCTTTAACTGATGGAGATGCATCATCAAACAGGCTGAGGCACAAACCAAACTAAATGATCTTCAAGTTCAGCAGCAGGGCCGCTAGATCCTTTAGATTTCTCTCACAGAATACAGATGTCCAAACAGGACCTGTTGCTGCTTAAATTAATATTAATGATGGATAGAAACAGTTATTAATGCTGTCAGAAAGATTCCAAAACAGGCAGAGAATGTTCAATACAGCGGATATAAAGCAAGCTGTTAGAAATATGACCACTAAGTGGCAGCCATGGACTTTCAGTGTGAACCTGGCAAACAACCATTTCCATGATGGTTTTCCAGACTCATAGTCACTCATGGGGACCA
Source organism: Cyprinodon tularosa (assembly GCF_016077235.1). Lineage (NCBI taxonomy): Eukaryota > Metazoa > Chordata > Actinopteri > Cyprinodontiformes > Cyprinodontidae > Cyprinodon > Cyprinodon tularosa. The sequence goes on along the minus strand of NW_024039418.1, from coordinate 1,536,567 downwards.
ATAACTGGTCCCCATAGGGAAATGTTCTCTTCTTTGGGTGGGGGTCAGGTTAAGGACTAAGGTGGGAATTGAGTTTAGGTTAGGTTTAAAGGAATAGTACACCCAAAACATGATTAGCCTTCATTTTCTACTCACCCCCATGCTGAACAACAGTCTGGAGTACTTTTTTGATATCTCAAATGCATCTGGAGATCTGGGAGGCTTTTTGCTGTCTGCTGACATTCAAATAATGGAGGTCTATGGCGCCCGAGGCAGAAAGGTCCATAAAAGTCCACAAAAAACGTGTCAATATTCCTCCATACTGCTCGTCCAATGTATTCCAAGTGTCCTGAGTGGGTAGCATCCAGAATTTACTCGAAACGAAGTCATTTAGAATGTTTTTAGAGCATAAACAGTAGTGTATAGGATTTCCTGAAAGCGCGCACGTGCGCGATCACGACGCTACGGAAGCCGGCAGACCAAACCAGCGCATTCAGCTCGGCAAAGAACTCATGCTCTTCCTCAACACTGAAGTCCTCAGACATTTTTCTTTCGTTGTTTCTTTCTTTGCACAGGTAAACAGCACATTTCTTCTTCTACACTTGCATTATCAGCAGAGCAGACGCTGAATGCGCACTTTCATCTGGTTTGGTTTGCCGGCTTCCGTAGCGTCGTGATCGCGCAGTTGCGCGCTTTCAGGAAATCCTATACACTACTGTTTATGCTCTAAAAACATTCTAAATGACTTCGTTTCGAGTAAATTATGGATGCTACCCACTCAGGACACTTGGAATACATTGGACGAGCAGTATGGAGGAATATTGACACGTTTTTTGTGGACTTTTATGGACCTTTCTGTCTCGGGCACCATAGACCTCCATTATTTGAATGTCAGCAGACAGCAAGAAGCCTCCCAGATCTCCAGATGCATTTGAGATATCAAAAAAGTACTCCAGAGTGTTGTTCAGCATGGGGGTGAGTAGAAAATGAAGGCTAATCATGTTTTGGGTGTACTATTCCTTTAAGCAGTGGTGTCAAAAGTACCCACATTTGTTACTTCAGTAGAAGTATAGATGCTGCAGTTTAAAAACACTCTGGTAAAAGCTGAAGTACAACTTGACCTCTTTACTCAAGTAAAAGTGAAAAAGTATGTGCTCCAAAAACTACTTAAAGTATAAAAGTATAAAGTAACCTTTAAAAAAACATCCAGATGCCACTATATGAATTGAAAGCTCATTTTTTTTAGACTATTTCTAAAAATTCTTAGAGATGAGGGAGGTCTTGTTTGTCTCCGTCTCCCGATACGCTCTCGCCTGTGTCCGACCTTTCAGACATTTCAACATCTTTTTCTGAATCCCACATTGTAGCATGGCATAGACAATTCACGTTAGCAGTTTGAAGAACACCTGCTTGCTTCTGATGATTTCCTTTAGCTAACCAATGAGTGTTTGCGTTCTATGACTCATCCAATCACACTAGTTTTCACTAGATGTGGATGGAGCCAATGATCTGCATTGGATGGAGCACATGACGGGAAATCAATATTTATAAACATTAAACCTAAACGTTTGTTTTAAAAATGTAGGAATAGAAAGTACAGATACTTGTGTAATGAATAGAAGTCAGAAGTAGGAAGAAAAATAAGTTCTGGAGTAAAGTATAGATACCTAAAAAGTGTACTTAAGCACAGTAACAAAGTACTGGTACTTCGTTACTTGACACCTGTGCTTTATCTTTTTCTTTTTTCTTTTGCTTTCACAAGTGGAGCAGTACGGCTATAGTGTTCTGTTGATTTATGCTTATAAGTAGCTTTATTATAATTCATGCAGGTAGTATAACAGATTATATGAACACTGCAATGTAAGTAGAACAGGAAAGTAAAAACAGAAAAAAGGAGAAAAGATGAAAGAAAGAGGAGATTATAGGGAGAAAATGATAAACCCTTTTTCCAATTTCACCATCAGACTGAGTACCAGTTGTTGCAAAGTGAGGACATATTGCTGGTCATCACATGATATTTTGCTAATGGTTAGGTTTAGGGCTAAGGTGTCAGTTGGGTTAGGGTTAGGATGAGGTATGCATTGGTAATGGTTAGATTTAGGGTTAGTTTTACGGTTAGGGCATAAAAAGGGTTGAAAATTACTGAAGCTCAATGGGAATCAACACATGGTCCTCACTAGAGTATGTATAGCAGAACAGGTGTGTGTGTGTGTATTTATACAGTTGTGAAGTCTACATAGCCTCTCATTAAAGAGAAGTATAAATTCACACTAGTAATTCAAATAACAGAAAACTGAAAAAAGTAATAATGAATAAAAATTTACTACATTATAGTTTAGTAAAAATAAAGAGGGACAGATATATTTAAATATTTATTCAAGATCTGTTTGTGAATAGATGAAAAAATTGGACATTTTTTCTCCATATTTCTTTAAAAATCTCATAACAATGATTGTTAAAACCATCATCTCCTCTCTATGTGGATCCCTGTCATAGAGGATCGTTTAAACCTTCAAACTCCCAAAGAATGTGGAATTACTGCTTTGAAAGCAATCATTGTTATTTGATTTATTAAAAAAGTGAGACCGCTTGATTAATGATCAGACATCTATTAACAAGGTGCTGTAATCATGTCTGACCAAGGCCAAAACAAAGAGAGAAAAAATGAATCTATAAGAGGTAGATCCTACATGTGGCGAGGATAAAGAGATGAAATGAAAACATGTAGAAACGTTTCTATCATCTGCTTTTGTCTCCTGTGTTCACATTCTGTCCACGGATGTCAGCGTGTCGTCACAGACACAAACAAGCCTCACACTCACCTGCAGCACGCGTTCCCCTGTTGGTACTCCCCTCTGGTTTCAGAGGGGAGCTTAATCGCAGATGACAAACTCATGGGGTGTGCTGTCACTGACTGTTGAAACGGAGGAAATCCCTCCGATGGAAGCGCACACAGCAATCCCACATCTGCAGCTCTATCACACCTCCGGCTAAAACATGGGAGAGAATATCAGCTGTCTCCTCCCTTGGTGGTTTAGGGGGTGGGAGGGGTGTGTGAGCACCAGGCAGAACAGGAACTCACACATTATTGTATGCAGGAGATCTGATCCAGCTGTTCCACAAATAATGATCTTCCATACATCTTATAGGAAAAGGCATGCTGGTGGACAATGTTACCACCCCTCCTATTTTATTCACATTTAAATTTCTATGTAATCCAATCAAGCTGTTATATATATATATATATATATATATATATATATATATATATATATATATATATATATATATATATATATATATATATATATATTCTAGATTAGTCATCAACCAACAAGTTTGGCAACTTCTCATGCCATGATATTTAACATCAGAAGTCCTCAGGTCCTCAGGGTCCACTGTCCTGCATGTTTTAATGTGTTTCTGCTTCAGTGCACCCGAATAAAATCAAATCATTGTTTTTTCCTCCTCAGCAATCTCCAGGGACTGGAGAGGACTGTTAATCACAAAGTTATTTAAGTGAGGTGGTTGTGGGAAAAACACCTAAAACATGGTGGACAGTGGACCCTGAGGAGCAGAATTCAACACATCAATACCTGGAATGTGCTGAAGATTTTTTGGGAGCAAAATTTTAGAGCTTTTTCTTTCTTAACTTACATGATAAAAGTGACACTATAATAACAAATGTGTCTCAAGTCTTGATGACAAAAAATAAACATTTGTTAAAGCAACAGCATGCAGCTATTGACTGAAGTTTTAGCTTCATTGAGATATATTCAAGGATTTTCTTAGGTCAAAATGCAGCAGTATTAATGCATTACGCAACACTTCCCAATAACTCCACTCTGCAACTTGAACAAGGGGGATCCGTCGTCAAATGCGCCATGTTACAATTACAACATTCTGAGCTTCACGTAAAGAGCTAACTAAGCTAAAAGTTGTTGCTGGACAACAACACAGACATATTTCCAGAATTCACATATTTTTGGTTTTTTGATATAGTATTTAATCTATAGCAGGGGTCTCCAAGTTTCGTCATGTCATCAAGTTTGGTCTGTAAAAAAGACATTTATTTGCTTCAGCTGATTTGGATGCATCTAAAACCTGCAGGAGAGTAGCTACATTGTGCTGCTTTAAAGTCGTATTAAAGCAGCTGTTCCAACCGTTGCATTTCCGAATTCTCCTGAGTGGTGCCCGACTCTACACGAGTGAATAAAGTGAATGTGATTGGTTGATTAGGGGGCGGGATTGTTGTGGCGGAAGGTTCACAAGCAAGTTTGATTGTGGCCGGTTTCTCAGAAGCATCTTGCTAACCAGTTAGCAACTTAGTGCTAGCAGGTTCCCAATGGGAAATTCCATTGGGACCAAGTAGCACTAAATTGGTGACTTAGAAACGACGCTGTCAAGGAACGCTATGGACAGCGGAAACATGCAAGAGGAGGAGAGTTTAGTGTCGGAGGTCGTGGATGAGTCTCCTCCGTCATCCATTTTTTATTTAGAGGAGGAAAGCGGGGACGAAGATGTTGTGGAAGAGGACGCCAGGGCGGCAGAAGCTTGGTTTGGTGTAGAAGGCTTCCAGCCGTCCATGTTTGAGCCCTTGCCTCGCAACGCTGCCAGTTCTGTTAGCTCTACGCCTGCTGAAGACACAGACGTCCATCCCCGTGAACACTGGGACGCAACTCAATGGGAAAGGAAAGGATTCTGATTTCAACTGTTGCGTATATTAGCTGCGACATATGAATCAAGATGCTATGACAAAAAAATTTGATTGACAGATGACTGCTGATATATGATTGGCCGAATTTAGGTGTTCAGGCTGACGTAGAACTAACTGGCCTGCAGGAGATAACGGGAAAAAAACACAGATTTTACGACAGGATTTTTTTTAAATAGAAATTTTCTAACTTTTGAGACAATATGATAGAGTATATTTATATACATGTTTAAGCCAGAATGATTTGACATTTAAATATGATTTCACTACGACTTTAACAAACCAAACAAAGTGTTGGCAATAAATACCAAATTAAGCGGGTGGCAATACATGCACTTTATGTGATCTCGAGGCCTTGCAGCTGATTGCATTAATGAATCGGTGGAGGCATGCATGCACCTACCAGCTGATGCTGAATAAAAAAAACTAAAAACTCAAACAATATCAGCTCGCAAGGTTATAAGTCTCCCTCTATTTTAAATAGTTTTGCTTGTTTCATGTTCTGTTTAAGATTGAGTGATCTCTCACATGTGTCTGTTAATATTCAAGCTTAAAATATTACTTTTGGGAATCAGATAGATGGCAATAAACCATGTATCATACGTTTATTTTAGAGAACATTAGGGAACAAACAGTATCACAAAGAGCAGGAAACAGAACAGATGGGTTAAGGTGAGTTTTGCAAACCCAACATCTGAAAAAAAAAAATATATATATATTGCAGAACTATAAACCTACCATTGCATTCCACCTGATTTCACTCGTCAGGTTTTTATTAACCATACAATCTGAAAACATGCTTCTTTTTCCATCGTCTTTACAAATCTGTGATTCTTTGTGTTCATAGAAATGCACTGCAGAATACCCGTCTATAACCCTTTGATTGATTTAAACATTCAAAGCTGTAACCTGGGGGACTTTATTTGTTGCTTCCAGAATCCATATTCAGTACAAGCACTCTTGTGTTTTGGGATCAATAACAAAAATAGCTTGGTGGCACATTTGGCCTCAGTCCATCGCTTAATTAAAAAGGCTGTGCCGACAAATAGAAAGAATGAGGTATCAAAGGCAGCTCCATCAAGTGCACTTTGACGAGCGTGTTATTTCCCAACATGCAGGATTAGACAAAACAACCTCACATAATTAGCAGCCCGAACTGATGCTTTTCTTACATAAGAAAAATAATAAACAGACTCACTTCATTTAATCTTTTTAACAACAACAACTAATGTATGAGAGAATGCTATATACCCACTTTGCTAAAATATTAAATTGTAAATTTTAAAGCATTTTAAACCATTTTCAGTACTCAGCTGGTTACACTTAGTGTAAACCATCAAAATATCCAACAAACCGCATCATGAAGACTAAAGAAAATCCCTACAAAAAGGCAGGGAGGAAATTCTAGAGTAGGTTAGGTTATGAAGCTTTGAACATTTCTAGATGTGTTATTCTGTCCTTATGAAAAATGCAGAGCATGGTGCAGCTAAAAACCTAGCATGATGTGCTCTAAGTAGAGGAGGCCAAAAAGGAGCCATTTTGGCTTAAAGGGTTCATAAAATGTAAAACCTAGTTTCCATTGTCATAGATGAATAACGATAGTTCCGTTGGTGAAATGGACGTACAGAGAAGTTCAAACCCCATCAACGCTAACCTGACTCGGCCAGATGGATTTGCTCTGCATATCCATCTGGAAACCTTCCGTTGAATTAATTTTGGGAAGGGCGAAAATACTGGTTAGCTGATTGGCCTATGTTGGTGATAGACGGGCCAATTAAACTAATCAGATCAACGAAGCATATGACGTATCAACAGAGCGATGATGAAGAGGAGCCAATTGATAGATCAAACTCTTGCCGAAACCAGTCGGGAGAAGAGCAAAAACATCTTTTCCTCTGAGAAAAGCCTCCAGAGCAGTGTTTTGCTCTTCTTTCAGTGAAGAAATACTCTGTAATTCCGATAAAACTTGCTCGATAGCCACGCTAACGCTAGTTTCACCGGCTGAAGCCGCCATGTTCTTTAGACTGAACTGTCGTGCTTCTCGTTGCGTCACACCTCAACCCGCCTCAAAGCCAACGCTGATTGGACGTTCGTTTGGTGAACGGCTCCAAATTTTCTTCAACGGAGAGTAGCGAGACTGATTAGCGAGTGAAATCTTGAAAGCTCGCAAGATCAGGATGGTCTCACGCGGCTACTTCAACGCCTCCTTTCTCTAGAAATCTCACAATTCTAAACTTCCACCATAAAACAGGAGAATTCAAACGGAGCACAGAGTTGACATAAACTCGGGGATGTTGCTTTATTTGGTTTTTGTCTCGCCCCGAAATTGACATCCAGACCAGCCAACTGGTTCACTGGGTCAAGAACATGAATAGAGGTAGATGGAAGACACCAGTTTAGCTGTTTAGTCTACCGTTGGGTTTACTTCTACAAGAATTACAAAGCAGGCAGTTTCTCTATTGAAAATGAGCCAGAACCACGGGAGGAAATGCAGTTTTCAGGCTGCACAGAGAACGGAGAACATTTTCACAGTCTTCCCAAGGATCTGAAAGATCTGGGGCGACAGTGGCGTTGGATGTAGGAGTTTGCCCTGAAATCGAAGGATTGACGGTTCAAGCCCCGACTCTGACTTTCAGTGTCGTTGTGTCCTTGGGCAAGACACTTCACCTGCATTTTCTACTGATGGTGGTCAGAGGGCCCGGTGGCGCCAGTGTACGGCAGCCCCGCTTCTGTCAGTGAGCCCCAGGGCAGCTGTGGCTACAATGTAGCTTGCCACCGTGAGTGAATGGGTGAATGAATGTAGTGTAAAGCGCTTTGGTCAAGTCTCCTGACTTGAAGTACATGCCAATTACTGAAGACTCAACAGGCATGAATTATTTTTGTCTATCAGAAGATCCCTGCAAAGTCTGATGATCAGCTGTTCATTTGCTCTAAACATTTTACTGCAGACACCTTTCAGAATCTTGGACAGTTCAAAGCAGGATTTGCTAAATTTCTTTTACTGAAATGAGGGGATGTTCTGACCATAAGGCCATCACAACCGCAAGCTTGAAGTATGATTCTGTTGCTAAGCTGTTGATGGCAATGCTAGGATATCTATGGTGACCAGATTTGGATTTCTGAAAAGTAGGGCTGGGCCACTGACTGGACTGTACCGCGCCATCAGCTCCGGGGTTCAAGAACCCCAATGGATGGGGGCATCGGGTTTGGTCGCTCCGTCCCCTGCTGGCTCCCTGCCCCCATCCGCCAGGGTTCCTGGAGCTGACGGCTCGTTTCTGCTGCACTGTAGTCGACCAAAATGGCGGACGATTTTGAAATCCCCCCTGAACATTGTTTTCAAGTATGAAAAGTAGGACATGTCCTGAAAAAAAGAGGACGTCTGGTCACCCTACCATATCAACAATTTGATGTTTCAGTGAGTGCTGGTTGCTATGACGCGTCTTTGCTCAGCAGCTTCGCTCGTTGTAAACCAACCAATCAGAGCACAGCTCATCTAAATATTCATGATCATACCATAAAAGGAAGAAAACCTGTCGTTTCATTCTAGGGCTTTTAACCAGGCTGCATTAGGGCTCATAGAACAGCTAATATGCCATTTTCAGCCCAATCAATGTTACACACCCTATTCAGAGACCTTAAGGACCAAATACCCTATAGAGTCATTCTATCACCCCTTTAAGGACAGTTTCATGCTGATCCGGTAGGTAAAACTGTTATCTATGCAGAACATGATCCATAATGTGAGCACCATCTTCCACTCTGCACCATTTTCAGATAAATCTTCCTCCTCCTTCAAATACTCCATTACAGTGAACTTTAAAGGTAAGGTTAATGGCTCCTGCCCTGACAGGGGAGGACTGGAGTCAGCTCAGTAAGTCTGGTGAGAATGGGGGAGACGGACATGAAGAAGAAGCTGTGAAAGAAAGAGGCTGAAAAGTTATGAGACAAACAGATGATTCACCGTGATGGGAACCCGGGAACGATTAAGAGCAGGAAATGAGAAAAGACAGCAACAAGGAAAGCGAGTCGCATTCATTTGGGGCTGCATGTGTTGTGTTTATCTTTGGGGCAGCAGGGGCTTTGGCCTACAGATGATGGGAAACCTGGGAGGACACTGAAAGAAAAAAAAAAACACGTCCCCCGGACCCTTTTAGAGGGAAACACCTCTCAATGGGAAGCTGACAGAAAGAAAGAAGGATGGAAGGGGTGGGGGGGGGGCTGAATTGAAGCCAAAAGAAGCCTTGAAAAGAAACGTACTCCATTTTCCTTTAGGTTTATGGGAAGTGGTTTGCAGCACAAAGGCAGAGGAAAGTACATTTTATGGTAAAGACTTGAGGAATCACAACAAAGACGAGGATTCCTTTCAAAACTCTGCTCAGCATCGACCGCCTCAACATTTAGTGTAAGAAAGGGAAATTCATCATGGGAAACTCTTCAGTCTAACAGGTTCACATTTACTGTAATTAATGCATTGCTTTACATTTTAAAATGGCTTTTAAATAAAATGGTTTGCTTTTTGTTTGACTCCCTCTATTGTTCCGAGGCGCTTCTGTTTGCTCTTTTTACTATTTGCATCATTTGCTTTCTGTGATTGCAGCATTTTTTATGTGGTTGGTGCCTTTTTTCTTTGCATTTGTTTTGTTGTTTGTTGAGTTTTGCTTCAATTTTTAGTGATTGCAGAATGTTTATTCATTGCGGCCTTTTTTCTGTTGCATTTGGGGTTTTTTTTGTGCTTTTGCGGTTTGGAGTTGCATCAATCATGTTCTTGCAGATGTTTTGTGGTTTATTGTGTGTTTTTCAGCTTAAGTCAGCCTTTATTATCAGAGGTATTCAAAAACTGACTCTGATCCAGTTAAAATGAACAACCAAAAATAAAAATACCAGTTCCAATAACGTACCTGTGCTTTGTTTGCTCCTTAGATGTTATAAAGGCCAAACATCTTTACTTTAGTTTTGTAAGTGGTATGTCCTTGATTTAGCTGCATTTTTTACAGCAAACAGGCTTCTTCTAAAAGCCCAATATAAAGATTTAGACTTGTTAAGCTTTTTCAAACTGTTTTCTTATGACCTTTCACCCTAACCAGAGACACCAGGGGCTGCCAGACTTTGCAGTGGATTTATGGACGAACAGAAGATGTGGACTCTAGATTGACTGTAGTGTTGACATCTTGTTATTGTGTTAAACACACCTCTATGCTGCAGAAAAACAAACTCCTGCTTCACTGATGCACTTGCACTTAAGAGTCATTTACAATTTCCTTAAAGGAATAGTACACCCAAAACATGATTAGCCTTCATTTTCTACTCACCCCCATGCTGAACAACACTCTGGAGTACTTTTTTGATATCTCAAATGCATCTGGAGATCTGGGAGGCTTCTTGCTGTCTGCTGACATTCAAATAATGGAGGTCTATGGCGCCCGAGACAGAAAGGTCCATAAAAGTCCACAAAAAACGTGTCAATATTCCTCCATACTGCTCGTCCAATGTATTCCAAGTGTCCTGAGTGGGTAGCGTCCATAATTTACTCGAAACGAAGTCATTTAGAATGTTTTTAGAGCATAAACAGTAGTGTATAGGATTTCCTGAAAGCGCGTTCACGAGTCTACGGAAGCCGGCAGACCAAACCAGATGAAAGTGCGCATTCAGCTCGGCAAAGAACTCATGCTCTTCCTCAACACTGAAGTCCTCAGACATTTTTCTTTCGTTGTTTCTTTCTTTGCACAGGTAAACAGCACATTTCTTCTTCTACGCTTGCATTATCGGCAGAGCAGACGCTGAATGCGCACTTTCGTCTGGTTTGGTCTGCTGCGGTTTCCGTAGACTCGTGAACGCGCTTTTAGGAAATCCTATACACTACTGTTTATGCTCTAAAAACATTCTAAATGACTTCGTTTCGAGTAAATTATGGACGCTACCCACTCAGGACACTTGGAATACATTGGACGAGCAGTATGGAGGAATATTGATACGTTTTTTGTGGACTTTTATGGACCTTTCTGCCTCGGGCGCCATAGACCTCCATTATTTGAATGTCAGCAGACAGCAAGAAGCCTCCCAGATCTCCAGATGCATTTGAGATATCAAAAAAGTACTCCAGAGTGTTGTTCAGCATGGGGGTGAGTAAAAAATGAAGGCTAATCATGTTTTGGGTGTACTATTCCTTTAATAACCATATATGTTCATACACTGCAAAAACGATCTAGAAATAAGTAAAAATTTCTTAATTTAAGTGTATTCACCCTTAATTTGAGTAGGTAAATGAGGTAGTTTGCCAAGTGAATGAGTAATTTTACTCTTAAAATAAGATAATTAGATTACATGCACTTGAAATAAGACAATGCAATTGTATTTTCTTATTTTAAGTGTAAATTGTCTTGTTTCATTGGCAAAATGTCTCTTTTACCTCCTCAATTTAAGAACAAATGCACCTCATTTAAGAAAAAATTACTCATCTAGATTTAGATTTTGTGCTGTGTAGGTGCTTAGTATCAGCTACATTAAAATGAGGATTTGGGGGGGAAAAAACATTTTGTATGCTTTCGGGGAGGAGGGGGTGCAAAAGAAAAGAGAAATTTCATTTAAACTTGTTAAATTGTTGAAAATTTTGCATCATCATCAGCACCTGGATGCAACTTTTCATCACGTTTTCTAATCACTTATCTTCACACAGACGGCTTTTTTTCTCCAAATAAACATTGGCACTATGGAACACCAGATCATTTATATTTATGACAATATCAATTTTTTAAATATTTTCCAGCTAAATCGACTTTTTAGACCAACAAAAGCAGGAAATTAGTAGCAGTACCAAAGAGCGCCACAAGATAGAGCTATGCAACAGCAAATTCAGCCATATACCAGTTTTCTATTATTTTATTTCTTCCTTGCATACAGCTGATTCCCATATTTATGATTTTCAATCTGAACTATTTTTAAAACTGAGACAGAAATGTTCTGCCCTCCAACCATCATATATTTTATGTGTAATCAAACATTTTAAAAGAAACCATCATCTCATGACGAATCTTCTTTTCATTTTAGACCAAGTTTTCAGCTTTAGGATGTTTTACTATTTTAAAATAGCATGCCTGGTATTTTGGGGCACAGTCAGTTTTTCCTGTTAGTATAAATGTATTCATTATTTACGCCTTCTTCCTCTGTCCAGGCATCATTCTTTGTAGATATTTAAAACTGTATTCTGTGCGTCCATCCATGGTCAGTCGGGTTCATGGGGGCTGTTTTTTTGTCTTTGCTTGAAAAGTTGGTCTTACTGCATTTATTTTAGGTGTTAAAATATTTGTTGATTTCCGGGAGTTATATTTTTAAGCCCCAGCTCAGCCTCCAGCGGTGGGAAAGAAAGCCACATTAGCATGTCTTGCTCTCTTGAACATTTTAAGTGCTTTAATCCCCCTGTTCTCTTACACACAGCTGATTGTTTCCTCAGCGGGTTGAGCTTCATTATGCACTGAGGCCCCGTCCACACGAAGTCAAAACGAACACGAAACGCTGATATTTTCCAAAACGTTTGCCGTAAAGACGGAGACGTAAAATAAATGTGAGCGTCCACACGAATGCATGAAAACGCTGCAAAATGTATGCCAGGCCTGTAAGTGGCGCTGTGGTGCCAAAGCAAAAATAAGCGACGAAATGTAGGGCATGCGCACTAATATTTATACATGGTTGCCCTGCGGGTCTATTTTCGTGGTTAAGTCAAATTCAAGTGCTGAACTATGTGGTCGATATTGCTCTGTTCTTCCTGGAGATATTCCAGAAGAAGAAGATTCTGTTGTAAGCCCGACCAGCCCGACAGCAGGGTGAGTAGCATTAGCAGCAACGGCGCCATTGTTGTTGTGATGTGTCGCGCTTGCGTGTTTAGAGGCGACGCTATGACGCATGCGTGTAAAAAAAAAAATATGCGGTTAGGGTGTAAACATGGAAACGCGAAAACGGCGTTTCAGAATCTTCCCACTCTGAAGGGTGAATAAAAAAATGATCGTTTACAGACCCCTGAAACCAGTGACGTGCGGTCAGGGGAGGCAGGTGAGGCAGTGCCTCACCAGCCATCATGGAAAGAAAGAAAATATATAATCATAAAGTAATTTAAATTGTTATATTCATCCGGTGGTTTGTACTAAAAAATATTCATTTTTCATGTAGCTTCACCAATTTCGATTTTTATTTGTTCAAAATCGCTGAATTTTCTTATTTTCCCATTCAAATGCTTGGAAGCGATGCCGGTGAGGCAGCAGCGAGCTCTGCCTCACCTTGGATTGCGCAACCCCTGGCTCTGCGCTGGCTGCAAAGCGGAGAGAGCATGTTGCTGTACGGCGTCAATAAAATAGTTTAAACAAATGTAATATGTGAACTTATTTCTAATAATTTGGCTTATGTATATAATGTACAGAGCTTTTTGTCACCAACTGTGTTTGTGTAACGTGTTTCGTGTAATGAGCGATTATAAACGGCAGAGAACAAGTTCGAGGTGAGGCAGGCAGTTCTCTTGCCTCATGGCAGGGGGTGCTCAAGAGACTGAAAACATAAGGCAGGAACAGGACGGATCAAGGAAGGCTTTCTTCCCTGGCAGTGATCTCCATTGAGACAGAGAGACTTTTAAAACTGAAGGAAGATAAGGAGGACTTCTATTCATTTATAAGTAAAGGTAAGACAGTAATAACATTTATTTTGTTTTGTTTTTTAAGGAAATGTGTGTTTTGTGAGCTACAGTTTGTATGTGTAAGGATGCAAAAGTGAAACATAACCTGTAAACTGCTGTCAATCTATGCATCTATTTGCAAATCTGATTCTGATGACGTCAGTGCCTCACCAGCTATGAACCTCACCGCACGTCACTGCCTGAAACGCCGGCTTCGTGTGGATGAGAGGCTGGTTTGGTGAAAAATTTGTGCGTTTAGGCCAGGGTTCGTCTTCGTGTGGACGGGGCCTGAGTCTTTATAATTTGCTCTTCTTTTAGTTTTCAGAGAGCTGTTTGCAAACCAAGGTATCCTTGAGGCTGGAGGGAAAGCAATGAATAACTGAATACAGGATCATGTTTACTCTCTTCACTGCTGATTGTATAAAGTTCCAGCAACAGCTACTGACTGAAACCTGAAAAGAATAAATACCAAGATACCAGATAACCTCTTAAGTTTTTTTTTTAAACATGTTAAACTAACTCTAAGCTGATACACATTTGATTTTTTTCAATTCATACTAAGAACTCCAATCAAAGGGAAACCGATCACAGATGAATCGATTTCGGTTCTTGCACAAATAGTGCCCTGAAGGACGGAAATACTTTCATTTGTTTATCTAATCTTTGTGATTGCTGGTCTCATTTTTTTTATTTTTGCAGCACCTTTGCAGCTCAGTCACCATAATACTGGGTTTAAATCAACATTGGAGGATTTCAACAATACTTTGATACTTATTTTGTTTTTGGGAAATTCTCGTCTATTTTGCATACCCAAATGGAAAAGCAAATAACTATATGTAACGTTCCTGGCACTGGAGCTGCTAATTGCACTCAGTGCACCTGTTCTCACTCCACCCCTCCTGCTTAAAGGCTCCGTCCCTCCAGCCTCCAGTGCCAGAACGGTGAGAACTTCCAGCCTATTCTGTACATCCCTCTGCCTGTCTGAACCTTGACCGGTTTTTGAGCCAGCCTGACCCATTTCTGGATTTTTGTCTGCCCGCATCAGCCCTGCTCGTCAGCCTCAGTGATCTGGACTGTCTACCCGTGTTTCTGACCCAGAACTGCCTGTGAGTAAGGGAGATTGCCTGCCCTTTGAACTGTCTTTGCTTTTTTAGATTTTAGAACTGGATCTGGACTTGGAACCTCCTTGGATACCTCAGCTGGATTGACGGTCCCCCACCCTCATCAAGACCTGGACCGAACCTGGACAAAGAACCTTGGATTACCCCAGCACGGACTCCGTCCTTTCCTGTAACCAGACTGTGCCCAACCGAGTCTTCCCGTGGCCAGGTTAGTGACCAAATTCCTTACTCACACATCTGCCTGCCTCCACTGGTCACTAACCACCACTCTGTCTGTAGGAGCTGCCAGTTGCTGAACCTGACCGCACTTCCCAGGAGTCCGTGCCGCCCTCTCACTTTAATAAAGACTGTTAAAGTTTCACTGACCTGTTTGCGGGTTGTCTTTGGGTCCATCCTAATCCATTACACTGTAACCCCAAATTAAATGTGTGATACATTATTTGAAAGCTAACACCTTCTAGTTTCTGAATATATACATGAAAATTAGGTGAGTAAAACACAGCCCAAGCTGCATCAGTTCAAACATGACTCAAAGTTGTTTTTATTGTTCTCGAAAATAATAGATGTTCTTTGAACAGCAGTAATAAAGACATGCTTAATGGTTTTGGCTGCTTTGTCCTTTTTACATTTTGACATGCTGCTATATCTCTGTTAATTGTGCTTTGGTACTCGCTGTGTCCATAAACAATGTCTAAAATGGTATATTCGTAAACATTTTACCAGTGTAATTTTCATGCATTCTGAGTTTTTAGTTTTAAACGCTTTAAAACTTCGGGTTTTGAGAGGTTAAATTGTTTCGGTTGTGTTGTTTATCATATATGCCTACTCCAAAAAAAACTGTTTTCTAAATTTTGAGAATAACAGTTTTTCTTTTTAGCTTCTTCAGTGCTTTATTTTGTTATACAGTTTTTATGTTTATCCATACTGTATGTTTGACGTTGCTCTAATGCTGCCTTCATGGGGAGTGGTAAAAACAATCCTTTCCACTTGTAAAGTGGAAATTACCAACATATTGTGTTGAGTTGGTTTTGTAGTGGTGGAGAAGAGAAACATTGTGGATCCACAGATTATCCTGACCTGCTATTTGGGAATGACAGACTTCCTGATTCATCTGCTGCAGGAAGCAAAGGAGGCATCAACTGACTGCTAACGAGCATCTCATAAATCAAAACAGTAGCTATCATTTTAAAAGTGACACAAGTTTAAATGGAGATTTTTTTTCTATGTTACAGCATTGTGGAGGCTAAAAACACAACAGGAGAGAACGTTTACCAATGTAGAATCGTTGCGCTGCTCGCCGCCATGTTGAAAGTAGGGTGGCCAGATGTCCGGCTTTAGGGCGGACAGTCCGGATTTTCATTGCACTGTCCGGAGTCCGGCGCCGCATCCAGCCGGACGTGTATTTGCCCTCCTTTACCCACAGATTCCACACTCCGTCAGTGCTCCGCTCAAGTACGTCGTGCGGAGTACTTGTCTGTCATGTAAATCAATGAGAGCTGTTCCACATCCTCCACTACTCCTCCGCACGTCTCTGTCCACGTACGTCTTCTCCGTCCTTCACCGTCAAAATACGGAACTGAGCTCTTTTTGGCTCCGCTCCCGTCAGTCCAGATCAAGACCCGCAATTGCAATTGCACCAAACAGGATAAAGAATGTAGAGAAGACCCGGTTTGTCAAATTAAATTATAGTAAAAACAGGTCGATTACTAGAAATTAGAGCATAGTTCGTATATATTCCCAAAATTAAGAGCAATTAATTAAATAACTGGATGCAGACTATTGGTGCTTCAACAGACCAAAAAATTCTTATTGCAGGAATGGATGAAGAGATGATGAGTTTGGAAGCGGAGAACAAACAGAGTTCATACAAACTATGGATGATTCTGTTTATTCCTGTTACAAAAATCCACAACAGAAAGAAAATATTTGGGCAGAAACTGAACATCTGCTGGATGATGATGGGGATTTTTTTTAATATGTCATATTAAATTAAACGTTCACAGGGTTTATACCGGAATGAGGAGCTCTAATTTAATGCTCTTTTAATGCTATTAGAAATAATTTTAATTTCATCAACAAGTATCATGTACACAAGTTATTAGTATACATGAAATAAGGAGCTGTAAGCACAGTTCCATGACTCAAGTTTATATATATATCTATATATATATAGATATATATATAGATAGATAGATAACATGGTGAAATCATCTTTACTCTCGACAGGCTGCAGCCATGTCACGAATTCCTCTTTTCCAGCCACTTTTTGACATTTGTATTGTCCTATTCTCTAGCTCTCTCTCCGCCTCAAGCTTATTTTCCAAACAACTGCTTTATGATCAATTGCAGCAGTTCTGCTCAAATTAATCGTGTCAAAAATAGTCACTTTTTAAACACCACAATGTATTAAATAAATACAAATGCTGGGAACCAATTCTTTTTTTACATCTCTTTAATATTTTGTTCTATTCAACTACACCAGCATCATCTTTAAACTACTAAGAATTGTACTATAAATGTGACTTTACCCGATTCTTATGTACACCGTAGTAATTTATTGATATGCCGCACAATGTCCTCCTTTTTGGTGCTATAGAAATGGCCACCCTAGTTGAAAGGTCAAAGCTCATCTCAGTAACTTGGCTTTCATAGCATTTCTCCAGCTTTTTTGTGGAAATTACAGCATGAGTGGCTGTTCATGTGGAATTTTTGGTGTCGGTTTTTGGTATTTCTATATAATTACAATACCACATGAAGGCAGCATGAAAGCATCAGCAATGCAACCTCTTTCAAAGCAGTAAACAGCAATTCAGCTCAATTAAAAAATACTTTATTAGTCCAAATGGAGAAAAAATATTACTGTGACTCATATTTTTTTTTTTTTTTTTTTTTACAGTTTTATAGGTGTTGATAGCTGTAGGCAGGAAGAATCTTCTGTAGAGGTCTGTCTTGCACCGGAACTGGAGAAGCCTCTGACTGAAGACACTCTGTTTAAAAAGCTTCTGAAGAGGATGTACTCTGTTGTCCATACATTTCTTAACTTTATGAAGAATTATTATTTTTTTGATGCTGTTACCCCAGCAGATGGTAGAGGAAGATATTAAACTCTGCAAACCAGACTTATTGAACATATGTAGCATCTCCTTGCAAAAATAGAAGGACCTAAATTTGTTAGGAAGTACAATCTGCCATGTCCCATATTTTAGATGACTTCACAGTTGTGTCTCCAGTCGAATTTGTTGTCCAAGTAAATACCAAGGTATTTATACTCCTCCTCCACTTCTTTTTCTTTGTTAATAGGTTTCAACTTGTTCCTGTTTCTTCAGAAATCTACAATTATCTCCCTTGTTTTGTTGACATTCAGGATCAAATGATTTTTTTCTGCAGCATTCCAGGAAGCGCTTCCCCAGCTCCCTGCACTCAGCTGTTTCTCCATCTTTGATAAACCCAATGACTGCAGAGTCATCCCAGTATTTCTGCAGAGGACAGGACTCCGTCTGGTGCTGGAAGTTTGAGGTGTACAGAGGAAAAAAGGAGTGGTGAGAGTACCGTCCCCTGTGGAGCTCCTGTGCTGATGACTTCTTGATCAGACTGCTGACCCTCCAGTCTAACCATTTGTGTTCTGTTGGTCAGGAAGTCTTTGATCCAGGCCACCGTAGAGGCCTCCATCTCTGTTTCTGAGAAATTCTTCCTGAATCATGTTGAGAAATCTGCTTTTTGACTTCCTTGTACTGCAGGTCCACAGCATCTTGCCAGTTGATTTGCGCATCGTACACTTTAAGACTGGAATAGCTGAGTAAAAACTCAGACTTAAAAGAAAACCTGCTTTAGTTTTGAGTTTTAAAGCATCAGACTGACAATACTTTGGATCTCATCACATCATGTTGTGGTGCATTATTCCCTGAACAGCCAGGAGCTGACCAAAATAAATGTGTTTGGTTCTAAACTTCAAAATAATGTAACGATGTATTTATCAGGCCCAACTATGACGTGTGTTATTATTACCGTAAAACTGGGAATAAATTAATGATGCTACAGAAATTGCATCTTTTTTTATTTCTGTAGATGATTTCTTAGTTTTTTTTCTTTTATTAAACATTTTTTTTAGTGTTTCTTAAATTATTAATAAATATGTCCAATCGAAAACTACAGGCTGCCAAGAAAAATGAAAGGTAACAAAATTTAACCAAGTTCTGATGCTTGTTGTGACATCTCCCAGTTTGACGTTTAAGCTCAAAGTGAGAAAAATAGCAGTATTATAATAAGCTATTATCACAGAAAAGATTTGATCAAATTCTCTGTTTTTGTCTCCAAACTGTTAGGAAGAATTGTTAAAATACAAAATATAAGAATATTTTTTTAATTTTTATTACACTGTGTGTCCCTGTAGCTATCAGTGTTTTAAAATATTTAGCCATGTTGGATTTTTAGATTAGTGGTTGGAGACAGACCAGTGGATCATTATTTACACCTAAAATTAATACGTTTACGGTGGTTTAATGTATTTAGCGTTCCTCAGTAAAAACAAATAATATTAAATTTGGTTGCGATCACTGAGTCTGGGAGCGGCCATTTTTGCCCAGATATAGTAACCCCTCCCTTCTGCGGCAGTGAGGTCACAGTGTGGTAAGCCTAGCGCCATTCTCCCCGCTTTACAAGCAAAATCAATGGGAACTACTAGACACATCTGCAATCAACAACAATTATTGAAGACTTCCAGAGGACTTCATCATTGAAATTCACCAGAGCTATAGTGAAACTGACAATGCCCACGTGCATGTCAGTTGGAATATATCGGGTAAAAGTGAAAAAGAATGAGTTATTTCTGTTTTCCGATTCCTGATCCTCCACAGAGGGGTTCGTCGTTGGATTTCCAACTTCAAGGGGGAGGATTTGAAATTAAACTTCTGGCCAGAAAAAAAACACGTCATTAATCTGTTTCTCTCTCCTTTACAAAGTACAATGGACGTCGCCTTAATGGATAATAGCGCGTTGTGAGAAACACCAGATACAGCACTGGGACTTGATTAACAGCCGATACCGCACCGTGACATCACAAACCAGTAGGTGGCAGTAGTGTTCTTTGACAAACATGGATGCCTCCAGTAAAGCACATTCACATGAAAATTACTCTTAATTAAAAACACTTATTTATTGAACAGTATGGAATAATTTCATACTTAAAGTACTTTCAGAAGTTTATATTGTGAATATGACCGGACTTTTCCTTTAAAAATATGACTTAAGGCAGGGGTCTTTAAAGTTTTCCAGTCCAGTTTTCTGGGTTGGGGCTTTTCCACCGCCAAACCGATGCCGAGATGGAGCGCGGACCCCCTAATTATATATATATATTGTATGAAATTGTGTTCTATCAAACTGGTCCTATAGTCACTCTATTACAGATGGAGTAATGTAATTAAAACAATTGAATTTTAATTCATGTTAATGTGGATTTAAAGACATTCCAATTAATGGAAAAATTGCAGGAGGGAATATATATAAAAAAAAAAAAAAAGTCTAATCAACCAAAACTTTTGCGACCCCCATGTAGTACCTTCTTGGACCCCCTAGGGGTCACGGACCCCCTGTGAAAGACCTTTTTCTATTTTTCTCTAATACAGCACTTTGCACATGTATAAAAGTGACAGTAGCATCAGTTAAAAAAATACATAAAAAAGGACTACTGCACTAGAACAACTTGCATTAGAAGACATTTATTTGCAAAACCTAATTATTGCCAAACCTGACCAAGGTCTAGTACCAAAATGCTGGAGGAATCCTTTTGCAAATGCAAATGCATCTTTTTGAAAAAAATGCTTTTTAACTGCAGCTCTTTAGCCAAAAGTGGGTACACCGAACATTTTCTCCTTTAGACAATCCCTTAAAAAATGGGACCTAAACAGAAAAAAAAAAAAAAAAGTCACGTTCTTCAAATGGTTCCTAAAAGCGCCATTTTATGCATCATGTAAAGCCATAAATCATTTATGTCATGTATTTTCTTTGTGTTCTTGTTTGTACAAATCAGTTAAAGCTACAGTGTGTAATTTTCAGCGACATCTAACGTCCAGACTGCAGACTGCAGCAACATGAACATCTCCCACCCACCGCTTCTCCCCCCCAACAGTACGGCGAGCGTTACGGGACAAAATGTCTTCCACGACGTCCGCATCACCTACCTTCTCAAGTGATGAGGTTTGTTTATATAGATAATTTTAGAGATAGTATTTCATTAGTCTGTGTAGGGTATAGATTTCATGTAGACTTTAGAAAATAAATATACCCGTTATTTTTTCTACGTCGTTGTGACGTTTTGGTGAGCTGCTTTGCATGGTGATATAAACAGATGAAGTAATTGTTGTCATTAGTTTAACAGCGAGATTGTGTGCGCTGGAAGAATATATATTCCCCGTTTACAGAGTCCAAGTCTTGTTTGTGGCACGGGGGTTACAACGCGAGGAAGAGGGAGAGGAAGAGGGCAGAGAGGCCGGGGTGGGCGTGCAGCTAGGGCCAGCGGGGTGAATAGAGCAGAGGAGGAAAGGCTTGAAGATCTCCAAAGGAGCCGGAGAGAAGTAACCAAGGTATATATCCAGAAAATTATTTTACAGAAAATTACTGAATCATTACCTGTGAAACGTCAGGGACGTTGCTGAATAAGTATACTGGAGAGTAACAGCATCATCACGCAGCATGTTATTGTTTTAGACAGGTCTGAGCATCCTGTACTCCAAAAACTGCAGTGATATTAGACAATTGTGTGTGTAGGATTAATTACCTGTCCAAGAGAAAACTGGCAACTTGAGCGTCACTTTGAAAACCTTTTTCCTCCATCAGTGACTTCCATCGTGTAAATGCCGTGCCAATGGTGATCCGTGTTTTTTGTCGTTTCTTCTCACGCTTGGGTTTATTCTCGTCGTGTTTCCGCTTCTTAGATGACGGGGGTTCGGTGTCCGCCGCTTTTCGTTGTGATACAGAGTAGGCATGATCCTCCATTCGTCTGATGTTTGGCCACACAGTGCCAAACAGTTTGCAAAGTCACTCACGCCTGCCGCCTTGTTCACCTTTCTTGTTACTGAGGCGCCGTATACCTGCTTCTTCTTCTTCTTTGGTTTCAGCCGGACTAAACGCTTCTCAGGCATAATACTGCCATCTACTGTTCAGTACCGTCTCAGTTCATCTCTCTCAACTTGCCGTAGTTACTTTCGAGCGTAATGGGAGATCTCTCAATCGCTAGTTTGTTGGCTCTGCGCTGCCGTAGCGCAAAGATGTCTGCCTCCATGGCTGCGAGACCCGCTCCTATGTAATTATAAATAACGAATTCTAAGGCAACGCAAATATTATGGTTCAAAGGCTGAGCCCATAGATGATGATAAATAACATAGTTATGTATAATATATTACATTTCTGACTTTATATCCCTGTAATTATTACACACTGTAGCTTTAAGAACAAATACATAAGTTTTCAGTATTGCAGATTTAAAGACATTTGAAAATGTTGTTGAATAAACTTCAGCTATAGGGGGCGCAGTTTTGTAATATTCCCACAAAGAAGAGATTCTGTTTGCTCTGGAAAACGTATTTTAAATGACGGCTGACGGACAGACAGTCTGTTTTTCTGTGCTGCGATGGAAATGTTTTCACACGTGTAAAACAGGCTTTGTATCAGTAATTCCAGCGAAGAGGTTGAATGGAAAATGAAGCAGAAAAAACAAAGCTAAAGATTAGCCTCTACAGTTCCAATTGTACCTAAAGGGATCATAGAATGACAATATGGGGTATTTAGTGCTGGTCCTTAAGGTCTCTGAATAGGGTGTGTAACATTGGTTGGGCTGAAAATGGTACTGAGCAAAGACGCATCATAGCAACAAGCACTCACTCACTGAAACATCAAATTGTTGGTATGGTAGGGTGACTAGACATCCTCTTTTTCCTGGACATGTCCTACTTTTCATACATTAAAAAAAATGCCCAGGGGGAATTTCAAAATCGTCCGGGATTTTGGTCGACTACAGTGCAACAGAACCAAGCCGTCAGCTCTGTGGGCTGGTCCGGGAACCCCGTTGGACGGGGGCAGGGAGCCAGCGGGGGATGGAGCGACCGAAACCTACCCGCTGACGGTGGCCTGAACACCGGCGGTCCCGTGCTTCCCGCCGCCTGCCTTACCCCTGCTCCCCTCCTTCGGCTGAGGACATGTGGCTCATGGCTCCCTGCTTAGGCAGCGGTCGACACTTCATACCCCAACCCCCCCTCAAATTGTGAGATTTGCAGAGAAAGGAGGTGTTGATGTGGTTTAAACATCTCTGTACATCCATTTCACCTGCTGAACTATCGTTATTCGTCTATGACAATGGAAACTCTTTTTCTTTCTTTAATGAATTATATATCATGGAAAACTTTTTTTATCAAATATTTGTAACTATTAAATGTTCAAAGACTTATATCCTACACAACAGATTGAAAGTCAAAGGCAGAAAGTAATGCAGTGTTGACCAATGGATGACCCTCTCAGCTCCTCTTAGCTGGTTTGCGGTCAAACAGTTAAATAAGAGCATCTGCTAGTAAAACTTAAGCAGCCTCCACTCTCAATCCATTGTGTCTTAATCATCATTCAAAGGGCTGTAAAGCGGGACTGAACTGCTTGATTGCTGCTTCCACACATAAATACTGTGTCGCTGATTAATGAGCTGACATATTCATTTGAGTTACAAACAATAACTCTACAGTTAAACTTCTGTCAGGAGAATTTCTAATAAAATATTGGATTTGTCAGTTGTTTATGCCACGTTTAGCAGGGATAAAAGCTTTTGGGCTGAAAATAAATGATCTTAGTAGGATCAAAATGGCATGCTCATTAATAATGTGGGTTTAAATCTAAATGTTTGCTCATATTCACATGTTTAATTTAGCTTTATTGCAGCCTAGATGTTGGAAGGTGTGAAAAGGCCAACGTTGCTGTTCATCTAGGTGCTTAATGGGATCAAAACTGTTAAGTTGAAGGTTTGGTTCTGGTATGTATGTGGGAGGCTGTAAGCTCACATTCTCCGTCTATCCAAGTAACCCCTCACAGCTGCCCCCCCACCTCTGGCAGAACGTTAACATGGCATATCTGCTTCTACTTTCTCAGGCCAGCAACTTTACAGAGGCTCATTATCGTATTCGCTTACTGCTGGGAAAAAAATAAAAAAGAAGAAATCAGCCTGAGGCGAAGGATGCGAGTCTGGGCGTTAACACTCCAACTGAAGAGGCCGATCGTTAAAGGAAAAAAAAAA
This sequence comes from Cyprinodon tularosa, assembly GCF_016077235.1. Lineage (NCBI taxonomy): Eukaryota > Metazoa > Chordata > Actinopteri > Cyprinodontiformes > Cyprinodontidae > Cyprinodon > Cyprinodon tularosa. Next base: position 1,512,829 of record NW_024039418.1, on the reverse strand, counting down.
AAAAAAGGAAAAATAAACGTTTCTGTAAATCAAAGTGTAAACAGTCATTACCTGGAGCGATGATTGAGTCGTCATTTTTACGGGGATTTGAAGAGATATTAAGTGGAAGTCTGACATATTTAAACTCAATCCCTGGTAACCATGAAAACAAATCAGATTGGTAAACGTATGCAGCTTCCGCAGACGTACACTCCATAACGTGCACAGCAGCAAGACCCAGCATGTCTGATGTATATAGTAATTTCACAAGGTCATTGCAGGCGGCATCTTTAGATGAAAGAACAGATTTGATCTGCACGTTTGTTTCCTCAGCTGTGGAACAAAACTTCAAACTGGAGCCAAAAGCAGAATTTCCTTTTTCGCTGCAAGTACAGGAGCGTCTTATATTTAATATTGCAACATCTTACATTTTGTTTTTTTATGTGTCCTCATTAATAAAAACCTTTGACTGATCTAAAGCAACTAAGCTATGCTCTACTTAATATTTTCAGAAATATTAAGTAGATCTTTTCACTTGTTTCTGGAATTTAATAAAAGAAGGAAAATAGTTTTTTCTTTCACATACAAATTCTTTACAAATAATTATATAAAAGACTGAAACTCTACAAGTGAGCAGGGATCTAAGACAAAAACAGTCATTTTAGAAATAATTTTATAATGATGCCAGTGAGCATTATGCTTTACTTAAAAAAAAAAAAAGTAAAGTTACCTTCAGGGCGAGGATTTTAGGATCTGGAAAATGATTTCTACTGCATTGATTAATACATTATAACCCTCGTATAACCAAGTTGTAATTTACATTCAGAAATTTCCTTAATTTTTCTGTGGTATACTGTCATGAAACACGGACAGATGACCCAGTATTCAAGGAGAGACAGTCAGTAGGAAAGTTCAAAACGTTTATTAAATTAACAAAACTGAAGATATCCAGATCCAGATGAGGCAAGAACAGAACAGGTGGCAGGATCAGACTTCCAGACATCCACAGGCTCCCAGGAGGGTTCAGAGTCTGACTGGGTCCGAAAGGAGCAGACAGGATCAGGTGCAGATGAGTAGACTCAGTGGAAGAGGGTAGCCGAGACAGGACGTGGAACCAGAACTTGATGCAGGACTTTAAACTGGTCTCCTCCCTGGAGCCAGGCTAACTGAGATAAAAACTGAACCTCCCCACATACAGAGCCAAAAACCCAGAGGACTCTGCGGGGGAGGAACAGTGGACGATCAGGAGACGAGACAAACACAAAAACCCTCTTCCCACTGGCTGCCAGGATCCAGGACATGAACCAAGGCAAAAACTGAACAGATTGACAGAAAACAAATAATAATCTGGCACTGATTGCTCAGGCTGAACAGAATATAATCAAGGGGAAACAGGTGAGGAATAAATTATGATTGAGGCAGGAAGGGAAAAACGACAGGTGAAAGGAATGACTAATTAAGGAGGAGCAAACAGGCCAAATCATGCCAGTATACAATCAACACAAAATTTAAAATAACTTATTTAGACCCTACTGGCATATAAATAGTTGCAGCACATTTCTTAGCTGCACATTAACATTGTTCTATGATCTCCCAGAATTTCTCTACCAGAGTCTGGAGAAATCCTCAAAGCTCTGCTAAGACAGAGTGAACTGGCAGTGACTTTCAGCAGAGCAAAGGTCAGTCAGTGAGGCTTTCTGCAGCTCTTTTAACTCTGCAGAGCTCTCCTCTCAGCAAACCACACTGATGCCGTCTCGAAACCAAATGGTGGCCCAACTAAAGGAAAGTAGTACTTTCCTCTCCATGCGGCTCCAGTAGAGATGTATTTGTGAATCCCAGGTGATGTCCTCATTTATCTGTAACCCAAGGAACCGGCTGGAGTTCACCGTCTCCATGCATGCTCCATTGATTATAAGCAAAACATGAACCTCTTTTTGTCTCTAGTTGTCAAAGGCCATATATTTTGTGGTTTTTGAAGTGTTCAGCTCCACACTGTTAGTAATGCACCCCACTGGCAGTGTCTGTTTCTCCTTTCTATAAGCTAAAACACCACTCTCCATCATCAAGCCTACCACAGTGGTGCTGTCTGTGAAGTTAATGATGGAGGTCGATGGGCTGGTGGAGGTGCATTCATGCTCTTCAACCTATATCTGAGTCTAAGTCTGGTCAACTCTTTGGGGAATCTTATTTTGAACCGTTTAATTTAGGATCTCATTCTTTTGGTCAACCATACCTCATGACCAAAGCGTGAGAACCACATCATAAATGGACCAGTTTATTAAACAGTTTTCCTTTTAGGAGCAGCACTTTCTTTACAAAAGATTGCATCTTTGCAGACAAAGTTAATCTACTTTTCATCTCCTTTTCCATCCTACCAATAAACAACCCTAAAATAAACAAACTCCTCCCCTTGGGTCAGAGAAATTGCAGTCTACCTTATTTCTATAAGGTAGATTCTGTAAAACGGTTTGAGATGTTTTGAGCTTTGTGACATGGTGCATTTTCTTATATATAGCAGCCCTTAGGAGAGCAATAAGGGGATGAACAACTTGCAGTCTGGGGTTTATAAGCTTTTTTCAGGTTTTAGTAATTGACCATAATTTTGTCAGAAATTAAGTAGAAGGATTTCTTGCAGTATAGATCAAATTCTGTGCCCAGTCATGAATCTATTCAGTCTTCTGCACTAAATAGAGTTATCTTTATAAAGACTGAACTGAGTGAGAGATTTAAATGTCATTGATAAATTGTGCAGTATTAGACTCCTTCCAGCCAGTTAACGCTCAAATGAAATTAAATAAAATGATACTAACACATAGGTAACCATTGTTTTTTTAATGAAAAGGAAAAATAAAAGTCTTACATTGGGGAAAACAGGACATGCATATGTCCCTTAAAGGGACATATCATGTAAGGTCTTTTTTTTTTTGGCATTTAGATACATTTTGAGATCTTAGACATATTCCTTCCACCCTTCGACAGCTTCCTTAGACGAGGCCAACAGCTCCCCACCTTATGGTAAACGATGTTGGCAAAGCGCTGCTTCCTCTTCCAGAGGCACTGAATGTTCTGCCAGCATTCCATTAAGCCTGACCAATAGTCTTTTTCCATGGCCTCACTCAAGTTCTTCCAGCCCAGAGTTTTTGCATCTTCAACCACCTGGGCAGCAGCATGTCTGGCATCGCAGTACCTCCATCTGCCCCAGGAGCCTCACAAGCCATCCAGATTGACAACATCCCTAACTGCCAAAGTATCCGATCAGGTTTGGGAGTTGTCACCATGACAGCCATGGCAGACATAATAATTGTAGTTGTAGCAGCTGTCTGTTTTTATTTACAACCAGCAAAGTCATCAGTAGTGTATGGTGGACGGTCTCAATGTTTACACCTTTATGACTATATCTAACCAAATTAATTTGCACCCTGCTACAAATTTCAATATAGTCCATCAAAGGACTTTCATGATTTTTTTTTTTTTAGTAATTAAGAAATGCATTTTACCTTCTGTCAGGATTTGGTTGAGGTTTGAGGACCCAAATGCAGAGAAAGGCAGAGAGGCTGAGGAGACTTCTTGTAGTTTAATGGTGTGAAACAGTAAACAAAGGCAGGAATCCAAAAATCCAACTAATAACGAAAAGCAAACCTGACCTACGGAGAGATCTAGGGAAACCAAACACGAGGAGCCAGGGAGAGACGAGGTCGGCAGACAACAGCATGGGAGTACAGCAAAGACAAGGAACCAACAACGAGTGACAGCAGATGGAGAGAATATATAGCTGACTGAGACAAGGCAGGGCTAACGAGCAGATGAGGAGCAGGTGTGAGAGGAGACAACGAGGGAGCCAATGGGAAAGGAACACACACAATAGGGCAACAGAGGAAAAACAGAAAAACATGACAACTAACAAATCTAAAAATTACAACAAAACAGGAATTAAACCAATAAAACTAGGAAACATGGAGCAAACTAAAGTACAACAGAACCAAGACCATGACACCGTTATAATTTAGATCACTTCAGTTCAACCTGGAGACACTCAAACAGAAAAAAAAGCTGCAATTACAAAATATTCTATTTATTTATAGGGGTAACACAATCATATTCTTAAAAATATCTCTTGGAAAACGATCTGATTGCGAGGACTCATTAACTCTCTGCAATCCCTCACATTGAGCATGCTTATAGCGACAGTGGAGAGGAAAACTCCCTTTTAACAGAAAGAAACCTCCAGCAGAACCAGGCTCAGTGTGAGCGGCCATCTGCTGAGGCTGACTGGGGTTCAAGGAGACAGAAGCAGATGAAGACATAAACAAATAAGTTCTTTGGCGCATGGGCCCTGGCAGAAGACTCCGATACTGTAAATCTAAATATGCTTGGATGAGTAACCTAGAAAAGGATCAGTGTAGTCTTTCCTCAGGGCCCGGACACCGGTGGTGGAATAAGCCAGAGGGTGAGTTGGACTGAGCATGAGGGAGGAAATGGGGTGCAGGTGGGTAAAAATTTGTTTGCATGCGGGAGAAAGAATCTGGGCCAGGTGTTACATGAAGGGGATCTTGAAAGACGATTGGCTCTGGAGAAGATGCGGCTTCTTAGTTGATTCACTGGAGCAGATCGAGGGACATCGCAGGTGGTTCAGGTAAGCGTAAATTCAATATAATTTACACTTAAGCTTCATTTGTCCGTTTAGGTAATATACAATGTAATATTATGTAACTAAAAAACTTATTATTAGATGGCATATTACCTGTGCCTTCCTACAGACCTGAAGCATTTAATTTATAATTATCTGATCTGTTTAAAGAAAAAAGAATATAAAGTAAACTTTGGCTGAAATAAAAACTTTTTAGAGAGAGGGATTTCTTAGACTCTTTGTATTGCCTTGGATGTTGAATTAGTAAAAATATTTATCAACATTTTTGTAATATCTTTTACAACTATTAATCTGTTTGACTTTTGTTTTGCATTGTGATAAAAAAAAAAAAAAAGTTTTCATATTCAACAAAATTCTTGATTTTAAAATTTAACATTACACTTTTATATATATTCATACTACTCCCTTCTTCCCCAAAGCTGTTTTACTTATTTTGGTGCATTTAATGTTTAATCATTATGGTTTTTTTTTATTAACCTATTATATTGATTTAATGTGTGGAACGTAGAGTAAATTGGGGGTCAGTCAATTTCAGCTTCTTTAGTGATCACATTTTCTGCTTAAATGTTGTATAAATAGTCAGCTCAAGGTCAGATAAACTTAGATTTGCTATCAACCTGTTTCTTGAAGACTTTGTGTTCCCCCTGACTTTAGTGCTTTTAAGTATTTTAATTTATTTTCAAGTTAAATTCATGACTGTCCATCCTAATCCACAATTTTCTGAGAAGTCGGTTCTTCTGTGCCGAGAATAATCTGTTGGTGTTGGTTGATTTTAAGCTGTTCATAATTAATTATAGAACCTCTGTGTAGTTTCTGTGTAGCCTGTACTGCTAAAAGGTCAGAGGACCTGATTAAATTTTATTAATTCAATCCAACTCAGTTTATTTATATAGCGCCAAATTCACAACACATGTCATCTCAAGGCACTTTACAGTTCACCCAGATCATCCAGACAAATTGATACAAAGTTTATGGAAAACCAGTTGAGTGCATTGACTCATCGACTCAAATACAATCCCTCACACTAAGCATGCTTGTAGCGACAGTGGAGAGGAAAAACTCCCTTTTAACAGGAAGAAACCTCCAGCAGAACCAGGCTCAGTGTGAGCGGCCATCTGCTGAGGCCTGAGAATCATTAAAAAAATGAATCCAAACCCCTGCATAACTGGAAGCCCAATGGTTTTAATATATTTCGTATTAAGTCGTTTAGATTAAGAAGATTTATTTAGCAATTGCTGTGCAGGAGACTTCAAACTTGTGTTTACTCATTGTCTTGATTATTGTTATTATAATTTTTTTGTTTTGTCAAGCAAAAGGTAAGAGTTCAGAAAAGGTATTTGTATAATTTTGTGATTAATGCATCAGAAAGTCTGCTGCTTTCAAGGTGAAAGACCTCGATGCAACAGGTGTCCAAGAAAAATGTAGTAAAGTAAAAAGTGTCTCTTTTTCGTTTAATCTTTAATCCTGATGCAGTGTTGAGTTTCTAATGTACTAAACAGGGCTAATTGTCTGCATTGTTGTCTGTTCTTTTCATGTACAGACATAAAGACTGAGAGGTCTCTAGCTGTAAGAGTGTCTCATTTTGCCTTCACTCAAATAACAAAAAAATAGAGTTATAGAGACGGGGCTGAGCAACAGAATAGCCGCTCATTCACTCCAATCAGGGCGGAAAATTGAGAGACAAGAGACTCCTTCCCTGCTGGACGTCCATCAAGGACACATGCCCACACATATACAAACACACACTCTGATGATCACTAGTTTTCTGCCGCCCTGGCTGCACTTTAAAGTTATCGGTGGGATCAGAAGAACCAAGTTAAGCTTTTATTCTAGCAGTTGACTAGAGGAGTGTTGTCACCCCAGCGGTGCTCCCGTGCCAATACTCTCTGCAGCACTGTGGGTCAAGGTTGTCAAAGTATGAGCTCATATACATGATGCTCTGTGTTCTTGTCATTTCTCTTTTGTATGTGGAGAAGCTCAGGAAGACAGCTTGTTTTTTTTAGCACAAGTTTGGCTCAGAAACTTTTAAACCACAAATGGCAGAGTAATGTTAATGTCAAGTTTTTCTGCATTGAACTGCTGAACTTAAATAGTTTCACATTTGCTTTGATATAAAAGTTTCTTGCCTTTTGGTGTTCTTAAGGACAAAAGTGGGAGGATTTTTTTTTTTCTGAATATGTGGTCACTACAGTAGGATTATTATTACTATTACAGCAGGAGGATATGGTTCATTATTTTTTAAGTAAGCTTATGTGAATCTATAAGAAACTACGTTCACACTGCAGGACTTGATGCTCAATTTGTGAAATCCGATTTTTTTTGCGCTGCAGTTCATATTTCCAAATAAATGCGACTTGTATGTGATCTCCTGTGTGAACTGCAGTCATACAACGCAAGTGTCCCGCATGCGCAGTAGATGGCGCGATGATGTCACAGGCCAGCGTGCTGATAGTGCCGGCGTGCATCTAGCGTTCTTTTCCAACCATAAAAACTCAATCTTTTTAATATGTTTAAACATAAATACTGCTCTCCACATCATCATCTGCCATGGTTGATGTTTTTCTTGCCGCTTCTGCGTAGCAAGACGCAGAATATTGAGCTTTTATCGGTTACTAATGGCGTTGAGGTCGGAGCTCATTTCATTCACCTGTCTAACTCTGACCGGTTTCTCGTTACTGCTCATCTGATCCACCTGCTCCTGCCTCTATTTAAGCTGCTTGCTCCCAGTCGTCAGTGCCAGATTATTCTTGAGCCTCTGGTGTGAGAATTTTCTAGCATTTAAAATAGTGTTCTTATTGCCTGATCCTGACCCGTTTTTGTGTCTGGACATTTGACCTTAGATTCCAGCTTCCAAAAACCTACAATTCAGTTATAGAGTTGATCCCTTCCAGGTATCATCACACCCCCCACGCCAACACACAGGAACAAAGTACCAAATCTCTTCAGCAAGGTGAACAATACCTCCGTTAATGACCGACAATCATAGACAGGTTTCAGTTATTACACGAGGCAGTCCTCCCCTTTAACTACAACCCCCCCCTATAACGACCGACCTTCAGAATCATAGACAGGTTTCAGGTATTACCGGCTAACAATGGAACAAACGACCCGCTCGTCGGTTCAATTTGAAAGTGAAAGCCCTTTGGGAAACTCCTCCAACTCCCATTGTCATTGTGACACAGCGCACACAAGTGAACACTGCACACCATGAAATTGCATTTATGCCTCACCCGTGCAAGGGGGCAGCCCTCAATGGCGCCCCAAGGGAGCAGTGTGGCAGGACGGTACCATGCTCAGGGTACCTCAGTCATGGAGGAGGATGGGGGAGAGCGCTGGTTAATTACTCCCCCCACCAACCTGGCGGGTCGGGAGTCGAACCGGTAACCTTTGGGATCCAAGTCTGACACCCTAACCGCTCACCCACGACTGCCCCGTTTTTTTTTTTTTCAAATTTGCATGTTTCCAAGCGATACAAGGCCTTGTCTATATAAAGCCTCAAACTCACTGCGGATCCAGACATTTGAATTGAGAAAGCTTCCTGGAGTGGGAGCGAAACGTCTTCAAACCTTGGAAACCAAGTCCAGTGGATTGTTTTTAAACTTTTACAGTCTGGACCTTTGAGTTTGCCTGCTCCTGTTCTGATCAGTTTGCCTGACCTGCCTTCAGACTCCTTCAGGATTCTACTGTGGACTGAACCTGGATCTGCTTGGATCTGATCTCCTGTCAGTTTTGTGTCCTTCAAGGTTTGGGTGTCTGGAAATCTCTGCGGCCAGCGCTGCGTCTTGTCAGCTGACCAGCTGGTATCAACATCATTCTTTGGGCACAGACTGCACTCTAAACCAACCTGAATATGGGGTCGCTCTGTTCTGAGTCATCACCCTTTTATCTGCAGTAGAGAGATGACATTTGACAGTAAGCTTGGGGAGAAATACTGGAATTCTTTAAAACCATGAAGGCTAACAGAAAGTCCATGTTTTATATGTTTACAAAAAACAATTTAAAACCGTTCAAATGCTTTTGATACAATCAATTTATCAATAAACAATAGACTGCCACACCTCTACACAGCACTAAACAATTTCTGTGTTGCTACAGGAAGTAACAACAATCAGACCCACAGAAACATTGAAAATACCAACTTCATTGTTTTTGCACTCATGACAACCTGAAGCAAAATCTTAAATTTACTCAACTAACCATTGGGGGCAAATCTTCAGAAGGTTGCAATGTGGTTTGAGTTTGCTGAGCAGACAGTGTTGGCCAACCTGTTTTCGCATGTCTGCCTTCATCAATATACTGATCGTCTTCTAATAAGAAATCCATGCAGAGTCTTGGGTGAACAATATGCAAACATAAACATTTAACACACACAGAGTCACTTTTCAAAGCTGAGACTCAACTGCAGCCAAAGTTTCCGTCTTTTCTAGTTGTTCAGAAAGTGAAGTGCAAATTAAAAATGTTTGCTGTCACTGAGAGATTCTCTCTGCACATGCAAACATATTTAGACTGTAGGTAATATAAACGGTAGAAAAATTTTAAAGATTTTTTGTTCTCCCTTGGTTCAACAAAGCATGAAGAACAGTTATGTCTCACATGTTCCCACCTGCTTGGGGGAAATCAACAGACATAGATAGGGGTTAACTTGGCTTTGGGCAAGTGACTTTCACATTTCATTTGCCCAGAAACAATTTTTACTTGCCCAGTATAATGTTTGATAAATACCGTATTTTCACGACTATAAGGCGCACTTAAACGTCTTTTTTTCCCCTCAAAATGTGCGGTGCGCCCTTTGGTGCGGTGCGCCCTATGTGTGTTGTAACTGCGACTTTTGAGACCACCTCATTGAGGAGATGATGAAAGAGTGGCTGAATGTAAGGAGACCAGGTGTTTTTTTTCCACCCCTCACCATCGCTGTTAATATGTAACTCCATGCGTGCCCATCTCACAGCTGATGTGAAAAACATGGGGAAACAAATTAACCCTGTGCTCGCTGTTCAACCGCTTGACATCGGTGTGAACCGGACCCAGCAGGTGCAGCAGAAGCAGCGAGTTTACATGCAAAGTCAATGGTTGACGCGCGTATAGGTGCAGCAAAAGGTCCCGCAGCGCCTCGGGAGCGTTTAAGCATCTGACGCACCGCCAACGCGCTGCTGCTGCTCGAGATGGAAAAATTTAAGTTTTGCTGCTGGACGCGCCGCATCAACCAATCAGAGAAGCTGATCTGGGAGCTGACAGCGAGACAGACACAGCGCTCTGATGACACATGATATTAAATGAAAAAGGCTGGGTGGATGAGGAGATGATGAAAGCGTGGCTGAGGCAGGTGTGTGTGAGGAGACTAGGTGGTTTTTTCCACGCATCACCATCGCTGCGTGCCCATCTCGCAGCCGATGTGAAAAAAAGATGAATCAAATGAGCGCTGTGCTCGCCGTTATCCCGGGGGTCTGACACAGGAACTTCAACCGCTCGACATCAGTGTGAAGCGGCCGTTCAAAGTAAGGCTGCGAGCGGCGTGAGAGCGATGGATGACCGACGGAGACCACAGTTTCAGGATAAGTGGAAGGCAGCGCCGGGCGAGTTACGCCACCGTTTGCGGATGGATTGCAGATGCTTGGACTAACGTGTCTGCTGGCTCTACTGTTCAAGCTTTCGCAAAAGCCGGCATCATTTCTGAGGAGCCGCGCTGCACGGAAAGTGACTCTGACAGCGAAGAAGGGGAAATTGGCATGTCTGATTTAGCGCAAATGTTTAATTCAGAAACAGAGGATGATGACTTTGATGGGTTTGATTAATACTTTGTAATAAATACATGAATAAAGCACAATCATACTCAGTTTTGCTCCCGCTCTATTTTTCTACCTGAAAACTTAATTCAACAGCAGCCTCTGGGCGGGTCTCCTCTGGTTTCACCGCGGTGGCTGGCAGGTGTTTTTCATCTAATTAATCTAAATCTTGCAGCTATATTTGCTGTGATCAGTGGGAATAAAGTAGTTTTAATATGTTTTTAAGTGAGAAAGTCCACCTGAAAACTTAATAATTGCAGTCAGTTCATCCAGATTATCTATTTCTGTCGGAGGCGCTCAGACCCCCACATACCAGCGGTGCGCCGACAGTAGAAATCACTTCATCAGCAGCCTCTAGGCTGGGCAGCCTCCGGGTTCACGCGGTGGCTGGCAGGTGTTTTTCATCTAAATAATTTAAACTGCAGGCACCAGGATACCGGCAATAAAAGCGAACATATTCCGTCAGCAGGTTTCAGGATTTTAAGTTAATTTAGGAGTAATCACAGCGCTGTGTCATCTGCGATGTGTCTGTCTCACGGCCAGCACCCAGGTTTGATTAATACTTTGTAATAAATACATAAATAAAGCACAGTCATACTCAGTTTTGCCCCCCGCTGTATTTTTAAATACGCAGTAGACGTATTTAAAGGTAGTAGAGGACATGTACCTGTATATAAAAAACGCGCCCTATAGTCCGGTGCGCCTTATGTGTGTGTTAAATACAGAAATGTGACACATAACTGAGAGTGCGCCTTTTAGTACGGTGCGCCTTATGGTCGTGAAAATACGGTATAGTTCCTAATATTCATTTTTGTATATATATCAATGAAACATGTTTGTTTTTTAAATATTTTTTGTAATTCAGTATTTTTTAAGTTTCCAGGTTCCTGGTGTGTATCTGCATGTGTCAGATAATGAACTCAAACCTACATTACCGTGTTAACATGCTTTTCAATCCTTCCTGCACATTCTTTTCAAACTAAACTTTGCTTTAAACTGTTGTGTGCTTGGAAAAATATAAGTTGTAATGTTAAAAATAAAAATAAAAACCAAGACAAAAGTCGATGTCACAAATGAATAACTTTTATTTTAGAGTCACGGTATGTTTATACAAGATAATACTATTTTATTCAGGGTTTCCACAGTCTGACATAATTTCAGAATTCCCTGACTTTTAACTGACTCAGGATTAGTTTATCCTGACAAAATAAATGCAGCCGTTTGTCGTTATGGCAACTACATCCAAATTACCGCTAGGTGGACAAAAATCACGCCATCTGGCGGAAAATCACGCGGCTTTTTCAAATCATGCGAGAATGTGTACAAAACAACAAAAATAGCGCTGGCAACGCTTCTGGGTCGTTTTGATCGAATGTCGGTGATTCTAAAGTAATGTTGAGTGATAATTTTTTTTTTGCGATCATTGCCCGGCGGGCAAATGCAAAGAAATTTCTACTCTCCCAACAATAAAAACTACTTGCCCCGGGAGATCGGGCGATGGTTAACATCGAGCCCTGATAGACAATAATTTTAAGTTTCATTGTATTATTATGATATTATGGAATTTCTTACTGAGTAACACCTATAGATGGGTTCTCTATTATATATGCTGGATAATTCATATCATTATAGCATTATTACCTCAAAATACAAGACTTAGAACCTCATTTTTCTTTTACAGCCACCTTTAGAAAGCCTGTACACTGCAAAAACGATCTAGAAATAAGTAAAAATGTCTTAAATTAAGTGTATTCACCCTTAATTTGAGCAGGTAAATGAGATAATTTGCCAATGGAATGAGTAATCTTACTCTTAAAATAAGATAATTAGATAAAATGCACTTGAAATAAGACAATGCAATTGTGTTTTCTTATTTTAAGTGTAAATTGTCTTGTTCCACTGGCAAAATGTCTCTTTTACCTCTTCAATCCAAGAACAAATGCACTTATTTTAAGAAAAAAATTACTTATCTAGATTTAGATTTTTTGCAGTGTAGAACATAATCTGCTCATTTTAATGGGCATTCTTACACAGCCCTACCATGAATGTTTTGTTACTTGTGCTGATGATCTTCTTATGAGCTCTATCCTCTGTGTTCATATTGGCTTTTAGTCGTGACAAATGGAGACAAGTGAAAAGAGAAAAATATAGTGATATTGATAAAAAGAAAAACTGACACCAAATGCACAAAGAGTATAAGCCCAATTCATAAAACCACATATTGGACTAAATTACAGTCGCAAACAGCTTGCATCCACACCGTGAACTCTGGTTTTGGACTAAATGCAGGCCGTTTTTGCAAGCTAGAAAGATTCTGATCCAAAATAAGTTTATGGAAAATTTTATACGTGCAAATGTTGGCAGTATCCCACCTTCACTGATTCTTTGTGCTTTTTCTCTTCTTCTCTGTGTTTTGCATTGAAGTGTTGATGTGTTTATGCAGTAAGATCAGAAAATTGGTCTCATCAGGACAAAACAACACACTTAATTCAACACCTAATTATAAGGTAACCAAGCAATAATGAGATGATAAACTCAGAATCATTACTGCAGTTGGTCTGAAACCCTAAAATAAGACAGAGCTGATTGTGGAGTTTAAACATGAATGCACATGTATGTGTAAAATGTGATGGCAACTCTCATTAAGATGTGCAGAAGAACCAAAATAGATTTATAACTTATTGATCCATGAAAAACATCAGACTTCTGCTGTGGCTCAAATTCTCTTCCAAAGGCACCACTGACTTTTATATGAGGAACATGAATGAAGACCTGGTGGACTCTTAAATGAGAAGGGTTTATTGTTTGTTCTTTCAACATTATAATAATATTAAGTGTTTGGCCAAATCGGCAGAAATAAACAAATCCCTCCTTAACATCTTAGTCCCCAGACCTACCGGTAAATCCCTTAGCTCTGTTGAACCGTCCATTCCACCTGCTCTTAACAGCAATGATTTTATGGGATTCTTTATAAATAAGATTGATCTTATTAAAAATAAGATCATAAGCACTCCTCTATCCGCGATTGTACCTGAGGTAGTCATGGAATCTGAACCGGGTTTAGAGTGCTTTGATCCAGTTGAACTTTCTGAATTAGCAAAATTATTGTCTTCATCTTGGCCTTCAACTTGTATGTTAGATCCAGTTCCAACCAGGTTATTTAAGGAGGTATTCCCTTTGATCTCCTCCTCCATTTTAGATGTGATTAATCTATCTCTGTTACAGGGATATGTACCTAAAGCTTTTAAGGTTGCTGTAATTAAACCTCTGCTTAAGAAACCGTCTCTTGACCCAGATGACTTGGTTAATTATAGACCTATATCCATTCTTCCTTTCTTATCCAAAATTCTTGAGAAAGTAGTTGCCAAACAAGTTTGCGACCACTTACACCATAATGAACTTTTTGAAGAGTTTCAGTCTGGCTTTAGAGCTCATCATAGCACTGAAACAGCTCTGGTGAAAGTCCCTAATGATATTCTCATGGCCTCAGATAATGGACTTGTATCTGTGCTCGTCCTGTTGAATCTTAGTGCTGCATTTGATACAGTTGACCATAATATTCTTTTAGAAAGACTTGAATATTTTGTTGGAATTAAAGGAACAGCACTAGACTGGTTTAAATCCTATCTATCTGATCGAATTCAGTTTGTTTATGTTAATGATAGATCTTCAACACACTCAAAGGTTACCTGTGGAGTACCACAGGGATCAGTGCTAGGACCAATTCTCTTTACTTTATACATGCCCCCAATTGGTAGAGTTATTAGACAGCATGGGATTAATTTCCACTGTTATGCTGATGATACCCAGCTATATCTGTCTATAAATCCAGATGAAGCTAACCCATTACATAGATTACAAGCATGTCTTGAAGACATAAAAACCTGGATGACTCTTAACTTTCTGCTTCTGAATGCAGACAAAACAGAAGTTATAGTCTTTGGACCAGAGTCTCTGAAAAAGAAGCTGATTAGCCAGTCACTTCATTTGGATGGGATTAAACTGATTTCAGATAATAAAGTAAAAAATCTTGGTGTTATTTTTGATCAGGACCTGTCATTTAAATCCCATATCAAAGAGGTTTCTAGAATTTCCTTCTTTCATCTGAGGAACATTGCAAAAATTAGAAATCTCCTGTCCAGGGGTGATGCTGAGAAACTAGTCCATGCATTTGTTACTTCAAGGCTGGACTATTGTAATTCTTTACTATCAGGAAGTCCACAAACTGTAGTTAAAAGCCTTCAGCTGATCCAAAATGCTGCAGCCAGAGTTCTAATGAAAATTAAAAAGAGAGATCATATCTCTCCTATCCTGGCTTCTCTTCATTGGCTTCCTGTTAAATCAAGAATAGAATTTAAAATCCTCCTTCTCACATATAAAGCCTTAAATGGCCAAGCTCCATCTTATATCAGAGATCTGATTGTTCCTTATGTTCCTAACAGAGCACTTCGCTCTCAATCTGCAGGTTTACTAATGGTTCCTAGAATTTCTAAAAGTAGAATGGGAGGCAGATCTTTTAGTTATCAGGCTCCTCTCCTGTGGAACCAACTACCAGTTTTAGTCCGTGAGGCAGACACTCTGTCTACTTTTAAGACTAGGCTTAAAACTTTCCTTTTTGATAAAGCTTATAGTTAGGGTGGCTCAGGTTATCCTGAGCTATCTCTATATTTATGCTGCTATAGGCTTAGACTTTTGGAGGACATAGGGACCCCCATTTCATCATTCTGCTTCATTCTCTCTCTGTTCTCCTATTCTGTAGAATCTGTTTGTTCAATCTCTAACCTTCTGCTCTCTCTGCTTTTCCTCAGAGTAGCTTTGCCTCGTCTGTTCCTGTTTGGCTGTGACGTCATCCAGGAAAGAAACATCAGCTGTGCTGCTTCCATCAACACCCTTGTTTGTAGATGTTGGAGATCGGCCTGTCTTCAGGTGTGGTCCTGTTTCTCTGGCCGTGGCTGGGTGGATGTGCTCTCTTCATCCTCTGGCATGGGAGCTGCCTTGGAGCTCGTCTGCCTGGCTGTGTGTTTCCTGGACGGGGCCGCCTTTTACAGCTGCTTGTATCTCTGCTTCTGTCTCCTTGAACCCCAGTCGGCCTCAGCAGATGGCCGCTCACACTGAGCCTGGTTCTGCTGGAGGTTTCTTCCTGTTAAAAGGGAGTTTTTCCTCTCCACTGTCGCTACAAGCATGCTTAGTGTGAGGGATTGTATTTGAGTCAATGAGTCAATGCAATCAACTGGTTTTCCTTAGATAGAAAACTTTGTATCAATTTGACTGTATGATTTGGTTGAACTGTAAAGTGCCTTGAGATGACATGTGTTGTGAATTTGGCGCTATATAAATAAACTGAATTGAATTGAATTGAAAAATAAAGTGCTGAGAGAACCAGAGAGGAAGCAGGATGTTGAATTGTCTAGATCAGAGGTCATGGATTAGCTGACCGCGGCCCACACCCACCTGATTTAAAACTATTAGAAAGTATTGCATATTGTCTGGCAGCAGTGTCTAATTTCACTTGCCCCTCTTCTCCTGTTAGTACGGCAAAGCCCTCCGGGGCGTTCGGCTCCAGGCTGCACATCATCCAAATGAGCCAATGAGCTGTCAGTGTCATGATCTGGCCTGTTTGCTCCTCCCTAATTAGTCATTCCTTTCACCTGCCGTTTTCCCTCCCTGCCTCAATTACAATTTATTCCTCTCACCTGTTTCCTCTGGTTTATATTCAGTTCAGCCTGAGTATTCAGTACCAGATCATTACTTGTCTTTCTGTTAGTCTGTCTGTTCTGTTTTTGTTCCTTGGTTCGTGTCCTGGATCCTGGCGGCCAGTGGAAAGAGGGTTTTAGTGTTTGTCTCGTCTCCTGATCGTCCACTGTTCCTCCCCCGCGGAGTCCTCTGGGTTTTTGGCTCAATATGTGGGAAGGTTCAGTTTTTATCCAGACCAGTTTAAAGTCCTGCTTCAAGTTCCGGTTCCACGTCCTGTCTCAGCTACCCTCTTCCACTGAGCCTGCCCGTCTGCAACTGATCCTGTCTGCTCCTGTGCGTGACCACCTGGTCATGCTTCTGGTCCCAGTCAGACTCTGAACCCTCCTGTCCCAGAGCTCTGTTAAAGCCTGGAAGCCTGGATCCTGCTACCTTTTCTGTTCCTGCCTGTCCTGCAACCTGTTCTGTCCGTTCCTGCCTGATCTGCATCCCTGATCAGGATCGGCTTCCTGCAACTCCTCCGGAGCTGCAGCACTGGGGACACTCTGGGTCATCGGCTGGATTGCACCCCTCAAGGGGTATGGACTGGACTGCTAAACCAGCTAAGTGACTCACTGAGAACATCATCTTCAGTCAGATGATCGTGGTCACTTACCTGTGTTTCTCACCTAGAGTGTCTGAGATTGGGTGGTGCCCCACCCCCCCGCCTGCGGTGTCCGCGAGCCACAGCTCCGCTTTTGTTTTGTTTTATTATCTAATAAACGTTTTGAACTTTCTTTCTTACTGTCTCTCCTTGAATACTGGGTCCATCTGTCCTCACCTCATGACAGTCAGTCTGGGTTGCTGCTGCTGCAGGCAAACCTGTGGCAAGCCGGGCGATGGGAAAGAAGGAGAAGACGATGAGAAAAAGAGAGCAGAGAAAGTGTGGACTGCTGGAAGAACTGCGGTGAACTGGTGAAAGAAAAGTGAAATGGCGTGCTCAAAGATGACCCTGCACATTTAGAGGATGTTTGGCTCAACCTGCTGCTGTGAAGCAGGATTCTCCACCATGAACAGAATCCACAATAAATCTGGATCCAGGCTCAAAATGAGCTCCTTGATATGTGCTTGAGAATGGCTTAGTCTCCGGTTAAACCCAGGTTTAAAGCCTTGCAGGGCAGCCTAAAGCCCACTGCCAACATTAAGACAGAAAAAAGAAATAGCAAAGGGTTAGTTCGGGTGTTTTATAAAATAAGTGAATCAGGAAATTGTCTTTATACCAAACTGAACGATTGTTGTTCTCTACTTAAACAAACACTTTAGATATTAAAATAGAAAATTTTATATATTTTTTTGTATATTATTTTTAATTAAAAACTTCAATGTATAACATAGATGCATACAAACCTCATTTTATTTCAGTGTTAAATTCTGTTTAAAGTAACGGATCACTAAAGATGTGAACCTTTACTGGTTGATGATTTTCTTTATTCAGACCCGCTGATTTTTAATTGGTTACCCCTGATCTAGATCATGGATTCTCAAAATGTGGAACGTCTTCCCCTTTTTTCAGGTTAATTCACTGCAGGTCTAGAAAACTCTTAAGTCAGTAGTATTACTGCTCTAATATTAGTGCTAATATCACAATATATAACAAATATGTAAGTCACAGAAATTCAAACCAAATTAATTTGGGTTTATTCTGTTAGTTTTTTTTGGTTGAAAATGATGTTGTTTTACTCGTATTGACTGTTTAAAGCTACAGTGTGTAATAATTACAGGCATATAAAGTCAGAAATTTAATATATTATACATAACTATGTTATTTATCATCACCTATGAGCTCAGCCTTTTAACCATAATATTTGCGCTGCCTTAGAATTCGTTATTTATAATTACATAGGAGCGGGTCTCGCAGCCATGGAGGCAGACATCTTTGCGCTACGGCAAGCGCAGAGGCAACAAACTAGCGATTGCGAGATCTCCCATGACGCTCAAAAATAACTACGGCAAGTTGAGAGAGATGAACTGAGACGGTACTGAACAGTAGATGGCAGTATTATGCCTGAGAAGCGTTTAGTCTGCCTGAAACCAAAGAAGAAGAAGAAGAAGCAGGTATACTGCGCATCAGTAACAAGAAAGGTGAACAAAGGCGGCAGGCGTGAGTGACTTTGCAAACTGTTTGGCACTGTGTGGCCAAACATCAGACGAATGGAGGATCATGCCTACTCTGTATCACAACGAAAAGCGGCGGACACCGAACCCCCGTCATCTAAGAAGCGGAAACACGACGAGAATAAACGCAAGCGTGACAAGAAACGACAAAAAACACGGATCAACATTGGCACGGCATTTACACGATGGAAGTCACTGATGGAGGAAAAAGGTTTTCAAAGTGACGCTCAAGTTGCCAGTTTTCTCTTGGACAGGTAATTAATCCTACACACACAATTGTCTAATATCACTGCAGTTTTTGGAGTACAGGATGCTCAGACCTGTCTAAAACAATAACATGCTGAGTGATGATGCTGTTACTCTCCAGTATACTTATTCAGCAACGTCCCTGACGTTTCATAGGTAATGATTCAGTAATTTTCTGTAAAATAATTTTCTGGATATATACCTCGGTTACTTCTCTCCGGCTCCTTTGGAGATCTTCAAGCGTTTCCTCCTCTGCTCTCACCCCGCTGGCACCCCTCTCTCGCCTGGCCCTAGCTGCACGGCCTCCCTGCCTTCGCCCTCGTCCTCTCCCTCTTCCTCGCGTTGTAACCCCCGTGCCACCAAAATGACTTGGACTCTGTAAACGGGGAATATATATTCTTCCAGCGAACACAATCTCGCTGTTAAACTAATGACTACAATTAGTAGTCTGTTTATATCACCATGCAAAGCAGCTCACCAAAACGTCACAACGATGTAGAAAAAATAACGGGTATATTTATTATTTTAAGTCTACATGAAATCTATACCCTACTCAGACTAATGAAATACTATCTGTAAAATTATCTATGTAAACAAACCTCATCACTTGAGAGGGTAGGTGATGCGGACGTCGTGGAAGAAATTTTGTCCCGTAACGCTCGCCGTACTGTTGGGGGGGAGAAGCAGTGGGGGGGAGATGTTCATGTTGCTGCGGTCTGCAGTCTGGACGTTAGATGTCGCTGAAAATTACACACTGTAGCTTTAAGTGATTGCTGCTAAAAAAAAAAGTTCTTATGATTCTATGGGGCTGAGTGGAAAATGATTGTTTGCTAAACAGGAACATGGACTGAAAAGTCAAAGCATTGCTGATCTTCAGAGATCATATAAAGGAAGTCTCTCTGCTTGTGAAAGCAGTTTCCTGCTGCTGAAAAGGGCCTCACTTCCAATCAGGGGTGGATTTACCATTAGGCAAAACTAGGCAGTTGCCTAGGGCCCCCCAAGTTCCTGGGAGCCCCATAAAACTCATTTTTCCATTTATGGTTAATACAGCTATTATTTGTGCATATTAATTTTTTTTTTAATAAAATTCCCTTAAAGGAATAGTACACCCAAAACATGATTAGCCTTCATTTTCTACTCACCCCCATGCTGAACAACACTCTGGAGTACTTTTTTGATATCTCAAATGCATCTGGAGATCTGGGAGGCTTCTTGCTGTCTGCTGACATTCAAATAATGGAGGTCTATGGCGCCCGAGGCAGAACGGTCCATAAAAGTCCACAAAAAACGTGTCAATATTCCTCCATACTGCTCGTCCAATGTATTCCAAGTGTCCTGAGTGGGTAGCATCCATAATTTACACGAAACAAAGTCATTTAGAATGTTTTTAGAGCATAAACAGTAGTGTATAGGATTTCCTAAAGCGCGTTCACGGCGCTACGGAAACCGCAGCAGACCAACCCAGACAAAAGTGCGCATTCAGCTCAGCAAAGAACTCATGCTCTTCCTCAACACTGAAGTCCTCAGACATTTTTCTTTCGTTGTTTCTTTCTTTGCACAGGTAAACAGCACATTTCTTCTTCTACGCTTGCATTATCGGCAGAGCAGACTCTGAATGCGCACTTTTGGGGGTGAATAGAAAATGAAGGCTAATCATGTTTTGGGTGTACTATTCCTTTAAAATGCCTTCAGAATGCTTGTAATAAGTCTTTCTCTGGCCCAGGTGTATTCAACGACTTTTCAGACCCCTCTAGTGCTTTCATTTCAAAAAATCACCTAGCACCAAATCTAGTGACTTTTTTTCTGCTAATGGAGTCTTTGGCAACAAGATATAAAAGCCGCGAACTCTGCTCTCCAGAGCAAGTAGATTGGTAACCCGCCTCCTGCTCTCCTCCGTCTTGTGTCCTGTCATGATTCATGCAGCTATTATTTCATACAAATGAAAAATGGAGAACCGTCTAGCACAGAGGTCTTCAACAGGGGTTCTGTGACCCCTAGGGGGGCCCTGGAGGTACTGCATGGGGGTCGTGAAAGTTTTTTTTTTTTTTTTTTATATTCTCCCCTGTAATTTTTTCCACTAATTGAAATGCCTTTAAAAATACATTAACATGAATTCAACACACTGTAGTAAACAGATAAATGGAGGCAGAAGATGTCTTTCAGTCATCAATGCACACATTCAGAGACACACAGGAGCTCTTTCAAGCTGGGCACCGTTTCATTCACAACACCTGTCCCATCAACCAGGAAGCAGAAATACTTTAATAATCCCAGTGAGGGAATACTTTAATTACATTACTCCGTCTGTTGTTGAGTGACTATAGAACCAGTTTGATACAATATTCGGGGGTCCCCGCTCCATCTTGCCATGAGTTTGGGGGTCCTTGGCCTGAAAAACGATGAACCCTGGTTTAGCAGATCATAGCTTGTCTACAGTGGAAAGGACTGGGTCATTTATATTTGCCATCACCTTTTTGGAAACACAGGAAGGAACAATGGGTTAAGTGAGCTTAGTTTCATTCCTTTTGAGACGGCATGAAAAGTCAGCTGAGTACAAAACAGAGAGAGGAAAACAAGAAGAAAAGGGACAAAACGTAGGGAAAACAATCTACTTCTGTTATATTACAATTTCGGTATCCGTATAATGGGTCTGTTTTATGTGTTGTCTTTTCAGTTCAGAAGGCCCCATGCCTGTCTTTGCCTAGGGCCCCAAATTTCCTAAATCCGCCCCTGCTTCCAATATTTATCTCACTTTTAATTTTTAAAAGCAGATATTTGAGGTGGAATTTTTTCCCCATTAAAGAAAAATTCATGTCAGAGAAGTTTGAGATGTTTTATTTTGGTCAAAAAATGCTTCTACAAAAAACATAATAATAATTTTAAGATTATTTTAAAAATACTTACAAGAAATTTTTCTACTACATTCATCTTCTCCTAAAAAAGTTTGTTTCCTATAAAGGTAAGAGTTTTTCTGTTGTTGTTTTTTTGTCCCGATTCTTCAACACAATTTAAACCTTTCTTTTTGCATTTGTAATTCATTTTTTCACCTGTAATTTAGCAGCGTATGTTGCATTGAAAATAACTGGGATTTGTGCTTTTGATAAATTGAAACAACAGCATCATGTTTTCACAATCAGACAGGAGAGGAAACAACGGTACAGTTTAAAGGGATTATGCCACATTAGGGAAGCAGGTAAAGCTTCAGTAGGACCGGTCCCACACAGCGGGGTTGTTTTTTAATAAAAAGGAAATCCTCTGAGCTCTAGAGTTGATAGTATAATACCGCTGCTACTACCTGGATTACTGTCAGTTTTTACAAACCATGCAGCTGCTTTTCCCTGTAAATAAGCTTATATGTCAGATCATAGCCTCCTTTTCACACTGTTGAAATGATGGTTCTGTTCTTTTTATTAGTTGACGATGTTAAACGGTGTGAGAAAGACGTGGTTGACTTCTTAGCAGCATCTATGAATGAGCCTCAGTTCTCGGTCTTTGACATTAAATAACATTACAATCAAATCTGTGCTGACATGAAACCTCTCAGTTGAATTAAAGCTGTAAATCCTATGCATTGCAGTTCAGCAGTAACTCAGTGGATATCCTCTAACTTAAGCTTAACTCTGTGTTTGATTTGTGTTCTGATACTTTAGGAGCTAAGATGCTTATGAGGGCGAATGGGAAATTAAACTAGGGTGAATGGAAATATGCTACTCAGAAATATCTTTGAACTTTTTATTTACAGTAGCATCAGAACAGTGGAGGAAACGCCTTATTTGTCCCATTTTAAGATTTGTTTTCAAGCAGGTATAAGTATGTACCTTTATAAGCAGGATTTTTCAAAGAGCTTAGTCTTTAACATTGAAAACATTTTAAAAAACATTTATCCATGCTTTACTTTATTAGTTAACTTTATATTTAAATCCTAGTTTATTATTTTATCTGATGTATTTGAGGTAACTCCTGTCTTAGCTATGGTTACATATAAAAAGAATGGTGCTACCATCGCTGCTTTGCACAAAGTGTCATCGACTAATGTCTAAAGGTGCGTTCAAAGCCAACGGGAATTTTGAGAATCTGCTGACTGTGAGCATAGCAGCAGAATTGTCACAGAGGTAGAAATAAAAAATAAGAAAAAAATAACATAAAAAGAAAAACAAATCTGTCTGTTCCTGTTTGGATCGGAACGCCTGGTCGTGCTACGGACTCCTGGATCTCAGAACGGTCCTGTTCTGAACCGTTTCCCTGACCAGGATCGGTCTTCTGCCTGCATCGGGGTGGGTGCATCGGGGACGCTCTGGACGGCTTAGCGCTAGCGGTGTCAACAATAATCGATTCAGCGATGCATTGCAATGCGGGGCATGCGCGATTCAGCATCGACGCGGCAACGTGCCATAATCGATTATGTCACTGTTTATTTTCTGGCCTCAAATGGTGAAGTTGTGAAGTTTCAACTACTTCCGGGGGCATACCAACAACAATCAAGATGGCTGAGGCGGAGGGAGATGACCGCGATAGACGGGTAGGCCTAATTAAAAACGCACCAAAAGCTTGGAAAGCAGATATCTTGGCGCATTTTGGATTTTACGAAGTCAATGGGATTTTGATGCATCGCAATGCATCGTAGAATCGAATTGAATCGTTACCTGGTGAATCGTAATCGAATCGAATCGTGAGGGCAGTGCCAATGCACGCCCCTACTTAGCGCTGCATTCCTTGGCAGTGCATCAGCTGATCCTGCCTTAGATTAGTGGAAGGACTAAACTGTTGAACCAGGTAAGTGACTCACATGGATAATCATCTTCTGTCAGATTATCATGGTCACTTACCTGTTTCTCCCACATCCAGAGTGCCAGTGATGGTGGTGCCCCGCCTACCTCCATTCTGTATTGTCTCTGTTTGATTTGTTTTTTTTCCCACCTGTTTGCCTGAATACTGGATTCATCTGACCTGTTTCATGACAGAGACAGTTTAACTAATTATATCATCATGAGAACTTATGTCAAAACAAACTGTATCTTAGAATTTGCAGTTTTCTGTGCCTGCATCTTCCACTGGAGTCTGTATTTCTCATACCAATAAAACTCCCTAACTGTTACTATTCTTATGTGTCTTTCAATTTAGAAATTTAACTAATTTCTGACTTTTTCACACTATATTTGCCAATTTGAAATCTTATATTTTTATCACTGTTACCAGAAACAAGTGCTGTTGATTGAATTGGCATCTAAACACGGAGCTGATAACGGTAAACACAGGCTAAATGGTTCCATTTGTTTGGTTTTTATGGCGTTACAGAGCTCTGCTGGGTGATTCCCCTGGCAGAGGTCCACATGTTCTCACTGGCAGATTTTGTTTCAGCAGGCTGGGAAAATGCTGAAGGATGACCTCATTAGTCGATTATCAAAGAATTACAGAGAATAAAATGTTAACTCTAGGAAACAGCCGTTAAAGATGACGTATTAAACTCTGTAATAGTTTATAAGACAGTTATATTTTAGAATAAACCACACAAAGCCCACTAGAAAAGAGAAGCATGCATTGCTCTGGATTGTTTGCAACAATTGCCTTTGATTCAGGTTGGTATAGTGTGGATGTCAATCCTGCACAACGCAGAGTTTCAATATTTGTTTTTCTCTCTCCTAAAAGTCAGGCTGATCAACAGACGTGTCTCCAAGGAAGTTTCAAGGTTTTTTTTTCATCCTTCAGCTTTTTGTTGATATTCAACCTACTTAAAGTGACACTGCACAACCTCTGGCCTAAGTTTTAGTCTACTTTGAAATATAAAAAAATGATTCTTCAGGTAAATGTGCAACACTTGGTGTGTTTTATCGTTCTGTGTTTTTTAAATTTTATCTAATTTTTTTCACAACTTCTAACATCTTTCATATTTCACATTTTTTATTTTTTACTGATTTTATATTAGCATTTTTCTACACATTTTTCTTGTTATATTGAGTCTTCATGGACGCTATCAACCTATTCTCATTATGAGTGTGTATGAAGTCGTACGAAAAGTTCTGCACCGTAATTTCGTACGGTTTGGACGTTTTTTTCGTCGTATGCGCATGCGCATCTGACGCATCATTCACAAATCTAGAATATAAATTACAATTAGCCCTAACCCTGACCCTAACCCTAACCTTAAGATATAAAACAGCAAGCAACATAGTTAGAGACATGAATAAGTGATGATTGCACTGTTTTTCCCAGTTTTCCGTCCGTCCGCGGATCTGCTTTTTTTTTCTGTCTGCCAGCGCATGCGCACTGATGTGGTTTTTTGAGGAAAAACGTACAATTTCATACGCACTGATAATAACAATATGTTGACGCTATAGAACAACACTGAATTGGTCGATTAGCAAGTCAAGGGAGAGCGTATGAGTTTGAAAAGAAGAGTGTAGCTGCCATCAGAGTTGACTCATTTAAATATTCTAATTTTTAGTTAAAAACAACAGTTGATACATACAAATATTGAATTTAAAAGTTCAATCATAAATAAATAAATACCTTTCGGTAAATCTATGTTGTTTGTGTACGTTGGTTAAAAAGCTCATTAAAATGTAAGGAGGAACCTGTTTTTTGTTCCGCATTTCATGTTGTTGCCCATGGGAAAGATTGAGGCCCCATCCACACGAAGTCAAACCCTGGCCTAAACGCACAAATTTTTCACCAAACCAGCGTCTCATCCATACGAAGCCGGCATTTCGGGGGTCTGTAAATTATCTTTTTTTTATTAGGCCTTCAGAGTTGGAAGATTTTGAAACGCCGTTTTCGCGTTTCCATCTTTAAGCTCTAACCGAGTTTTTTTTCTTACACGCATGCGTCATAGCGTCGCCTCTAAACACGCATGCGCGACACAGTATCACAACAACAATGGCGCCGTACTGTGTTGAATGGTTGCTGCTCATGCTACTTACCCTGCTGTCGGGCTTACAACAGAATCTTCTTCTGGAATATCTCCAGGAAGAACAGAGCAATATCGACCACATAGTTCAGCACCTGAATTTGACTGAACCACGAAAATG
Organism: Cyprinodon tularosa; assembly: GCF_016077235.1. NCBI lineage: Eukaryota > Metazoa > Chordata > Actinopteri > Cyprinodontiformes > Cyprinodontidae > Cyprinodon > Cyprinodon tularosa. The sequence goes on along the minus strand of NW_024039418.1, from coordinate 1,487,303 downwards.
GACCCGCAGGGCAACCATGTATAAATATTACTGCGCATGCCCAACATTTCGTCGCCTATTTTTGCTTTGGCACCACAGCGCCACTTACAGGCCTGGCATACATTTTGCAGCGTTTTCATGCATTCGTGTGGACGATCACATTTATTTTACGTCTCTGTCTTTACGACAAACGTTCTGGAAAATATTAGCGTTTTGTGTTCGTTTTGACTTTGTGTGGACGGGGCCTGATTGACACCATTCTTTTTTTTGCACCTGTTTCTTCAAGAAGTTTTACCAGAAAGCTTTAAGATTGGTTTTCTGAGAAAAGCTGCATAAGTTATCTTTATTCCTCTGGAGTTTATGCGGCCAATGAGGTACGACTTTGTTTTGAGCTAATTTGGGGTTTTGTTTCCCTTCTTAGTTCTGACGGCATTTTTTGATGTTTTATAAGACGTGTCCACAACAAATGGCTATTAAAACCAAAGAACGACGTTGAGCCTTGATTATCTCGAGAGGAGTAACAAAGAGAATATAAAATAAATTTAAAAATGCTATTCATAAAACTCACAAAAACAGACATTTTTGAAGAAAAATTTAAAATGTAAAATGAGTATAGACATTTTAGAAACATAACTGTCAGGATTTGGTGTTGGTTTAGAGGACCCAAATGCAGAGGCAAGTAGGCAGAGGTGAATTTAGGTGGGTTTAATGAGGTTTACAGGAACTGAGGCAGGAATCAAAAATCCAACAGAAATAACAGACGAACCAGAACCAGGGAGCAGACATGTTCACAAGTCATTTTTGCAAGTCCAAGTCAAGTCTCAAGTCTTGAGAAGGCCTGTCGCAATAATCAATTAATCGCACAAAAAATTCTAATCACTTGATTAATTTAAAAAAGTGCAATAATTTTTGTGCTTGCTTTTTTCTCCTTGTGTTTTTATCTCCGTCACTGAGACGGTATAGCTTAAAGGTCGATATTATATCTATGGAATTATCATTATCTTGAACTGCTAAATGAAAAATACAATTAAAAAAGCACACGCAAAATTTTTTTCCAGATAAATTTTGCATTTTCTTACAGTATTTCCTGACATTTGTGGTTACAACTTTTTCTAGTTTTAGCAGTAAATGTCTGCTCTTTTATTGAAAATGAGGACTGTGGAAAAAAAACAATCACAATCCTGCCGTCCACGTAATGTTGCGTCAGTGACGTCAGTGTGTTGCACAGAAAAATATGATTTATGGTTTTCTTTCATTTTAATGTTAGTTTTATGCTTTGCATGTTTGGAGAGGAAGATATGATTTGTTTTTCTTCTTGAGCTTTGCATGTTTTGATGTTTCTTTTTTATATGATTGTTTTCCTTTATTTTAGACTTTTGAATTTTTCATGCATGTTGGGTTGTTTTGGTTTGTTTTTCCCTTGTGACAATCCATGCGCACTGGACTGAAGTAGTTGTCTGAGGAGGCGGAGTGCATTAATTGCGCTGCGTAATTGCTGCGCTCAGGTGTGAGCAAGGGCTGATTAAAGCCGACATAAAAGGAGTCTGAAGGAAAGGAGAAGGAGAACGGAATCTGCAGGTGACAGAGACGGACGTGCTGCCGGGGGGAGAGGCAGGCCGGATCCGTGCGCACTGATGGCCCAGTAAGGAGTATTAGGGCAGAGGAGGAACCTCGCCTGTAAGTAGCGCTCCCCCTCGCTTAAAGCATAAACAGGAATATATCTTCCGACGGGGTTTTGGCGCGTGGATGCTGGCGTTCTCCTTGCTTCTCTTTTTAGCTGGATGGGTCTGGAAAGGGGTGTGGCACGCCAGGGAGTGGAACAGTGCCGGAGAGTCTGTGGATCAGCCAGTGGGTGCTGCATGCTGATCACTCTCACCTGAAGCAGCATAACAAGCGGAGCCCAACTTCCAGCCTCTGATTTTTAAGGAAAACTCTTGAATTTTAGGTTTTATCAGGAGAAGAAAAGGACTGTTTTATTATGCCACTTTTGCTGTGGCTTTTTGTATAAATAAAACACTTGAACGTGAGTGCTTCACGGTTTGGGTCTTTGAGTTTTCTTCTGTGTGCGGGTAAGGCGAGCGGCGATCAGTCAAGTTAGTAAAACAAAAAACACTTGAATAAGTGTTTTTACACTGGAATAAAATATTGTTCACAAGTCGGAAATCACGAGTCTAAGTCGAGTCTGAAGTCATTAAATATGCGACTTAAGTGCGACTCGAGTACGAGTCACAAACTCGAGTCCCCATCTCTGCCAGGGAGACATCAGGGGAAAACCAAACTCTAGGAGCCAAGGAGAGACGAGGTACGCAGACAGACGTTAGACGAGGATCCAGCAAACAGCAACTGAAGAGGGAGGCTTTTAAAGTGGACAGAGACAAAGAGAGGGCTAAGGAGGGGATTAAAAACAGGTGAGCGCAGAGCAGAAAACAGAGCAAGGGAAAGAGGACACAAGAGGGCAGCAAAGGACAACAAATGGAAAACCAAGACTTTGACAATAACATTGGAAAACATAATATACAAAAATATATTATTTTGTCAAAAAAAGAGAATTCTTTTAAAAAAGAATTAAGCATAAAAAATACACTGAAAGAGAACAGCAAAGTCACTCTGAAAACATTTTTTTGTTTAAATGTTTTTCAGTGTTTAATTTCTGTATTGCATTCTTTTCTAATTTTAACTTACAAAATGTTTTTTATTTCCATTTACCAAACTTACCACTACTAGTTCTAATCTCTGCTTCTAGTAACAATGGAACAGAAATCACTGCACACTAAACCTGGAAATTACTGGTCAGGCACTCATACTGCCTCAGAGTCACACAGTGTTACTTTATTTGTTTGGCTTATCCATCAATAATCTTCCTACAATCTGTAAAGCAGCTGTATTATCCAGCAGGGTACGACACTTTCTACCCCTAAGTGCCACAAACCTGTTATTATCCATTCAGAACCTCCAGTGCTCATTGACCCAGAAAAGGGTTAACACCAGCAGACCTGAGACAGCATGGTGAAAAGACTGCAGAGTGCAGCGACACCCTGGTCTATATTGTAGCCTTTCTGGACAAAAAAACAGGGTTTGTGGGGCCGGTGGGGCAGGGGGGGCGTTGGTAATCCTCTCTGAAATGATCTCACCTCCCTTCAGGTCACTTCCTCGCTGTGGCCCCTCAGTCCTTTTGTCCTCTTTCTATTCTTTGTTCTTCCTACCGTGCTTTTCATCCGATTGAAGAAGTTAATTGTTCTACCCACCAACAGACACACACCTCCACACACCACCGCAAGTCATTAGTGTTGTTCCCTTTGGACGACGGGGTGTCAGGGACTCACTTTAGAGGTCAAGGGTCCGAAGATGGTGTAGCTGCAAAGACACAATGAAAAAACAATCTGGAAATAAGTAGAAAATGTCTTTAAAAAAGTCAATTTACCCTTAATTTAAGTCTGTTAATAAGATGTTTTGCCAATGGAATGAGTATTTTTACTCTTAAAATAAGATAATTAAATAACATGCACTTGAAATGAGACAATGCAATAGTTTTTTCTTATTTTAAATGTAAAATGTCTTGATTCATTGGCAAAGTGTCTCACTTAACTTCCCAATTCAAGACAAAATTAACAAATTTTAAGAAAAAATGACTTATTTAGATTTGCATTTTTTGCAGTGCAGATCCTTCTTCTTTGTCCAAACAAAGTTTGATTTTTGGATTTTATCATCTCTTGTCTCTTATATGGTGGATGAACAGGGATTTGCAAATAAATAATAGTAATAAAAAAAAAAAGCTGAACAGATATTATTTCAAAGCTGATCCTTCTTCTTAATAAATACCATACAGTGTGCTGCAGGGCTCTTGTTGTCATGATGCCCATGAGAAACTTTTCACCATGAAGAAAAATGCCCCTACTGTGGCTGAAAGTTCCATGTTACTCGCTTCCCTTCCATTTCCCTTGTATTTTGTGGCCCGTTCTATAAACAAGGGATACATATTTATACATCAAAGAACGGCCCTTGGCCCCTTCGGTTTGTCCAAGAAGCCACAAATTGAGATCCATGTGCAATATAGTCCTGGGATGAGATTATCCTGAGGAGCGGAGCTTCTAAATACAGCAGGCTAACTTGCCTTCTCCCTGTCACACCCTGGTTGGTGAACCTGCTGCATTTTTTTTCTTGCTCCAGGCCATTTGGTGTGTTTTTCCAAGAGATCTCTCCCCTCAAACAGCCAGCTGAGCTGTAATTGTGGGTCCGACGTTCGTCTCGGTGTCTGTCTGTTGATGTCTGAGGGAGGAGGGAGGTTATGGCTGCTGGCTGCTGGCAGCGACAGCGCTCAGCGGCTCGTATAGTTTCTCCTCTGGTTGATACGGTAGCGCTTGTGTAACTTACACCACCCCTGAAGTGGTGCTGCCACAGATTTTGTGCAAGAAGTACTCAGACAAGAAGAGCTGCTACTTCATGATTTTGTTTAAAGTATTGCTTAAAAGAATAGTTTTCTAAAATATACTTTTAAGTGCTTTGGTTGAGGCCCCTCCACTGTTACTATGGTGCCTCCAATCTAAAGAACAGGGTTGGGGGACCTGATACATCACTCATGTTGATGAAATGTGGCTGAGCAAAGCCAGATGTGTTTTTTTTTTTTTTTGTATTGCTGAATCCGTAATTGATGAACATTTTCCGTTTTCTACGAGATGACATGATTCTGAATCCAACATTTTTATTATTTAAACCCATAAAATGATTGCGGTTTGAAGCCGAAATAATGGGCTGTTTATAAGGGATGCACCGTTATGGTTTGTTTACTGTGTTACTATGAAGAAGAACAACAATCTCAACAACAGGACGAACATTTCTGTGAAATCTTAATTTTTTTTATTGATTGATAAATGAAAATATGAAGTTGTTTATTAGTAAGCAGCCTCACTTTACTCTGAGAACCCTTAATAAAATCCCAAACTTTTCCTTCCACTTATTATTTTTTTCAAAGGTGTCCAAGGCGCCATGGGCGACACCCTCTTGAATCTGTACCGCCCTTAAAAACCTATTTAGATTTCTTTGATTTATTCAAAGATTGAATGCTTAGAAATTATAATGTCATTTGTTTTAAAGGTATACTATGCAACCGGTGTTGATTTTCCAGCGTGGCTCCCCCCAGAGGGCGAAAGTAAAAGTGCACTGTTGTAAATATGGAGCCTTGCAACCATCTTTTTCTTTTATCTTTAGCCATTCGGAAAAAGCTTGCCCGATGTTCACCCGTGTACGACTCCTCTCTCTGTCCAGAGCCCTTTTCCTCTTTCTTGCCTGCTCCGACATGGGCTTTCACTGTTTTCTCGCTGGTTCCGCCATGATAACTGCACAAAGATCGCCACTGCGCTAGCAACGAGCATGCCTTTCACTGGGGGCGTTTAGCAGTTTTCGCCGTAAAGCAAGACCGACTCTAGCGATGCACGAGACTTCTGAGCCTGTGGGTGCGGGCCGAGGGCTCCTGCAGTTGCAAGTACGGTATTTCCTCTACAGACCACCAGGGCGGCCGAGAAAACCTTTGTTCGACCTGAAATGACTCATTTAATCATCCAAAACGTTATGGAACACATTAATTAACTGAAAAATGTTGCATAGTATGCCTTTAATATCTTAAAGGAATAGTACACCCAAAACATGATTAGCCTTCATTTTCTACTCACCCCCATGCTGAACAACACTCTGGAGTACTTTTTTGATATCTCAAATGCATCTGGAGATCTGGGAGGCTTCTTGCTGTCTGCTGACATTCAAATAATGGAGGTCTACGGTGCCCGAGACAGAAAGGTCCATAAAAGTCCACAAAAAACGTGTCAATATTCCTCCATACTGCTCGTCCAATGTATTCCAAGTGTCCTGAGTGGGTAGCATCCAGAATTTACTCGAAACGAAGTCATTTAGAATGTTTTTAGAGCATAAACAGTAGTGTATAGGATTTCCTGAAAGCGCGTTCATGCGCGTTCACGAGCCTACGGAAGCCGGCAGACCAAACCAGATGAAAGTGCGCATTCAGCTCGGCAAAGAACTCATGCTCTTCCTCAACACTGAAGTCCTCAGACATTTTTCTTTCGTTGTTTCTTTCTTTGCACAGGTAAACAGCACATTTCTTGTTCTACGCTTGCATTATTGGCAGAGCAGACGCTGAATGCGCACTTTCATCTGGTTTGGTCTGCCGGCTTCCGTAGCGTCCTGAACGCGCAGGCGCGCGCTTTCAGGAAATCCTATACACTACTGTTTATGCTCTAAAAACATTCTAAATGACTTCGTTTTGAGTAAATTCTGGATGCTACCCACTCAGGACACTTGGAATACATTGGACGAGCAGCATGGAGGAATATTGACACGTTTTTGTGGACTTTTATGGACCTTTCTGCCTCGGGCGCCATAGACCTCCATTATTTGAATGTCAGCAGACAGCAAGAAGCCTCCCAGATCTCCAGATGCATTTGAGATATCAAAAAAGTACTCCAGAGTGTTGTTCAGCATGGGGGTGAGTAGAAAATGAAGGCTAATCATGTTTTGGGTGTACTATTCCTTTAATTCGCTTTTCCTCTTCCTATGCCACCAAGTCGCCATTTTGTAGCATAAAATACCATTTTATTAATCAAAAAGATTCTTCTTCCCCCAACCCTTCTCATCCCACAACTTGCTGTCGCCAGTAATAAAACAAAACCCATCTCACATAATACACACATTTTCATTTAGCCCACTGTTCCTGTCATGGCCTGAAAGTATTTCAAGGACATATAACATGGTATATTGTCCCAAAAATAGTGCTCCTAACATTTTCCAAGATTAATATTCCAAAATGAATATTAAACAAATTTTTCACCTTTTTATTCACAAGATAGACACCACAAAGACGTTGACTGACAATAGTAGAAAAAATACAATGAAAAATATACATATATAAATAGATATATAAACATGTAAGCAAATTTTGTGGGGGAGAGATGTTCATGTTGCTGCAGTCTGCAGTCTGACCGCTAGATGTCGCTAAAAGTTACACACTATAGCTTTAATTGTGCAGCTAATCCATTTGTTCTACTTTCGGTTCGATTATTTTTTATTTTTTTTGTACTTATTTATTTTTTATTTTATTAATCTTGGCCACAGAAAAAAACTTTCGACGTATAACTATATCTATATATATATATATATCCTGGTAGCTGGCAACAGATTTTTATCAAGAATAATCCTGTACATTTTTCCATTCATCTTTTCTTCAATTATTTGAAGTTTGACAGTACCATATGCTGAGAAACACTCCCACACCATGGTGCTCCCACCTACAAACTTCCATTTTGGTATGGTGTTTTTGGAGTAATGTGCAGTGCCATTTGACCTCCAAATATGATCTGTATTATTGCATCCAAAGAGATGAATTTTAATTTCATCTGACCAGACCAGACTCCCAGTATTTCACAGGTGTCATGATCTTAACACTGATGACTGGCTTAATTGCAAATTTCATTCACCTGTCCTATTCTTTTTTATTTTATTTTTTTATTTACTTTATTAAAGGTATACTATGCAACCGGTGTTGATTTTCCAGCGAGGCTCCCCCCAGAGGGCGAAAGTAAAAGTGCACTGTCGTAAATATGCTCAGCTGTTCTCCTGGTTTCTCCGTCAAGCCAGGCGCGGTTGTTTTTAGCTTACTGTAGCAGACAGGCGAACGCAACGAATCACCATGTCTACTGCGGTAAGTGACTATTTTGTTCCAATTTTCATGTTTGAAAATTTAGCATGTTTTCATACATTATGTGTTATGCATGTGTCTAAATAACAAAGATTGTAGCTAGCCAAGTTCTCGCCGTAAAGCAAGACCGACTGTCGCGATGCACGAGACTTCTGAGCCTGTGGGTGCGGGCCGAGGGCTCCTGCAATTGCAAGTACGGTATTTCCCCTACAGACCACCAGGGCGGCCGAGAAAACCTTTGTTTGACCTGAAATGACTCATTTAATCATCCAAAACGTTATGGAACACATTAATTAACTGAAAAATGTTGCATAGTATGCTTTTAAACGAGGTAAACCCTGTTGAGATCTGGATCTCATTTTCAAGGGGGACCTGGGCAGAGATCTGCAATACACTGCAACCTGTGGACAAAGATAAAACCAATTAATACATATGCACAAATATAAAACAATAAAAACAATTTAAAAGCAGTGACACTGTTTCATAGAGGCCTCTTGTCTAAAAATAAGTCCAATGAAACAGTGTCCGACATCTTGAGCTCAGACTGGAGCTGATTCCACACTGTAGGAGCCGACACACTGAATGCTTTCTTTCCTTTATCAGTTCAAACACGAGGAACATGTAGAAGAATAAAGACATTTGAGCGTAAAAAATGTCAACTAGTAGATCTAGGCAAAAGAGAGCTTAAGTATGTTGGTATTAGTTTATTCTGCCCGGTTTCTCATTACCTCTCATCTGATCCACCTGCTCCTGCCCCTATTTAAGCTTCTTGCATCCAGTCATAAAGGACAGATTACTCTTGTTCTCTCCAGCCTGTGGTGAGAGTGTTTTTGTGTTCTTTAGGGTTTCTGATTTTCTGGTGTACCCCTCAACCACTGAGTCTGCCTGTTCCTGTTCTGATCTGTTTGCCTGACCCTTCTTCATACTCCTGCTTGTTCTCTGGGCATGGACTGAATTTGTAAACCAGGTTAGTGACTCACGTTCATAATCTTCTTTCATTAGATTAATGTTGTCACTAACGTGTATTTCTCTCTGCTTAAAGTTTCCTGCCTCAGATGCCCTAGCTACTGCTATTCAGATCCGCCAGTTCTAAATAAATGCTTTTTGAGTAATCCCACAGTCTGTCTTGCCTGAATACTGGGTCCTTTTGTTCTGAGTCGGCTTGTCGAAATGCTGTGCAGCAAACTTTAAACGAACTTCAACATCTCTTTCTTCAGCAGTGCAGTCTTGCGTGGTGAGCGGGCGAGACAGGCCATGACAGGTGAGTGCATTACTTATTTTCTTTGAAACAATTGTACCTGCTAATTCCAGGTCTTTCTGAAGCTCTTCACTTGTGGTCTTTGGCTCTTGGACAACTCTTCTGATAATGCTTTTTACTCCTCTCTCAGGAATATTGCGAGGAGCACCTGTTCATGGTCGGTTTATGGTGAAATTATGCTTTTTCCACTTCTGGATTATGGCCAAAAAGTGTCACTAGAACATTCAGATATTTAGAAACCCTTCTTTAACTAATGCCATTATTATTATTTGGAACAATAAGGTTGGAAGGTCTTGAGAAAGCCCTTTACTTTTACCATCATGATATGTTTTGTGTGTGACACCAGAGACACTTTTTTATAGGCCATCATTTGGGACTGAACCAGCTGATATTAATTTGCCCTGACAAGGAGCAGGATTGCTTTCTAATCACTGAGAGATTTCGGCTGGTGTCATGGTTTTCCGTGCCTTTTTGCCTCTTCCTTAGGCTTTAAACTTTATTTCAAGGATATACATAAAAAAAAATATAAGCTTGTTTGAGTAACATAGGTAAGTACCCCAAGGTGAATGACTGAATGTAATGTAAAGCACTTTGGTCAAGTCTCCTGACTTGACACAGTGCTACATAAGTACAGTCGATTTACCAAGGTGGAAGAGGGACCTATTTGATAGCATGAAATCCAATGTGATGATAAGAATCAACAAAGTACACTGGAAAAGGATAATATCCTTTTTACTGAAGTTCTGGTTGCTCATATTTTATTTTGATATTTATCATAATGTGGACAGATTTTTTTAAACGGGTATCTATACATGCTTGTACTCTGTTTGAATGATTATAAGAGGTTGGTCACACAAGTTTAGGTCTTTTTGCGCGGAGTTTCCCGTTTCCTGAGTAATGCCTTCATAACGGCCCCATAACTTCAGGAATACGATAGGTTTCCTGATGCTGTTTTTTTTTCTTTGTTCTTCTTTGTCTGTTTAGCCTGTCATGAGGCACAGCTGTTTCCAGCATGTGTTGTAGCCGTCTGACACACGATGCTCCTGTTCTGTTCTCTCCTGTCCTCTTGGCCTGTTCCCGCTCCTTATTACAGACCCGGTGATTCCCCTTTTGCTTAAATCGGTGGAGTTTTTGAGGCAAATTTGTGACTATTGGTCTGGTCTAAATTAGTTTTAACTGTGTCAGTGGTTGTGGTCAACTGCGTCTATGGCTGCTACCATGGCAGGCATCTGTTTGTCTGTCACTGCTGTCTTACAGTTTGCGGCCCTGCCTAACCTCATCCATATGGACAGATATAAACAGACTTTGGGCAAACCACGCACAGGATTTGCATGTTTGCATCAGTGTCAAGAGCTTGGAATAACAAAAGATGCTGTTGAACTGGACTGAAAATGCTTTGAAAATATCCGTAGTAGCTAATGTCACTAAGGTCACTGTCTTTTTTAAAGTACATTCTCTGCAGTTTGACCTTGTGACCTAAAGTTCTACCCTATCCAGCATGAAAGGCATAAAGCAGTATGGTTTAGATCACAGATGTCCCATCTACAATTTGAAATCAACATAATCCAAGAGGAAAGTATCACAACTTATGACTGTACAAAAAAAGTGGTTAGTTCATTTCTGTAGATAAAAAAACAACCACAAAGGGTAAAAAGGAAACATATAAAATACATTATGGCTGTTGCATTTATTAATGTATATCCAATGTTTACACATTTCTTTAGAGAACAAAAATAAGTGTTCTCTGACATAGTTCATTTAGAACCATGAATCTAGTTTTAACCTTTAAAAGAGCACAGAGTAGGAAGATCACTATTGATGCAACTGGTGGTATTGAAATGTTATTTGATGTAAATTAAATTTTAATTTAGTTTATTTCTATAGAACATATGCATTTTATGCATTTTACAGAGACAAATCAATAGAGTCATACATCAGATTGGTTAAAAGCTTTCTATCAAAGTTTACTATATTGAAAAAATATTACACGTTTTGAATGATATTGCCATTTATTATTTATTATTAATTTTCCGTACAAAAATATCTAGGATAATTTTATCTGCAGGTCAACTGTATCAAGGATTCAACTGCAAGCAACGAACAAGCACAAAAGCCGGACTTTTGTAAACCTCAATTACTAAAATCTATAGGAATGTGAATTTCACAACTTGAATCCATAAAGGTAGCAGTGAATATTTATAATATTTATATTTTAGAAGTGTGATTAAATGCAGCTAAAGTTTGCTGTTTAGCCATACACTCGAACTTAACATTAAATATATTCCAAAGTGGTTTAATTATTTATAAATATTTTCTGTTCCTTTTTTACAATCAGTATTTGCGCATTCAGGTATGACTGCATATGCAGGTATTCATAGATATATAATCTATTACAAAAGACGTTTTAATGCTTACATCAAAACACTCATAGCTATTGTAATAAAGTAACACAAATATGATGATACATTTAAATAAAGACAATCTGTCATGGTCTTGGTTCTGCTGTTCTTTTCTTTGCTCCTTGTTTTCTAGATTTATTGGCCTAATTCCAGTTTTGTTGTATTTCTAGATTTATATTAGTTCTCATGTTTTTCTGTTGTCCTCTGTTGCCCTCTTGTGTGTGTATGTTCCTTTCCCATTGGCTCCCTCGTTGTCTCCTCTCACACCTGTTCCTTGTCTGCTCGTTAGCCCTCCCGTTGTCTCTCTCTGCTATGTATGCTCTCCCTCTGCTCTCACTCTTTGTTGGTTCCTTGTCTTTGCTGTCCTCCCGTGCTGTTGTCCATGTTCCTCGTCTCTCCCTGGCTCCTCGTGTTTGGTTTTCCCCAGATGTCTTCTCAGTTCTGGTTTGCCTTTCATTATTAGTTGGATATTTGGATTCCTGCCTTTGTTTACTGTTTTGCCCCATTAAAACTCCCAGAAATCTCCTCAGCCTCTGCCTCTGCATTTGGGTCCTCCAAACCACAACTAAACCCTGACACAATCACCCATCCCTACTTGGAAGTGTTTAGACTGTCTACTTATCAGAGATGGCAAAAGTACTCACTGTCCGTACTTGAGTAAAAGTACAGATACTTGTGTTAAAAAATACTCTGGTAAAAGTGGAAGTACTGATTAAACTTCTTTACTCAAGTAAAAGTAACAAAGTACAGGCTTGTAAATTTACTTAAAGTATAAAAGTAAAAGTAGAAACCACTTTTTTCATGCAGTTGCCTACATTTTAAATGGATGTCTGCCAATAGGACTAGATCTCCGTTGTGTTCATTTTCAATCATCCCGTCGTCCATGCTACTATGCTAACGCCACCGCCACCAAGCTGCAATGATTTGCCGCCAATGAATACCGCCGATTCTGTCGATTCATCTTGTAGTGGTGCGTCAAATGCAACGTAGATTCCCATCCAATTAGATTGAATTTGGTATTGATGACGTGAAAAATAATAAGGGTAACTCCATTGAAATGATTCAAAACTAAAGTAACGAGCCAATTTTTTAAAATGTAAGGAGTAGAAAGTACAGATATTTGTGTAAAAATGTAAGGAGTAGAAGTAAAAAGTCGCCATAAAAATAAGTAGTAAAGTAAAGTAAAAATATCAGAAAAATCTACTTGAGTACAGTAACGAAGTATTTGTACTTCGTTACTTCCCATCTCTGCTAATTATACATCTGTAACCCTGTTACTTTAGCCCCTTAATTACCTTGATGTATTACATGTTCTACTAAAATTCAAAAATCAAGTGCAACTTCAATTTTCGCCACTGGGTGGCAGCCTATGAAGGAGACCTCAGGAAGCTCCTCAAGAGGACTATGACGAACTGCAAGAGCAAGAAAGGATTAGCACAATGAGTAAACGCATTCTAGAGGGGGAGCTTCCACCTGATGCAGTGTCTGCAGTACGCCAACATCAAATCAAAATCATAATTTAATTGTCATTACACTGTCACAAGTACAGAGCAATGAAATGAACTCTCTGCATTTAACCCATCCCCTTGGGGAGCAGTGGGCTGCCATTGTGAGGCGTGGAGTGGGGGATCGAACTCACAACCTCAGGATTCAAAGCTCAATGCCCTAACCACTAGGCCGCCACTCCCCCATCATTCAGTAATGTTGCACATACCTGTCCTTGTTCAATCCCTCGCTGCTGATGCGTCTGCAGTACCTGACCTGTTCTCTAGCCATGGACAAGCCACCTTACCTGGCATGACCAGGGAAAAAACTACGAGCTGAACTGCCTGAAATGAAGTTGCTCCTCCGGGAGTGGGAAAAGCTTGAACTTATAGATGGTGTGATCTATAGAAAGTGTTTTGATAGGGGCAGCCAAACATACCAGCTGGTCTTACCAATGAAATACAGAGACAGAGCTATGAAAGGTTCTCATGACGAAGTCGTCCATTTGGGGCCAGATCGTGTGTTGAGTCTTGCTCATACTAGATGTTATCGACCGAAAATGAAAGAGACAGCAGAAAAGAAATGTCAGACATGTGAGCGTAGTTTCAGGAGAAAAGTTCAGCTGCAGAATGCAGCTCTTCTGCGAATCTAGATCTAAATAACACTTTCACTTGACTCTTAATGCTTTTATAAGCAGCGCAACAACTGTAGAGGGTTACACATGCTAACAGAAAGCTTTGCTGAATCTGAAATTTTTACTTGTACAAAAATGAGATGTAGGGAATGTTACAGGTAGAAATTAGAGTGTGCATTATAAGTGAGAGATTTTGGAAGGGTCTTAGTTTTTTTGTCAGGCTGGTTAACCTCATATGTAGGCAAGGGCTTGATCCAAATACCTTAAATTGAAGCTCCAACAGTACCTCCTGTTTCTAGCTCCTATTCTTCTCTGGATTGCTGCTTATCATCATTACACAATGGATGCGCTCGTAAATAATCCTAGTCAAATTTAGATTACAGCCTTAAAAAAAAAGAACTACAAAAAAGACAAATGTAGCCAACTGCTGAAGATCTCCATTAAAAAAAAACAAAACACATAAGGGTGTACACATTAAAATCATACAGAGTACGTGTGAAGAAATAATGTATTTTTGTTATAATCCATTAAGGTTGGTCTATGGTGCTGCCATGCAAAGGATTGTGTGCAACCATGTGGCTCCTAGAGACTCCTAGGGTCGTCAGGAGGTCCCTATGCTAACAGCATTTACGCTAGGAAGCTTTCTTATTTCTGGTCCTAACTACTTCCTAATTACAACACTATTCAGATAGCACTTACTATAGGAACCACACTGCAAAAATGATCTCAACATGAGTAAAAATAGGTTAAATCAAGGGTATTTACCCTTAATTTGAGCAGTTAAATAAGATGATTTGCCAATGGAATGAGTATTTTTACTCTTAAAATAAGCTATCTAGATATTATGCACTTGAAATAAGACAATGCAATTGTTTTTTTTGTTTTTTTTTTAAGTGTAAATTGTCTTGTTCCATTGGCAAAGTATTTCACTTAAATTCTTAATTCAAGAAAAAATGCACTTATTTTAAGAAAAAAATCACTTATTTAGATTTCATTTTTTGCAGTGCAAAGGAAACACTTCCGCCGTTGCCTAAGTGTCCTTACACCATTGAGGTACTCAGATCAAGCAAAGATTTCCAGAGATCTAAAAAATGCAGGTCATGGGACCTCGAGGAAGCCTGCCATCATAGAATAAGCTGTTTGGTATTGGATTTAGCTCATGTGATCAGCTCACATACTTAAATTAACTGCTAAAGCCACAAATATGTATTACCTTTGAAAAGGTTGATCTATTTAAAGAGGAATAAACCTTGACTTTGCTAAACTGTAACTGATTTAACTGGATTGGAATAAACCCCTTAGTGCAGACTGACATTTTTTCGGGATTCCCGTGGGATTCCTGTGGGATGGGAGTCAGTATTAGTAACGATCAGGTAATTGGGACGGTACAGGATTAAACATTAACGGGAGCAGACGGGAGTGGGAGCAAACCAATAGTAACTAATAAAAAAAACTAGCATCGATGCCAAAAAATAAATAAAACAGAAAGAAAAAAATCCAGCACTGGCGCCGCCATTTTGTAGTTTTTTTCCTTGAAGCCTACACACTATAATGCGAGTCAAAAAAAACTACACGACCCAAAAATCAACAGTGCTTCCGCTCTGAGTTTTTCACCCGCGCTCAAAAACAACAATGGAGGAACCAACAGTTAGTGGCGAACTCGACTTCGAAAAGTTTGATTATTTTGATTGTTTATTCACCTAAGATAAGCATTGTCTGTTTCCTTGTTTGTTACTTTTATTATGTATTTATAATTATTATTCCTTTTACTTTAACTGACCTTTACTACAGTTAGAAACAGGAACTTAACTGATACACATTTGTCCTCTTTTTTTTATGTGAACAAAAAATAAAGACAATACAAAATCAAAACCCAACGAAAGTGACATAAGGGACACGATTTTTTTCTGTGGTAGTGGGAGAGGAGAGGAGTGAAAATCCACTCCCGTGTCAGTCTCTACCCCTTAGTACTGATTAATTTACTTTTTTAAACTTTTTTCTGTATAAAACTTTAAGATAACATTTTTAAATAAACAATTTAAATAAACTGACCCAATTAATTGCAAGTACGGTCAATTCTAATTTTTCTTTTCCTGAATGATGCATCCCTCTCATTTGAAGAGCCCCATAAAGGGATCAGAGTTAGAATCGCTCTTTTTCATCCAACCTAGATTTATGGGCTGTTAAAAAGGGTACATCTTATATTTCCCTTTCAGTTTTGGCCCTTTTTGGTGTGGTTGAAAACAGGCCGCAGTCTCCTAAGATTGTAGGTTATATTGTCTGTTTAATGTGGCTGACGGAAATCTTGGTTTCTCGCATTCTCTGACTTATGAAAGAGGCTAGTTTGAGTTTGAAGGCAGACAAGCCACATGACTAATAACATAAGGGAAGGATTTTATTGCTCAGATTTAATGGAGGGAGGGGAGATAATTATATGTCAGTCCATAAATCCTCATGTCTTACAGTTCTTTCCCATTTATTCCTGTATTTTTACAAAATGATTCATGTGTGGTAAAAAAAAAAAAAATCTAAAAATAACTGTATTATGAATAAACTTTGGTGTTTTAGCTTGCAAGGAAAATTGTTTTACATTTTGTGGATCGTTATGTTTTTTGTAAGAAAATCAATCTTAATAAAACGGAAATTAAACAAATAAACAATTAATTTATTTCGCTTTCAGTGTTACCTGGTCTGGAGTACAGCATTATCAGCCACAAAATAAGCTTGTTCTTTTCTATGCACCAGTATGTTTTTGTAAAACCAACTTATTAAAAACGTTTATGTCCAAGTAAGTAAGTTTATTTTATGTCCAAGTAATTTCTTATTTAATGTTCCAAGTATTGCTTTAAATATCCTGATCTGCTCGAAGATTAAAGATGCACTACTTCTTCTTTTTTTCTTTTTCTTTTTAACAGTGTCCTGTCTGGCAATGTGGCAATAAGAATAATTGTCTTGATGCCAAAAAGAGCCCAACAGATTTTACTTTCACAAGTGGAGCAGTATGGCTATTGCCACTCTGCTCCACTTGTTTCATGCATATAAATTGCTTTATTATAATTATGCAGGGAGTTTTACAGTTTATATGGACACTGCAATGTAAATAGAGCAGAGAAAAACAGAAGAAAAAAAAGAAAAAAAGAGAAAAGATGAAAAAAAGAGGCGATAGAAAGGAGACAATGATAAAATATTTTCAGTCTCCATCACCTGCAACGAGATGCAAAAAGAACAGCACAACCAAAAGAAAAAAATGCACAACTTTGCACGAACCTCCTCTCACCTCCAAGGCTCCATCTCTCCAACAATCACAAATGAAGGTAGGCAGGCATACAGGTGCTGGTCATAAAATTAGAATATCATGAAAAAGTAGATTGATTTCAGTAATTCCATTTAAAAAGTGAAACTTCTTTATTATATTCATACATTACATACAAACTCATATATTTCAGATGTTTATTTTGTTTAATTTTGATGATTACAAATGACAACAAATGAAAATCTCAAATTCATCATATCAGAAAATTAGAATATTGTGAAAAGGTTCAAAATTGATGGCCCCTGGTGCCACACTCTAATCAGCTAATTAACTCAAACCACCTGCAAAAGCCTTTAAATGGTCTTTCAGTCTAGTTCTATAGGCTACACAATCATGGGGAAGACTGCTGACTTGACAGTTGTCCAAAAGACGACCATCGACACCTTGCACAAGGAGGGCAAGACACAAAAGGTCATCGCTAAAGAGGCTGGCTGTTCACAGAGCTCAGTGACCAAGCACATTAATAGAGAGGCGAAGGGAAGGAAAAGATGTGGTCGAAAAAAGTGTACAAGCAAGAGAGATAACCGCACCCTGGAGAGGATTGTGAAACAAAACCCATTCAAAAATGTGGGGGAGATTCACAAAGAGTGGACTGCAGCTGGAGTGAGTGCTTCAAGAACCACCACACACAGACGTATGAAAGACATGGGTTTCTGCTGTCGCATTCCTTGTGTCAAGCCACTCTTGAACCACAGACAGCGTCAGAAGCGTCTTGCCTGGGCTAAAGAGAAACAGGACTGGACTGCTGGTGAGTGGTCCAAAGTCATGTTCTCTGATGAAAGTAAATTTTGCATTTCCTTTGGAAATCAAGGTCCCAGAGTCTGGAGGAAAAGAAGAGAGGCACTTCATCCACGTTGCTTGAAGTCCAGTGTAAAGTTTCCACAGTCAGTGATGGTTTGGGGTGCCATGTCATCTGCTGGTGTTGGTCCATTGTGTTTTCTGAGGTCCAGGGTCAACGCAGCCACATACCAGGAAGTTTTAGAGCACTTCATGCTTCCTGCAGCTGACCAACTTTTTGGAGATGCAGATTTCATTTTCCAACAGGACTTGGCACCTGCACACAGTGCCAAAGCTACCAGTACCTGGTTGAAGGACCATGGTATCCCTGTTCTTAATTGGCCAGCAAACTCTCCTGACCTTAACCCCATAGAAAATCTATGGGGTATTGTGAAGAAGAAGATGCAATACACCAGACCCAACAATTCAGAAGAGCTAAAAGCCACTATTAGAGCAACCTGGGCTATCATAACACCTGAGCAGTGCCACAGACTGATCGACTCCATGCCACGCCGCATTGCTGCAGTAATACAGGCCAAAGGAGGCCCAACTAAATACTGAGTGCTGTACATGCTCATACTTTTCATGTTCATACTTTTCAGTTGGCCAACATTTCTATAAATCCTTTGTTTTTATTGGTCTTCAGTAATATTCTAATTTTCTGATATAATGAATTTGAGATTTTCATTTGTTGTCATTTGTAATCATCAAAATTAAACAAAATAAACATCTGAAATATATGAGTTTGTATGTAATGTATGAATATAATATACAAGTTTCACTTTTTAAATGGAATTACTGAAATCAATCTACTTTTTCATGATATTCTAATTTTATGACCAGCACCTGTAGAAGAGATGAACAGTGTATGCCGACGCTATTAGAAATGGGTAAACCACAGCTGAACTTCATTATTGTACGTATTGTATTGTAAGTCTAATTACAATAATTACAATTCTAACCACTGAAATCCCTTCGTTCTTCATACTTATAGAGACTGAAATGAAGTCCTGCATTTGGTTGGAACAGCCAGTTCCCACATGTACTCAAAGTACTGCTGACGATGTTGGCATGTTGAACTTTGGATTAAACTACCACTCTGTGATTTATTTTTTGTCTGAAGTATAATCATGAATACTTCAACTCTTTTCTTTCTGTTTTTTAATTTTTTTTCCTTTTTCTTTGAAATGTTCTAGAAAATGTTATTTGATATTGTGCTAAAGCAACATAATAGCCAAGGTTCAATTATACATTTCAATATTAGTGATTTACATAATTGTCAGCTTAAACACATAGGAGAAGTTAGATTTTTTTGTACAGTACACCAAAAGTCTAGTTCCATTTTTGAGAAAAAAAAATCTAAAAATCATATCTAATTAAATTCAATTTAATGTATTCATATAATGCCCATTCAAAACATATGTCATGTTGAGGCACTTTACAGAGACAATTCAACCAAATCATAAAGAGAGATCTGTTAAAAGGTTGCAGTTAATGGAATCTAGAGGTTTAAATCACACCCATCATGGCGATTTGATTCAGTATCGATTTCCTGACCCAGCGATTCGTTTATTTTCGATACTCAAGAATACACAACGATTCGATTCGATTAATCGATTATTTTATTTTTTTTTAATTATTTAAGTTTCAAGTTTGAAATAAATCAATGAAAGCTGTAATATCTTTATGAATTTTTTTTTTTAGAAACAACAGCAAATAACAGAAGTAGAAAAGTTGCATCAAAAAAATACTGCAATAAATCAGTGCAATGAGTGCAAAGCAATACCTCGGCTCCAGACGTCCCGCCCCCTCCACAGACGCTCCGCTGCTCCTCTCCCAAATTGTAGCTGACCGCAGACAGCGCCGCAGACAGGAGGTCGGCTTGTTTTGTTTTTATTACCGAAATTCCGGAAAACAACTCGTGAAGTTTGACCTGCTAGAAGAGCGAGGTGCGCGAGAACGCTGGGACCCTTTTCCACCTGGATCTCCGCTCTTTTTGGCCCTCATGTCCCTCAGTCGTCGGACTAAACTCACCCCCACTTCCTCGCCGCCTCGGCCGTATCTAGACCCACAGCGTGTAGCACAGACCACGCTGCAATATTGAGCATAATTTAAAAATGTCTGTGTCAAGCTCACTGTGACACACTGCTGTAAGAGTATAACCAGGAAGCGAGGTAGGAGGGCAAAATAGGTTTAGCACGGGAGGGAGAATTACGCCCAGGAGCAAATGGATAAAAATAGACCGGAGAAAAAAAAAACATGAATCGATTTTCTTGCGGACGTATCGATGCATCGGATCGTCGGCTGTTGGATCGATGCATCGATACAAAACGATTATTTTTTACACCCCTAATGGAAGCCCATAAATATTTTGTATGTTCGAAGCAGCAACAGTACACCAGGTCAGCAGGTGGCTCTGTCTGGAAAATAAACAGTTAAATGTACGAGTTCTGACTCGGTTTTCATATCAGAATTGATGAAAGAGAGCACATAGAGTTAGCCATAGTAAAAGTTGAGTCTACAACTATTTCTAAGAATAGAAACAGGAGCAAGTCAGTGAAACACAGTTCCAAATCTATAATTTATAATTGTAGGCAGCAGGCCAGCTGATGCCTACCTCCAGGATGGTGTCACAGCCAAAAAGACTCAGGCCAGATTATGCGAACCACGAAAAAGCAGACAATATAAAGTTAGGACTTGAATTAACAAACACTGCACAGTTGGAGAAAAGAGACAAAATAAAGCAGAATTATAAAAGGTAGCCCCCATGTCCTCCAGCACCCTAAGACTATAGCAGCGTGATTATAGAGGTAGCTCAGGATAACCAGAGCCAATTTAACTAGAAGCTTTATGAAAACGTTTATCAATAGTTTTACGCCTACTCTGAAAAGTAGACGGGGTGCTTCATGAACTAAAACTGAAAACTGGTTCTGCATGAGAGGAGCTTAAACTTCAAGATCTGCCTCCCACCACTAATATCTCTGCAGATTAGAACAAAGTGCTCTGTTAGGAAAATAATAAACAATCTGAGCTCTAATATAAGAGAAGGTCTGTTTATTTTAAGCTTCTTCCAGGGAAAGAGAATTTTAGTTCATGTTATTTACCAGGAAGCCAATGAGGGAAAGCTAAAGCAGGAGAAATATGATCTTTATTTTTTATTTAATCAGAACTCTAACTGCCATGTTTTGGATCGGGTGAAGGTTTTGTATTCTATTCAGTGGACTTTCTGACTATCAGAAAGTCCAAACTGGCTTTTCTGTAATTGTTTTTTCTGATATTTTGGGTTCTTAAATTGGATTTGGACAAGATAATAGTCATAGATCAAAGTCTTCTGTGTCTTAGCAAATAACATGTTTCCTATTTTGTTTCATTTAAACAAATAGCACTTAGAGAATATGTTTGCACAGTGCTGTACAGACATATACCACATTATGTTATAAAGAGGTTTAAACCTGGGTTAGGTGATAAAAACTTAGACTTAGATTTATTTTGTCATTTTGTATACACAAGTGTAAACAAAAAGAAATTTTGTTTATTACAACTTTCCAGGCAATTTTATTTCTTAAAGTGCAGCCTTGATAAGGTAAGCAGCAGTTGTTGTTGAGCTGCTACTACTGCCTCCAGCTCCTGAGGGAGCTTTGCTTAGTCTATAATCTGGAAAGGGAATCAAACCAAGTAAGAGGTAGTCCTTCACCTAAATGGGCAGGGGGATAGAGCATGTCAGAGGAGCAGCTAATATACCTATAATAAGTAGAAATCAACAGTTAGGCCCCGTCCACACGAAGCCAAACCCTGGCCTAAACGCACAAATTTTTCACCAAACCAGCCTCTCATCCATACGAAGCCGGCGTTTCGGGGGTCTGTAAACGATCTTTTTTTTAGTCAGCCTTCAGAGTGGGAAGATTTTGAAACGCCGTTTTCGCGTTTCCATCTTTAAGCTCTAACCACATTTTTTTTTTACACGCATGCGTCATAGCGTCGCCTCTAAACACGCATGCGCGACACAGTATCACAACAACAATGGCGCCGTACTGTGTTGAATGGTTGCTGCTAATGCTACTCACCCTGCTGTCGGGCTTACAACAGAATCTTCTTCTTCAGGAATATCTCCAGGAAGAACAGAGCAATATCGACCACATAGTTCAGCACCTGAATTTGACTGAACCACGAAAATGGACCCGCAGGGCAACCATGTATAAATATTAGTGCGCATGCCCAACATTTCGTCGCCTATTTTTGCTTTCGTACCACAGCGCCACGTACAGGCCTGGCATACATTTTGCAGCGTTTTCATGCATTCGTGTGGACACTCACATTTATTTTACGTCTCCGTCTTTACGACAAACATTCTGGAAAATATTAGCGTTTCGTGTTCGTTTTGACTTCGTGTGGACGGGGCCTTAAAAGGCAACAATCTGTTCAAAGAACTGTTAGTTGTGTCTTTCGCAAATTTGGTCTGTTGAAACAGTACCAAGAAGGTTGGTATTGTTGAAGCAAAACCATTGGTACTCCTGTTTAAAGCCAACGAATCAACACGGCTAAATAAAAGTGACCCCAGTGTCAGTTGAGAAATACATTATTATTTCACAGCTATCAGTGCTTTTTAAACGTCTACATACATAACGGTCATAAAACACCTTCACGTTTCTTGGTGCAATGCTGATATAAAGAATAGGAATTCAAAGGGATTGAATATAGAAGTATTTATAGTATCAGCTAGACGTGTCTCCTTTCATTGGAGAAGATTTTGTAATAAGTAGTTCTTCAAAGGAAGCATCTTATGGTTTAACATCTGAGAAAATGTAGGATAAAAAAAGGAAATTCCTGCTATGATCAGCTTGCAACAGAAAAAAACCAACACATTTTTGTGTAAACTTGGTGCACATTTACAGATCATCTCAGGTGGGATTTCCCACTTTCACTTTGAAGTCCAGGGGGATTATTACATGAAAGGGAGATGTCATCAGGTGACGCCAGGTGCCTTGAGTAAGCAGAGAGCCACTTCCTCTGCAGTCAGCACCTTAAAACCCTGTCTTGCATTCTAAAACTCATGTGGATTTTGTCTTGCTGCATTAAATACATTTCAGATTTAACTCTTAATTTATCTGCTGGTTTCTTCTACAAGACAAAAATGAAGGAAGTTGCAGCAGAACAGTTAAAAGCTCAGAATGGGAGCATGATCTGAATTTTTTTGTAAATGATATCTGGTTTAATATTTTGTTTTTGAGCTAGTATTTTGAAAGGAACTTTGATTTTGTCATATAACATAAATTGCCCTGGTGCAGGGAGGTGAACCTTTGCCCTATTTTCAAGCAATTTGCAGCCTCTAACAGACTTCAATGTATTGGTATGTTGTTTAGCCTCATCCATTTAGCTTTCATCTGCCTTCCAACTCTATTTCACAACATTTTTTTGGTTTGTTTTATTTACATATATTTCTGTTTTTAGGTAGTATCTTAGGCTGTCTGATATGCAATTCAAATATTCAATTCAATTCAGTTTATTTCTATAGCGCAAAATTCACAACACACGTCATCTCAAAGCACTTTACTGTTCAACCAGATCATCCAGTCAAATTGATTCAAAGTTTTCCATCTAAGGAAAACCAGTTGATTGCATCGACTCATTGACTCAAACACAATCCCTCACACTAAGTATGCTTGTAGCGACAGTGGAGAGGAAAAACTAATTTTTAACAGGAAGAAACCTCCAGCAGAACCAGTCTTAGTGTGAGCGGCCATCTGCTGAGGCCCACTGGGGTTACAAAAAAGATTTTTTAAAAAGCAGCTGTAAAAAGCGGCCCCGTCCAGGAAACACAAAGCCAGGCAGACGAGCTCCGAGCCAGCTCCCATATCAGAGGATGAAGAGAGCACATCCAGTTAGTCACAGTCAGAGAAACAGGACTACACTGGAAAACAGGCCGATCTCCAACATCTATAAACAAGGGTGTTGATGGAAGCAGCACAGCTGATATTTCTCTCCAGGATGGAGTCACAGCCAAACAGGAAGAGACCAGATGAAGCTACTATGAGAAAAAGCAGAGAGCGCAGAACGTTAGAGATTGAACTAAAAGATTCTGCAGAATAGGAGAATAGAGATACAATGAAGCAGAATGATGAAATGGGGGTCCCTATGTCCTCCAGCAGTCTAAGCCTATAGCAGCATAACTATAGAGATAGCTCAGGATAACCTGAGCCACTCTAACTAGAAGCTTTATCAAAAAGGAAAGTTTTAAGCCTAGTCTTAAATATATATCCGGCTGTGCGACCAACCCTGACACTCAATGTAAGGGTATCAATCTCACAGTTTATCTCATTAATCTCAGGTCTTTAAATTATGGTGTCTGTGCTTTAATATAGAAGCAGTGGGGTTGGAATAAAATGGCTGATTCTAATCACAGAGCTTAAAAATGTTTGCATGAAAACGGCAGAGCAATCTCCAACTAGTTTGCTTGAAATGTCTGCAATTTCAACAGTTCTGTTGCCTTTATCTATTTTCGCAAAAGACAATATCTATTTTCACAAAGCATAGAACAAAGTTATGTATATACACCCAACACAGAGCTTATGCCCCCCCACACACACAGACAAAAAGGAACAAGTCTCTTATGGTAGCCAAACAGCCACTTTTGTCAGGACTTTACATTTTCTTCCAACATTAAAGGAGAAGTTCGGTTTTTTACACTTTAAGCCCATTTTCTGTAGTGTCCAGGATGAAATCGAATGATCGACACCAAAAGTTTGACAATTGCTCCTGTCTCTGCTTTTTGGCTCATTTAGAATCCCCCCCTGGCTGCTTCAGAATGGCTTCCATAGAGCATGTCCGATAATGTCCTTAAAACAACCTTAAACGTTCTTTTTTTAAAATATGCTACTCACCGTGTCGTCAGCGCTGTTCAATGACGTTCCAAAAAAAGTTTCGTGAAGAAAAAACGTTCCTGTAGTGTTTTATTTAGCATTTTGTAAATCCCATTGAGTTCTGTTGGAATAGTCAATATTCCCCTGCCACCGGAATCGGAAATGGGGCCTGTTTACACAGTTGTAGTCTTTTCGCTTCACTCTGTGTACTCCGACGTCGAGGTGCTAACGTCTCTGTTAAACACTTTAAAAAACTCTGAAAATGGAATACGAAAGGTGGATTCTTGATTCTCGACGTCGGAGTACACATTCATTTCATCCTGGACACTACAGAAAATGGGCTTAAAGTGTAAAAAACCGAACTTCTCCTTTAAAGGATATTTTACAGCTACAGAGGTTCCCCCAGGTGTTCAGGTAATTATTAGCTCAACTAATCAGAAAGGAGGTTTTCTTTGAGTTTCAAACATCCAGCATCCTGAGGTGAGCACAACTTCAGCACAACAAGGCAGAAGATCAACTAATCTTATTATGGGGATAAATGATTGGACTTAATGTTTTTAACTTGTCTACAACTAAAGGTCAGTCTAGTTTAGTGTGAAATGCATACTAAGGCAATGCAAAAGCATCATTATTTTTACTTTGACAATCAGATACTGATTAATTATTTTACAGAAGTTTAATAGATTTTTGGAGCTTTTGAAAGCATATTTTCATTTTGTGATGTTTGTAAAAGAAACAGCATTTTGTTCTGTAAAATGCCTGAAAGAAAAGAAGAGTAATGAAACAACAGAGCAGAAATGCTCTAAATCAAGCTCTACTGTGCAAAAATGTAAAAAGAAGTGAGTTTTTTCTTGAAATAAGTGTATTTTTTCCATTGATTTGAGCTTGTTGTGCAAGGTTAACATATATATAGTTTATATTATATTATAGTATCTATATACACTCACCGGCCACTTTATTAGGTACACCTGTCCAACTGCTCCTTAACACTTAATTTCTAAGCAGCTAATCACATGGCGGCAACTCAGTGCATTTAGGAATGTAGACATGGTCAAGACAATCTCCTGCAGTTCAAACCGAGCATCAGTATGGGGAAGAAAGGTGATTTGAGTGACTTTGAACGTGGCATGATTGTTGGTGCCAGAAGGGCTGGTCTGGGTATTTCAGAAACTGCTGATCTACTGGGATTTTCACGCACAACCATCTCTAGGGTTTACAGAGAATGGTCCGAAAAAGAAAAAAACATCCAGTGAGCGGCAGTTTTGTTTGCGGAAATGCCTTGTTGATGCCAGAGGTCAGAGGAGAATGGCCAGACTGGTTCGAGCTGATAGAAGGGCAACAGTGACTCAAAGAACCACCCGTTACAACCAAGGTGGGCAGAAGAGCATCTCTGAACGCACAGTACGTCGAACTTTGAGGCAGATGGGCTACAGCAGCAGAAGACCACACCGGGTGCCACTCCTTTCAGCTAAGAACAGGAAACTGAGGCTACAATTTGCACAAGCTCATCGAAATTGGACAATAGAAGATTGGAAAAACGTTGCCTGGTCTGATGAGTCTCGATTTCTGCTGCGACATTCGGATGGTAGGGTCAGAATTTGGCGTCTACAACATGAAAGCATGGATCCATCCTGCCTTGTATCAACAGTTCAGGCTGGTGGTGGTGGTGTCATGGTGTGGGGAATATTTTCTTGGCACTCTTTGGGCCCCTTGGTACCAATTGAGCATCGTTGCAACGCCACAGCCTACCTGAGTATTGTTGCTGACCATGTCCATCCCTTTATGACCACAATGTACCCAACTTCTGATGGCTACTTTCAGCAGGATAATGCGCCATGTCATAAAGCTGGAATCATCTCAGACTGGTTTCTTGAACATGACAATGAGTTCACTGTACTCAAATGGCCTCCACAGTCACAAGATCTCAATCCAATAGAGCATCTTTGGGATGTGGTGGAACGGGAGATTCGCATCATGGATGTGCAACCGACAAATCTGCGGCAACTGTGTGATGCCGTCATGTCAATATGGACCAAACTCCCTGAGGAATGCTTCCAGCACCTTGTTGAATCTATGC
Source organism: Cyprinodon tularosa (assembly GCF_016077235.1). Taxonomy (NCBI): domain Eukaryota; kingdom Metazoa; phylum Chordata; class Actinopteri; order Cyprinodontiformes; family Cyprinodontidae; genus Cyprinodon; species Cyprinodon tularosa. The sequence continues at coordinate 1,460,822 of NW_024039418.1, read as the reverse complement.
CACGAAGAATTGAGGCAGTTCTGAAGGCAAAAGGGGGTCCAACCCGTTACTAGCATGGCGTACCTAATAAAGTGGCCGGTGAGTGTATAGTATATTTCTCATGTAGTCATATATTGTTTATGAAAACATGCCCTACTAGCTGTGTATCAGAACAACAAATAAAAGTGTGAACTGAGAAATAAATGAAATAAATTCACCACAACTTCAATTCCAGCTATAGGAAGTTATGAACAAAAATCATTTAGCCAGAAGTCAAAGATTTTTCAGTTAAAAACTTGATTAAGGCAGTGAAACTAAACTAAGCTACTATGTGCAAAGAAGAAGGAAAAACATGGTTTTAAACTAAAATAAATGAGATGCAATAATATCACCATTCAGCATGGGTTTTATGTTTGAGAACCATTGAATAAGATATTCTAGCTGCACAGACCGGTTTAATAGGAGCCCAGCACTAAAATAATTTTAGGATGAAAGAAAAGAGCTACATTTTTATTGAAGTAGATTTATTCATTGGGAAAACATTTTTTCTAAACAAACTCTTCGCTATGAATTATTCTGCCCTTTTGAATCTGTTCTGATCTTTTGGCAATAGTACAGCATTTATTCTCTCCTGGAACATTTTCTAAGGTTGGGACACTGAACATTTTTGGTCTGTTTGTTTTTTTTAACCATTCTGGATTCAGAGGCGTAGCCAGAAAACTTTTTATAAGGGTGGCCGGACAATAACCAATGTACACTGAGGGGTGGCCGAAAGTGGATAGGCGCCAGAACCTCAGGGTCACACTGTACTGTTCCAACAGGAAAATTAAAGAGCACAACATTCATATTTTCTAAATAAAGACAAACTATCCTTTCCTACAGCCTTTGCTAACAAATAGACACATTTATATTGGGTACAATTCAGGTTTACGTTCTAGAGTGAACATCTTTTGCCATTGTCATTACTTACCCAATATCATTAATAATAATTCTGCATAAAATTGTAAAAAAAAAAAAGTGCTAATATCCACATAAATTGATTATTTTATGTTTTTATTAAAATAGTTATCTATGTTTTAACAGAAGACTTCTAGATGACTAACAGACACAAAATTTTGTTTTAAACCCATAAAATACAAAATCTAGTTATGAAAAGTCCAGTGGATTGTTTTTTAAACTTTTACAGAAGTTCTGAAAATAGCATTAATTCTGTACTTTCAGTATATTGATGTGCATAATTAATCAGTGTTCTTGTTGTCAGTTAAATGTTAATATATGAAAAATGTAAATGTTTTAAATATTTCACTTGAGAGTATTTCTCTTGCCACTGTCTGTATTAAAGGGAAAAAGTGGTAGGGGTGGCCACAGGGGTGGCCAATGATTGGATAAGGGTGGCCATGGCCACCCCTGGCCCCCAATCTAGCTCCGCCCCTGTCTGGATTCCAACAGCCTTTCTCAGAAGATGATTGAGTAGGTGTCTGGTTAATCCTTTCTGTTTCCATTTGGCAATTTATTTTAGATAACGCCTCGGAAGCCGGTATGATAAATTGCTTCCTATTAAGTAGCAGAGGCCACTTAAGATCTCCTGTTGTGACAGAATCCATGTTGCCAAAAACTCCGGCTTAAAGGAATAGTACACCCAAAATAATGATTAGCCTTCATTTTCTACTCACCCCCATGCTGAACAAAACTCTGGAGTACTTTTTTGATATCTCAAATGCATCTGGAGATCTGGGAGGCTTCTTGCTTTCTGCTGACATTCAAATAATGGAGGTCTATGGCGCCCGAGGCAGAAAGGTCCATAAAAGTCCACAAAAAACATGTCAATATTCCTCCATACTGCTCGTCCAATGTATTCCAAGTGTCCTGAGTGGGTAGCATCCATAATTTACTCGAAACGAAGTCATTTAGAATGTTTTTAGAGCATAAACAGTAGTGTATAGGATTTCCTGAAAGCGCGCACATGCGCGATCACGACGCTACGGAAGCCGGCAGACCAAATCACCGACATTCGCTGAAAATGACCCACAAGCGTTGCCGGCGCCATTTTTGTTGTTTTGTACACATTCTCGTGTGATTTGAAAAAGCTGCGCGGTTTTCCGCCAGATGGCGTGATTGTTGTCCGGGGATTTTTGTCCGGCGCGAAAATTTTTTTCGACTTTTCAGGCTAAAAAACAGCAACAAGGCTGTTTCTCCCACCACCCAGATAAGGCTAGATTAACAATGATTTATCAGGGATTAGGAAAATTGGCATAATTGTATGCCCTGCGCACAGTGTAAATATGGCTATCATATGGCAGTCTTCTGTACAGTGATGCAGGTCATACATTAAAAAATGTTCATTAAATTTTTTTCTCTTAGACATTGGAGTGGTGCATTTACATGTTATAGAGCTAAACATGTTAAATTGGTGACCTGTTATGTTATTATTATTGTCTTGTTGCTGCATTTATTTTGTCAGGGAAAACTAATCCTGAGTCAGTTAAAAGTCAGGGAATTCTGAAATGATGTCAGACTGTGGAAACCCTGAATAAAATAACTATGTATAATGATTCTCTAGAAAAGTCACATTATATTAATAGTATTATCTTGTATAAACATACCGTGACTCTAAAATAAAAGTTATTCATTTGTGACATTGACTTCTGTCTTGTGTCTTAAGTTTTTTTTAGATTTTTAACATTACAATTTATATTTTTCCAAGCAAACAACAGTTTAAAGCAAAGTTTAGTTTGAAAAGAATGTGCAGGAAGGATTGAAAAGCATGTTAACACGGTAATGTAGGCTTGAGTTCATTATCTGACGCATGCAGATACACACCAGGAACCTGGAAACTTAAAAAATACTGAATTACAAAAAACATTTAAAAAACAAACATGTTTCATTGATATATATACAAAAATGAATATTAGGAACTATATTTATCAAACATTATACTGGGCAAGTAAAAATTGTTTCTGGGCAAATGAAATGTGAAAGTCACTTGCCCAAAGGGCAAGTGGTACAAATCCTTAACGTCAACCCCTGTTAATCCTTTGATATCTTAATGCTCCCAAAGATGAAGGCAGCCTGAGGTCGGGGCAAGAGATGGCAGCGCCGCTGGAAAGGCAGGCGCTACAAAGACCTTTGCAGGTTTTGTCCTGGGAAGATTGCAAACCCACTTTGTTTACCCACCAGACAGTGAAGGGTTATGATAGTATCTGCATGCTAACATATCATGTAAGCGGAGCAGCATTACCTCATTTTATTTCCTAAAAGAGCCGCAGGTACAGGAGAACAGAAAGGCAATTGTTTTGAGTCGCAGGGAACCCTAAAGGCCTAAGATACCTGCTTAATAGCTTTGCACAGACAAAAAGAAGCAGGCGTCAGGTGGCAGGTGATAAAAGGAGGCAATGTGAAGGAAAACCTCCCAGTCAGCACTTTTTCATTCATATCTAGGCCTTTTGAGAAGCACCAGAGCAGTTACTTCCTCTAAATTTCATTTGATAGGTGAGGTACAGTGGATTGCTGACAGTGGAAAACTTCAGGTCAATGTAGAAAAAAGAGATGCCTGATCTTCACTTGTAGAAAGTCAACACTGTCTAAACAGTTGCTGTGATCAACATACGAAGGAAATTAAAGAGGATGTCTTGGCCTGAATCTTAGTAGTCTTTCAGTGACAAGTTTCCCCCCTAACCTCCGTTACTCATCCTGGTGAGGTGTAAGCTACGTTTCTTTCACTCCGAACAAGGCATGAAAAAAGCGGTGAATGTGGGAAACAAGAGACAGACAGCTGTGAGAGGGATTACAGCATACAGCTTAGACTTTTCTGTAAAGTGCGCTTTGAGGGAGGAAAATATGCTAAAATATGCTTTTTGTTAACAACTCAGCTTTGCTGAATGTTGCCTTAGAAAGATAAATGGTGTTACAAGAGACCAAATTTTCCGCTGACAGAGAAGACTTAAGGTGCTTTTTCAGTCTAGTTTTTTTAGCAGTGGGTAAACACAGACAATACAGATGTCGTATGACACGATGCAGCCTGATTCTGAGGCAGAGGGGACTTTCTACACATTGTTTTTCCTTTATTTTTACAAGTTTAAATATAAAAGCATTGAGTACATTTGTATGCAGGGTTCCCGTAGATCCTTCAAAATATTCAATATAAAATCAAGGCCTTAAATTGTATTAAAATGTCTTAAATCAGTTTTTCATAGGTCTTAAAATTGTTACATCATAAATAGGATTTTATCTTTGTAATTCATATCAAACAATAAAATAATTGACAATATTTTTCTTACATTTATCGAGCCGCTCGCTGTAACCATTACTGGTTCAGCTCCGATAGCGAAACCAGTAAAAAATATGTTGCGGTCGGACCTTGGTGTGATGTGCCAGCAGAGATGGCAAAAGTACTCACTTGCCGTACTTGAGTAAAAGTACAGATACTTGTATTAAAAAATACTCAGGTAAAAGTGGAAGTACTGATTAAACTTCTTTACTCAAGTAAAAGTAACAAAGTACAGGCTTGTAAATTTACTTAAAGTATAAAAGTAAAAGTAGAAACCACTTTTTTCATGCCGTTGCCTACATTTTAAATGGATGTCTGCCAATAGGACTAGATCTCAGTTGTGTTAATTTTCAATCATCTCGTCGCCCATGCTACTATGCTAACGCCACCGCCACCAAGCTGCAATGATTTGCCGCCAATGAATACCGCCGAATCTGTCGATTCATCTTGTAGTGCTGCGTCAAATGCAACGTAGATTCCCATCCAATTAGATTGAATTTGGTATTGATGACGTGAAAAATAATAACGGTAACTCCATTGAAATGATTCAAAACTAAAGTAACGAGCCAATTTTTTAAAATGTAAGGAGTAGAAAGTACAGATATTTGTGTAAAAATGTAAGGAGTAGAAGTAAAAAGTCGCCATAAAAATAAGTAGTAAAGTAAAGTAAAAATATCAGAAAAATCTACTTGAGTACAGTAACGAAGTATTTGTACTTCGTTACTTCCCATCTCTGTGTGCCAGTAACTTTTTATCTGGACAACATGAAGAAGTTGCAAATTCAACGAAAAATTGGCTATCCAAGAGTTTTCTGCATGGCTAAAACCACTGCCAGGGAATGTAGATGAAGCATGATGGTAATCAAGGCAGTGGAGACACATGTGTGAAACTCAGAGCGTCAAAATGAAGGTATGTAGAAGCAGCAGGTATTTCTCCGTTCTGTTCCACCCTTGCCTCTGCAGCGCCTCCACAGCATCTCTCACATCAACAGCGCCAGTAGAATCAAATCTCGGGATAATGTTCGATGGTACGCCGACAATGAAAGTAAGGGGATTGAGTAGGAAACAAAACAAAGTTAGGGAATTCAGTTCATTGGTTGTTAAAAAATATATCTGTTTTTTGTGTGTTTTTAGCTTTCTTACGATATGGAATGTTTTTCAAAATTTGAAACATATCTACTGGGCCAGAAAGTAATGGTTTATGTTAAAATAGACATTTGGGGTAAATTTGTCGCTACCAGGTCTTTCTTGTGTGTATTTTCAAGTTGGTCTTAAATTTATATTTTAAGTTGCATTAAAAAGTCTTTAAAAGTCTTGAATTTAACTTCCCTTATGTTGTAGGAACCCTGTATGTGAATGTCCATTTTAAGACAAGATGGTGTGTTAATTCATTGTTGTCAAATAACACAAGATTGATCTGACTACAATAAATGTTTAAGTCAGGTCTGGACTTTGATTGGACCATTCTAATATCTCATTCACAATGCTAGTTTTAGCCCTTGGTTTAAGTGATGTCGGAAAAATATCAAATACGGTATACTAAAAATGCATTAAAAAATCCAGACTTTAGAAATGTGGTTTCATTGGACCTTAGGCAGGAAGACATGATGCAAGAGGAAAATAAGCCTAATCTATCACCTTTATAAGCACTCAGTGCTACAAAATACAATAGAAATGCACTTTCTACATTAGCACAATTAATGGACAACACAAAAACATTGTAATTACCTTACTCATTTTATGTGTGACTTAACTGAAATTAACTTTTTATGGTTGGTATCAAGACTTTGCTTTAGAGATTGAAATAAATATCAGAAGAGAAACATGCAGTCACTTTTGCAGTGATCAAAAGTGTCGTCTTTTCCTTCATCTTCTCAATGTGAACTAAAGTTAACTCAACAAGATAACTTAGAAAATGAAAGTTATCCAAGTTAAAGTCCAACTTAACATTGAAGCAGGATTTTCCACCATGAATAGAATCAAAAATAAATCTGGATCCAGGCTCAAAATGAGCACCTTGATATGTGCTTGAGAAGGGCTTACACGAAGTCAAAACGAACACGAAACGCTAATATTTTCCAAAACGCTTGTCGTAAAGACGTAAAATAAATGTGATCGTCCACACGAATGCATGAAAACGCTGCAAAATGTATGCCAGGCCTGTTAGTGGCGCTGTGGTGCCAAAGCAAATATAGGCGAAAACAGGCAACGAAATGTTGGGCATGCGCACTAATATTTATACATGGTTGCCCTGCGGTTCCATTTTCGTGGTTCAGTCAAATTGAGGTGATGAACTATGTCGTCGATATTGCTCTGTTCTTCCTGGAGATATTCCAGAAGAAAAAGATTCTGTTGTAAGCCCGACAGCAGGGTGAGTAGCATGAGCAGCAACCATTCAACACAGTACGGCGCCATTGTTGTTGTGATACTGTGTCGCACATGCGTGTTTAGAGGCGACGCTATGACGCATGCGTGTAAAAAAAAAAATGCGGTCAGACCTTAAAGATGGAAACGCCGTTTCAAAATCTTCCCACTCTGAAGGCTTAATAAAAAAAAGATTGTTTACAGACCCCCGAAACGCCGGCTTTGTATGGATGAGAGGCTGGTTTGGTGAAAAATGTGTGCGTTTAGGCCAGGGTTTGACTTCGTGTGGACGGGGCCTTAGTCTCCATTTAAACCCAGGTTTAAAGCCTTGCAGGGCAGCCTAAAGCCCACTGCCAACATTAAGACATAAAAAAGAAAGGAAATAACAAATTGTCAGTTCAGGTGTTTTATAAGATATGTGAGTTAGGAAATTGTCTAAATACCAAACTGAATGATTGTTTTTCTCTACTTCAAAAAACACTTTTTTTAATTTAAAGATTCAATGTATAACATGGATGCATAAAAACCTGCTTTTGATTTCAGTGTTAAATTCTATTTAAAGTAACAGATTATAATAAAAAATTTACCTGTTTACCTTTACCTGTTGATGATTTTCTTTATTCGGACCTCGCTGATTTTTAATTGGTTACCCCTGATCTAGAGGATAACAGCTGGAGATGGACAGAGGATCAGAGGTGCCTGCAATGTACCTGAGAATTAAAGAATTTATGTATTTAATGCTCTTATCTCATGTACTGTAAATAAATCTCGTCATCATTTCAAAGATAGGTAAATCGGACTTTGCAGAAGCCATTTTGTACCATGATGGCTTCAGTTTTGCTGGAGGGGAGAGTCAGCGTGTAAGACCAAGTGGCTGCTAGGTTGGAATATGCAAATAAGAGAGAAAAGGAGTAAATCATCACCCAAAGCACTGAATGAACGAGTCACTGTAGACAAAGCTCTGCCTCAGTGAGTCACTTCAGACCTGATGGGATAATGAGGTCTGGCGTAGAGCAGTGGCATCACAGCTCTGTGTTTTTCAAGCCTCTGCAAACACAACGTGACGACTTAACAGCCCTCAGCTCTCTCCATTTGGGAAACATCGCCCGCCAACTCCTCATTCACCTCAATGCTGAGCACATCTCTGTGATCACGTGGCCCGCTGTCTGCTGGCACAGCATCGCTGCAGCACTAGTTGGCCTGCTTCTGTGTCCTTTTAGTCCTGCTGTCCTACATTGCCTCATCTTCACTTGAGGTCATTTCAAGCCCACTCATGTCCTAGTGGCGACGTGATGGACATCAGGTCTGTAGCTCTGCTTTTATTAAACTCCAAGTCTTCTGTACAGTGATATTATTAAGCTGACAATATGTTCGCCTAAAACTAATTATTTCAGTTGCTTTTATTTTGTATGTGCTTTTTTTTAGGTCAAGGGTCACTTGTTAAATTTGGTGTAGTTTATTTTTATTATAAATATAATATTTTGACTTTGTGACACTTGGATGAGATGCATCTATGTTCAGATGAGTGTCCTTAAAGATCAGTAGGAATTGGTAAAGTTTGTTACATGATAAAATGGGTGATTAAGAACAAAAATACATGCAGAGGAACAGAGAGGAGTTGGCACGGAGCTGGATTCGTTCTTAGCGAGGCTAATCACCATGGTTACGTACTCGGTACAGTAAACTGGCTCCAGGGGATGCTAGCTTTCAGAATTGATGTGAATCCTAGAAAATGCAACATCCATAAGCCAATCAGCTGTTCTGGAAACAATGGCGTGCCTTTTCATTTAAGACACTGTTTAATTCAGCGGGGAAAACGACAAAATAACATCACAATAAAAGAACTGAAAACCAAAAATTATTTAAAACAAAAGATGTTATTGAGTAATTGAAAAGTTTCCAATTTAATCATTTGTTTTTATTTTTTTTCTACTTTTTATCATACCAATCTTTTACTATTTTAACTATTATTAGTCTTCTCCTTATACACTGCTCACATTCACTTGTTTCTTGTAATTTTTTTATAAGAAGCTAAATAAAAAACAACATATATATATAAAATAACAATCAGAACACACATTTTGAGAAGATCCTTTGGATCACTATGACAATATGAGCGATACAGGTTTTGACATGACATTTGGTAAAAAGTTTAAACTTTCGACCCAAGTACTTTATATAGGATAAAGGCTATAAAATGTTTATTTTAGGTTAATATTTAGCACTTGGCTTGTATCAATGCTCTATACGGGCTGCTCTTTTAAAAAAAATCGCCTATGTAACTTTAAAGTGAGGCTGGGCAATTCAATGCATTTACAATATAACTGCAATTTAGAAGAAAATGTTCAAATTGCAGAAGCGATCAGTTTTAGACACTTTACGTTTAACAAGAGTTTGGTAATAAACAAAAAAAAAAAATCACAACAAAATCATGTTATGGTTCCTATTTGTTGTGACTCTGAGTTTTCTGTTATCAGCTGTTTTGTTATTTTCCATGATATTCAAGCATTCTTTAGTTGCTCTCTGTCGCCCCCTTGTGATTGTTTTCTTTCCCCTTGGATTCCCTCTTGCCAGTTCCACCCACACCTGCTCCTCATTCAGCTCATTAGTCCATCCTTTGTTCTATTCTTAAATACTCCAGCTCTGCAGTCACTCAGTGCTGGTTCCTTCTCTATGCTGTACTCATCTACTCAGCTCATCTCCCCCTGGCTCCTCAGGCTCGTTTTTCCCTTGATGTCTCCATGGTTTTTGGTTTGTTTAACTTTTTGGTTAGATTTCTGGATTTTTACCTCTGTTTCCTTGTTCTTCAATTAAACCTGTCAGAACTATCTTTGCTTCGATCACTCGGCTCTGCATCTGGGTCCTCAAGCAACCTAACCACCCACCGTTGACAAATCATTAATGGAAATCTAATTTATTAACCAATGGAGGCCTTGGATTTGGAGTCACACACAAGATAGAAGTGGAAAAAAACACTACCGGCTGATCTAATGTCCTTAAAACAGGTCAAAATTAGTATCTATTTTGTGTGTGGCCTCCATGTGCCTGTATGACTTTCCTTCAACTCCTGGGCATGATCCCTGTGGTCTCCTGAGGGATCTCCTTCCAGACAGGAACTAAAGCATCCACCACTTTTGGACAGTCTGTGGTGCAACATGATGTTGGTGGATGGATCGAGACATGTTGTCCCAGATGTGCTCTATCAGATCCAGGTGTGGTGAAGGGGGTATAGAACATAGACTACAAGATATGGGACAAATCATAAGGAGCTGTAGCTTGTCCACCATGTTTTTCCGTGCAGAATTTTCCTATGTGCATGATGCAGAAATCAGGCAGCATGGAAGGCTATGGTAGCCTCGTGAGACCATCCTGATCTCGCGAGCTTTCAAGGTTTCACTCGCAGATCAGTCTGGAGACTCTCCGTTAAAGAAAATTTGGAGCCGTTCACCAAACGAACGTCCAATCAGCGTTGGCTTTGAGGCGGGTTGAGGTGTGACGCAACGAGAAGTGCCACAGTTCAGTCTAAAGAACATGGCGGCTTCAGCCGATGTAACTAGCGTTAGCGTGGCTATCGAGCAAGTTTTATCGGAATTACAGAGTATTTCTTCACTGAAAGAAGAGCAAAACATTGCTCTGGAGGCTTTTCTCAGAGGAAAAGATGTTTTTGCTCTTCTCCCGACTGGTTTCGGCAAGAGTAGCCTGGCTTGTGGTTGTGTTTTCGTCGTCGCTCTGTTAGTACGTCATATGCTTCGTTGATCTGATTGGTTTATTTGGCCCGTCTATTACCAACATAGGCCAATCAGCTAACCAGTATTTTCGCCCCTTCCCAAAATTACTTCAACAGAAGGTTACCAGATGGATATTCGGAGCAAATCCATCTGGCGGAGTCAGGTTAAGGCTATGGGTGCTTAAATTAGATTATTTGGCCACATGGGCCGTGCAATGCTTCGGACATAAAATTCCCAGAATTTTATGTCCGATATTTTCAGCATTCCAAAAAAATTACGATTGCAAAGAAACTGTACTGAATAAAGATCCTAAATATAACATCAATTCATTTCTGGTTATTTTACTATTGTTTTGATCTTATTGACAATAGACAGGATCAGAAGGGTTGAACTGGAGTTTTCCTGAGGTTCCATCTGTCCTGTTGTTCAACTCAAATCTCAGTGATAGAAAATCCTTCACAAATATAAGAAAACCTTCATCAAAAAACTAGAATATAAACTTTGGTGGCTCTATTATAGGTCCCTCCCTTTTTATGTTGTATATGTCAGTTGGAGAAATGGCATAATTGTCAAAGAGACACTGATGATACACAGCATTATAATGGCATGTTTCCTGGTGAGCCCAGAGCCATTGATAGCTTATTTGTCGTGTACTTTTTTGATCAGTTCATTGATAGTAGAACATTCCTTCAGCTTCATCATAGAATAGAAAAACCTGAAACTCTCCCAATGATTCCTCAGATCTGGTCAAAAACATCAATAGGATGTTAAAACAATGCACAGAAAATGCCTTTGTAGTATTCAAAGAAACATTGCTTGGTTGTTTCTTTCCTGTCCAATGTAAAGACTTAAGTTTAAACTTTAAAATTACACTTTTATCCCTACTATTTGCTTTACTATGATTATAATACTATTCTTTTTGCTTTGTTAATTTATTCTATAGGGTTTGAACCATATTTTTTTACTAAAGATATTTTTGTTTTTAATATTTCCCTGCTAATTAACACATTTCCTTCATTCTTTATAATTTATTGCTTTTTTTTTTTTAAACACACTTTTTCCAACAACACTTTTTAACAGATTTTACTTTCACAAGTGGAGCAGTGTGGCTATAGTGTACTGCTTGATTTACGCATATAAATAGCTTTATTATAATTCATGCAGGGAGTACTATTCCTTTTTTTTTTGGTAAAGTGTTGGTTTTATTTTGATATTGTTGTTTTGTTGTTTAATGTTTGATTATTTGCTAAAAAATAAAGTGAAAGTACTACAGATTATATGGACACTGCAATGTAAGTAGACCAGGAAAAGATAAACAAGAAAAAGGAGAAAAGATGAAAGAAAGAGAAGATAAAAGGGAGATAATTATAAAATGTGTATTGAACATATTTTTGGTTTCAATGTTCCCCTGCTAATTAACACATTTCCTTCTCCACAGTTCTTCATTCTTTATGATTTATTAATTAATTTACTAATTTATTTTTAACCATTTCTTGTTTTCCATCATTTTATTATCAGCATATGTAATTTCTATCACTCTGGTTACTTAATTCAATAAATTTAAAGTTTCTGCCTCGAGTGATTGAATGTCTGACCTGTTTTTAAACTCTGAAAGGCGCTTTGTTCTCAGTAAATAAAGATGAACTAACTGATTCATTGATTTATCAATTAATTGATAGACTAATTAATGTGAGCCTGTGCATAAATGCATTCTATTCTCCAGAGGTACTCGCCATATAAGTGTTCCACTTTGTTTCCACACCTTTTCTTGTTCCTAGACTTTGAGATTTGGGGGAAGTTATCGCAGTGCTGTCTTTAAATCCTAGAATCTATTTTCATCTCTGGCCAGAAAAAAACAGGTACTTAAATTTCGAGCTGCAACTGGATCTGTTGCATTTCTTCTGGGTTGCAAACATCAGACGGCTCTGACATGCCTGGTAACTGAATAACTCAACTGGGGCAGAGACATTATGGGAAAAGAAGAGATCACTAAGGACTTTAGACAGTTGGTTTAGTGTCCCATAAATAAGCACGTTGTCTGTCAACGCCATGGCATGGTGCAATAAGCTATAGTGTGCCAGTTTGAAACACTATTCAGATTTGGAATATAAAAACATCAGTGGCCACCGCTATTTGAGATATTTCTGCAGAGAAAAAAACAGAAGAACAGAAACAGTTACTGGAGATTCAGGGGCAGAAACCAGATCAGCTACACTTAAAATTCCTCTTAGTCTAAAAGTCTCTCCACTTATAATGGGCATCTGGACATGGAAAGAAAAACTTCATCCAGCACAGAATAACACGGTTAGTGTGTCAAACATTGCCACTGAGGGTTTTGTAGAGCTCGAGTTTTGTAATAAATTCAATGTAACTACTTAGATCTTCGTTTAAGGTAAGCTTTAAGCAAACAGTTTAGGATTTAGGATTTGCAAAACTACTGCTGTTTCCATGTCTCTGTTGACAGCTACGATCACATTGCATGTTTTTATCGCTAGGTAAATTTTATAGTAAATTCATTACCAGTTTTCTTCAAATTACATTTAAAATTTGACTTTTTTTTTTTTACCTGTTTCTTTGATTTTAAAATGTACAAAATGTGTCCACACAGAAAATTGTTTCAGAAAAGAAATGAAAAGAAAATGCAGAGACAAAGATTTGGGTGGAAACTAATAAATTGGGAAAGCAGACATTGACCCCATAAAATTCAATTAAATTCAATTCAGTTTATTTCTATAGCGCCAAATTCACAACACATGTCATCTCAAGGCACTTTACAGTTCACCAGATCATACAGTCAAATTGATTCAAAGTTTTCTATCTAAGGAAAACCAGTTGATTGCATCGATTCATTGTCTTAAATACAATCCCTCACATTAAGCATGCTTGTAGCGACAGTGGAGAGGAAAAACTCCGTTTTAACAGGAAGAAACCTCCAGCAGAACCAGGCTCAGTGTGAGCGGCCATCTGCCGAGGCCGACTGGGGGTTCAAGGAGACAGAAGCAGAGACACAAAAAGCAGCTGTAAAAGGCGGCCCCGTCCAGGAAACACACAGCCAGGCAGACGAGCTCCGAGCCAGCTCCCATGCCAGAGGATGAAGAGAGCACATCCAACCAGTCACGGTCAGAGAAACAGGACCACACTGGAAAACAGGCTGATCTCCAGCATCTATAAACAAGGGTGTTGATGGAAGCAGCACAGCTGATGTTTCTCTCCAGGATGGAGTCACAGCCAAACAGGAACAGACGAGGCAAAGCTACTATGAGAAAAAGCAGAGAGAGCAGAACGTTAGAGATTGAACTAACAGATTCTGCAGAGTGGGAGAATAGAGATAGAATGAAGCAGAATGATGAAAAAGGAGTCCCTATGTCCTCCAGCAGTCTAAGCCTATAGCAGCAGAACTATAGAGATAGCTCAGGATAACCTGAGCCACTCTAACTAGAAGCTTTATCAAAAAGGAAATTCAAAGTCGCTTAAATAAAAAGAAAAATTCTTCTAGTGTTTAATATAAGCATCCAGTAAAGCATTGGTCCTCAAACTGAATCCTGGTTGGACTCTCTTTGACTTAATAGAATGCTTTCGCAAACCCCGTTGATCAATATTTTTGACAGTTGAAAAAAGAACAAGTCCATTGCAGAAAAACGTATAGCAATAAAACTATAAACTTTTGACTTTAACTCTTTATTATACAGAGTAACATAATTTACATTGCCATTAATATATATGTATATATTTCTTTTTTAAGACCTCTAAAATTTGTCATTTATGTAGTTAATTTTTAACAGACTTTCCTGCAAATACACTGAGTCCCCCCTTGGAGGCGCACCCCCAACTTTTGGAACCAATGCAAAGGTACATAAGAGCTACATGTGATTACTGATTGATGCCCAGGTAAGTAGTTTTAATGGTACTAGAAGAGAAATCTGTATTAAATATGTAAAAAAGCAAAATCCTGCTAGAGGAGAAGGGGGTTTTCCTTAACAAATAGCTTGGTGAAAATGTGATACAAAACAGGCAGCTAATAGGTAAGTATTTTGATTGATGCAGTATAGAGGACAGAGGTGGAAAGAATACTAAAAAATTGTAATTGAGTAAAAGTATCTTTACTTTGCCTAAATTCTACTCAGAGTAAAAGTAAAATTACCTATCTCAAATTTACTCAAGTAAAAGTACAAAATTACTTCGTTTAAAATGTAATTTGAGTAAAAGTTACACTGCAAAAACAATCCAGAAATAAGTAAAAAATGGCTTAAATTAAGTATATTTAGCCTTAATTTGAGCAGGTAAATAAGATGATTTGCCAATGGAATTAGTATTTTTACTCTTAAAATGAGATAGTTAGATAATATTTACTTGAAATAAGACGATAAAATTTTTTTTTTCTTATTTTAAAAGGAAATTGTCTTGTTCCATTGGCAAAGTGTCTTACTTACCTCCTCAAATCAAGGAAAAACACACTTATTTTAAGAAAAAATAACTTATTGAGATTTCTATTCTTTGCAGTGTACTTAGTTACTTTGAGTTATTTAATGCAAAAAAGGATGAGTCATGAATCGAATTGAGCACAGTCACAAGGACAGTCACAACCTGAACCATAAAGTGCAAACGATTTTCAACCCTACTGTCCAACAATAAAGAAATTTAAACTACAATTTAAAGAATTCAAACTGCACACAAAATTAATTGCCCAAAAGATACCAGAAATCAAACTAAAATGCCACAGGGTCCCACTGTTCACAATAAAACAAAATTCTCACAGGATCCAACAATTTAAAAGAAAATGCTCACAGGATCTAACTTCAAAACACAGTGTCCGCATTTCATTTTTTTACCAGTATTTTTTTATTATTTATTTTTTTTTACTCAGTAACGTGAGGAGGTTTTAAATGTAGCGAAGTAAAACTACTTAGGTTAAAATTTACTTGAGTAAAAGTAAAATTACATATTTCAAAAACTACTCAGAAAATTACAAATTACTCAGAAAAAGTACTCAGTTACAGTAACGTGAGTAAATGTAATCCGTTACTTTCCACCCTTGATAGAGGATTACTTTTTTTGCAGGAAGTTAATAAAAAATATATAATTTCCTACAGAACACAATTGGTTTTTTGTAGATTTAGGCTGGATCTGCTTCCCAGTATCCAGCCTATTGATCATCTAATCACATCAAACAGAATAACTGCATCTTTTGACCACACTACCCAGTATTTTTAACCTAAACGTAAAGAAATCTTGATTACTGTGAAGGTTTTATTAGCTAAAGTTAACTGGGTGAAACAGTAACAGATAATAGTGTTTTAGATCAGAGGACTGCAAAGAATATCCCTACCACACTGTTAGGTCAAATCATTAGGAATTTTAATCTACACTACAGAAACAATCTAGAAATAAGTAAAAATTTCTGAAATTAAGTATTTACCCTTAATTTGAGTAGGTAAATAAGATGATTTGCCAATGAAATTAGTATATTTACTCTTAAAATAAGATAATTAGATAATATGAACTTAAAATAAGACAATGCAATAGTTTTTTCTTATTTTAAATGTAAATTGTCTCGTTCCATTGGCAAAGTGTCTCACTTTCGTCATCAATTCGAGAAAAAAATGCACTTATTTTAAGAAAAAATGACTTAGATTTCAATTTTTTGCAGTGTACTAATCTGGTTTTCCTGTGCCTTAAATTGTGATTGAATTGGGTTGTGTTATCCCGTGCATTTTTTTTTTTTTTTTGTCTCTCATTCTTCTTTGGAGAAGAAACAGGTTGTTTTCATTACTCATCATTGTGGATCAGTTTTTTTTTTGCACTGGTGTCATCAGGGAATGAGGCTTCATGAGCTACTTGCGATCTTTCAGCATGTGGAGATAAAACAAGCCTAAAATGGTCTGACATGTATACAACTAAGGCAACAAACATTCAGCTTTAACAGCCTCTGATCTTTTTGGAGAATCATTTGTTCTTCCAGTCTGTTTATTGTATACTGCAGTATCCTGTTGTTAGTGGAATTTAACATGGCTTCAGTTACAGGTTGTTTGGTTCACCAACATTTAGTTATATTAAGGTATGTGTCACATTCAGGTTGGGTCAGTGGATGAGCACTCCTTCTGTGCTCCTGCGTGGTTTTCATTTGGGACACTCAGCAGCAAAACAAACAGACAGAAAATAAATAACAGGGAGGAGTTTTTATAACTCTGTTTTTTGCACAGAATACATTTTGTGGCACATGATATTTCATAAATTATCTGTACTTTCAAGAGACACTCTGGTGAATTCAGGTATAGACTCACCGTTGTAACAAATGAACATGCTTTGATCTAACCCATTCTGTTTTTGCTCATTTTGCATGTTTAGATGTGTTTATCTATGAAATGAACATCAGCCTAACTCAGGTTTTTTGGGGCCTCTAACAGATATTATCCAATATATCTGTGTTTATAGCAGCATCCATCTCTGACCAGTTCATGGTGGGGAAATTAGCATCTTCCCTGCATTCAGGGTGGATGATTATTGCTGTTTTTGGCTCACTTAGTATTTTTAACAGTCATAAAAATCTAAATTTGTATCCTCTAATCAGAGCAACTTGATTAGATCAAAGTAATTTGATTACCTTCCAGATTTCCACTGGGAAAAAACTATGTAACATCAAAATTAGATGTGAAAAGCTCAAATTATAGTAGAGATAATTCTTTCACAACTCAATAAACAAACATTTGTAAATCAATTTCAAGGAAAAGAGAGAAGTTACAGGTAAAAACGCAACAATCAGTGCTCTAAAATTGATATGAATACGAGATTAGAGAGAAAAAAAGGTCCCACTTCAAAGCTGCAAACTCCTTATTTTAATTTATTTGCTTATTTCTTATTTATTCTAGCAATATAAACTAAAGCAAACAAGCAACACAGTAGTTTTCTATCTATCTATCTATCTATCTATCTATCTATCTATCTATCTATCTATCTATCTATCTATCTATCTATCTATCTATCTATCTATCTATCTATCTATCTATCTATCTATCTATCTATCTATCTATCTATCTATCTATAATTTTTTATATATATATATATATATATGTATATAATTATAGATAGATAGATCTATCTATAGATATGGAAATACATATATAATTTTATATATAGCCTATATATATATATTATATCTATCTATCTATCTATCTATCTATCTATCTATCTATCTATCTATCTATCTATCTATCTATCTATCTATCTATCTATCTATCTATCTATCTATCTATCTATCTATCTATCTATCTATCTATCTATCTATCTATCTATCTATCTATCTATCTATGTTAAAAAAAACTTTTTCTTTTGTCTTTGGACCCCAGTTTTCAGTATTTAGTTTAATGTCGAATCTTTGTCGTGGTTTTATAAATAGAGGAAAGAAAACTCTCATTATAAGTTTAAAATGTATTTTGCATTTTTCATTCTGGTAATCCTCTCATTGAGCGCTGGAACATGAAAATTCCGAGCTGCCTTTGAATCTCTTTCTTTCCTTTTCTTTCATCTTCGCGTGGCCGATGATGCTGCGAGCTGATTGGCTGCCTGCTGCTGACTTATGAACCATCCCGCACAGCGTCTCTCCCAGAGCCGGACGGAGTGTGGCTCCCAGTCTGCGCCTCTGCCCCGCAATAACCCGCCCTACTCTGCCGCGCTGCGCTGCGCGTCATAACACACCTGAAACACGCAGCCTGCTGAGCTTCACCTGAGCGCTCAGAGCGGAACACAACCAGCAAACCATGCCGGTTCGCTGCATGATGCGCTGCCACAGGTTGCTGCTTTTACGCTCTTCTCGGAGGTAACCTGTCAGCCTGCATGCATCATCATGGACCTCCTTGCTCTGCTGATATGGACTGTACCCATCCCGCTGGCCGGCTGCAGCCACCTCAAACTTCTCTCCACCTTCCTGACTTGGAACCTCATCAAGGCATGTCGGCAAGATCTATTC
Source organism: Cyprinodon tularosa (assembly GCF_016077235.1). Taxonomy (NCBI): domain Eukaryota; kingdom Metazoa; phylum Chordata; class Actinopteri; order Cyprinodontiformes; family Cyprinodontidae; genus Cyprinodon; species Cyprinodon tularosa. The sequence continues at coordinate 1,442,522 of NW_024039418.1, read as the reverse complement.
CTCGCTCTTATATCCAGGACGTGTAAACTTGGAACAAAGACAAGCAAACATTGCCTTTGTCAGCCGCAAAGTGGCGGTTTATCTGTGATTGTCATTCAATGTGTGGAAAAGTGATGCCAAATTAAGCTGAAGTGTAACTCCTGTTGCAGCAGAGGAGCTGCAATCATCACCACTGTTTGGCATCCAGCTTCCAGCTCTGCTCCCAACCTGTTGCTACCTGTCCACTGATGCTTCTTTCCCCTCATTCTCTTCTCTTTGCAGACTCTGCACATTTGTTGCACACACGCCTCCCTCTCCGTTACGGCCAGCTACTCTTCCAGCCATATCCACGGATTAAATCATGGTGAGTGCTTGTCTTCTGACATCTATGGATGTTGCTTTCCAGCTGGCACTGCTCCAAGGTAGTAGAGAGAATGTGAATGAACTGGGTTACACTGGTGAGTGCAGCTTGCTGGAGTGCTGGTTCCTGTAGAAAAAGTCTTGGTGAAAAAAAAAAAATGGAGACAGACTAATTGGCTGTTAGGGTGCAATCCCAGCTGCTTGTGATGTAAAAATTCTGCAATTCCCTTGTTAAGACGTGGCTATTGCTCCCCATTCAAGGATTCCCTCCTAACTGCTTTGTTTTGTAAAATCTATGGCGACGGTTTCCATACTGTGGTCCCAACACTACGGAAGAGGATTGGGGCCACTGAAAAAATAAATAAAATTAACTGATTTTGAATTTTATTTCATTATAATATGAGAAAAAAGTCAGAATTCTGAGATTAAATTCTGACTTTAATCTCAGAATTCTGACTTTAAAGTCAAAATTCTGGGAAAAAAAGTCATAATTCTGACTTCTTTTCTCATAATATACTGAAATAAAATGTAAAAATAACTTAACTTTATTTTTTATTTTTCCAGTGGCCCTAATCCTGTTCTGTACAACACCAGTCCCAGATTGCATAGATTTAGGCCCCGTCCACACGAAGATGAACCCTGGTCTAAACGCACAAATTTTTCACCAAACCAGCCTCATCCATACGAAGCCGGCGTTTCGGGGGTCTGTAAACGATCTTTTTTTTATTCAGCCTTCAGAGTGGGAAGATTTCGAAACGCCGTTTTCGCGTTTCCATCTTTACGCTCTAACCGCAGATTTGTTTTTACACGCATGCGTCATAGCGTCGCCTCTAAACACGCATGCGCGACACAGTAATATCACAACAACAATGGCGCCGTTGCTGCTAATGCTACTCACCCTGCTGTCGGGCTTACAACAGAATCTTCTTCTTCTGGAATATCTCCAGGAAGAACAGAGCAATATCGACGACATAGTTTAGCACCTGAATTTGACTGAACCACGAAAATGGACCTGCAGGGAAACCATGTATAAATATTAGTGCGCATGCCCAACATTTCTTCGCCTATGTTTTATTTGGCACCACAGCGCCACTTACAGGCCTGGCATACATTTTGCAGCGTTTTCATGCATTCGTGTGGATGATCACATTTATTTTACGTCTCCGTCTTTACGGCAAACGTTTTGGAAAATATCAGCGTTTCGTGTTCGTTTTGACTTCGTGTGGACGGGGCCTTAGTTTCTTATGTGAGAAATTCACACCATTTGAGCCTTTGTGGATTTATTCAAGTCAGAATCACAAACTTAAAGGAATAGTACACCCAAAACATGATTAGCCTTCATTTTCTACTCACCCCCATGCTGAACAACACTCTGGAGTACTTTTTTGATATCTCAAATGCATCTGGAGATCTGGGAGGCTTCTTGCTGTCTGCTGACATTCAAATAATGGAGGTCTATGGCGCCCGAGACAGAAAGGTCCATAAAAGTCCACAAAAACGTGTCAATATTCCTCCATACTGCTCGTCCAATGTATTCCAAGTGTCCTGAGTGGGTAGCATCCAGAATTTACTCGAAACGAAGTCATTTAGAATGTTTTTAGAGCATAAACAGTAGTGTATGGTACACAAAGAAAATAACAACCTAGAAATAAGTAAACATTTCTGAAATAAGTGTATTTATCCTTAATTTAAGCAGGTAAATAAGATTAGTTGCCAATAGAATGAGGATTTTTACTCTTAGAATAAGATAATTAGATAATATGAACTTGAAATAAAACAATGCAATCGTGTTTTCTTGTTTAAATGTAAATTGTCTTGTTCTATTGCAAACAGCCGAACAATAAAGCAGACTGACTACGCCCTGGCTCGCTTCCATGTTGCTCTCCATTGTTTACTTTCCTGACTTCTGTTGCATTGATGTTATCATCAACGCAAACCCAGCGTGATGGCATCAGCAGACATGCAGCTGAGGGTGACAGCTTGCCAGCGGGGGGGTTCATACCCAGCTTTTTAAAAAGGGAAGGGAGACAAATGCTTATTGTTAGCAGCTCAACCCTGTTTGAAAGACCCGTATTAAATCGCACATTTCCGAGGGAAAGCGGGTTAAGTTTAGCGCCACACTTAATGGTTTGTTTGCAGGGCTTAAATAATAATTTAGACTGAAAAAAATGACTCAACACTTTGACTTGAGTTGTCCGTCGGCTTTTCTTCAGATTACGTATTTGTGACGCCGGTGGAGGTGGACTCAGACGGCGTGTACCTGACGCACGACGTGACCAGGAGAAGCCGCCGCAGCAGGAGGTCCCTCTCTCCTTCCTTGCACTATCAGCTCTCTGCCTTTGGGCAGGACATGCAGCTGGACCTGCTTCCATCGTCTGTGGTCGGGCCGGGGTTCAGCGTGCAGACGCTCAGCTCGGACGGCATCGCTACGGTGACGGGAGATGAGGAGATTCACCACTGCTTGTATCAAGGATTTATTCGCAACCTGTCAGCCTCCTCGGCCGCCATATCAACATGTTCTGGACTGGTAAGTTGGCTCTGTTGTAGACAAATCTCTTTTCAGGTGAAAAACTCCACATTTATTGTATGTTTTTGCTTTTCTAAAGCAATCTTACAATAAGTTATATTTAATGCTTTTTAGATTTAATATTGTTGCTTTTTAGGGTAAATAAACATTTAGCTTTATTTTTAAAGAGGCATTTTTTTGGCTTTGAATTAATATAGGACAACTATTTGGTGGACCAAAAGTATTGGCTTCATTTTCTTAAGGAAGGAAAGTTTATTTTTATAGCACATTTCAAAAAGCAAACAAATCAACCAACCATTATACATTTACACTTGGCTCTAATGAACAGGAATTAAAGGTAGTAAGCTTTCTACTCACACTTAAGGAAATGATTTTTGTATACTTTAATAATCCCAGAGGGAAATTACTTCTCTGCATTTAACCCATCCCATTGGGGAGCAGCATTGTGCAGCGCCCGTGGAGCAGTGTGGGGTTAAGGGTCTTGCTCAGGGAGCCAGAGTGGCAGTCGGGGATCGAACTCACAACCTCAGGAATCAAAGCCCTAAGTTAAAGTTGCTACTTGAAAAAATACTGAACCATAGAGATAAAAATAGCCCTGTGATTCAAATTATAAATTGTATTTGGAATAAAAATGAGAGAACTAGGGGTGCTAAAAAACACATCCTCCAAAGACAGATATTTACATGGGAATGCGGCAGATAATTAATTGACATATTACTGATCTTGCTGGATTTTATTCTGCTTTACTTCCATAAATTGCAGGATCCTCTTTACTTTATCTTTGCCAGAAGATTTAAACTTTAAAAGCCTTGCCCTCATAATTTGCAAGTTAATTTATTTATAAAGAAAATATAAACGCTGCTTAAGCTAATTCAAATGAAATTAAAAGTAAAATAAGTAGCCAAACTTATCACTACTAACACGGTAAGGAAAGCATCAGATGAGCTACCTGAGAAACTAACGTTACGTTTCCCCACTTTAAAACCAAACAAACATGGTCGCTCATCCTGCTGATCAGCTCTCTTCTCTGCCATCGAAGGCTCCAACGTGTTTCCTTTTCAGGTGCTGCATCATAACAGTTGTGCTTCCGTGCCATGTTCATTTGTTTTTACAAAAGTTGCATGTTACGACTTTTTTCGCTTAACAAAGCGCAGGCTATTTTAATTATTGTGATTAATTTGTGGCGCCAATCCCGGCGCATGCGCGCTTCATTTGCAGTCTGGACGCTGAGGGTAAACATCCTGCGGCTCTGACTGCAGCGCTGAGAGGGACTCCTGCGGGAGCGGGAGAACTGGGTTGGGATGGGGGAGGCGCCCCACGGCAATGACGACGGTGGCGGATGACGCATTAATCGCGCGACACAACTAATCGATGATGAAATTCGTTGCCAATGCTTTTAAAAGTCGATTTTTATCGATTTTATTGATTCGTTGTTGCAGCCCTACATCCGTCCGCCCGTCCATCCATCCATCCATCCATCCATCCACTCAATTTCCCACCTGTGTTTCCTTCCATCTATCCATCTGTCCATCTTTTCCCTCTTAATCCATCAGGATCACGTTGGGGCTGGTACCTAACTCCAGAATTCTATGGGCGAAAGGTGTGGTACACCCTGGACACGTTGGCAGTCCATCCATCGGAGGACAACACAGAGACACACAACCATGCACACACACACATTTAAGGACAATTTAGAGCTGGCAATTAACCTAACAGTTTATATACTTAACTTTGACTGAAGCCAAAGTACATGAACATGAAACTAAATGTGCTAAAAAAAATTGCAAAATAAAAATTAACCTGCTTCACTTTGGAATAATCTATGATCTACCTTAACCAAACCAAGCTTTGCCCATCCCCTGACTGAGCTCTGCTAAACTGGATTAGATTCATCAGCTTCATGGATTTGATGTGTATCAACCCTGTCCTGGTGATTGTTGCTCCATGAGGGAATTCCCTCGATTGCTGTGAAGTCAGCGGCCAGATGAGCACTTCTCAGGGCTTCCCCATTGCTCTGGCTGGATACTCACACACACACACACACACACACACACACACACACACACACACACACACACACACACACACACACACACACACACACACACACACACACCCACACACACACACACACACACACACACACACACACACACACACACACACACACACACACACACACACACACACACACACACACAGGTCTGAAGCTTGCAATGGAACCTGGCAGTGCTACAGGATTCCCTCCACTGTTTGATTCTCAGTGAAATCCATAAACTGTTTTCTCTGTGTTGGTTGCATTTCCAGCTCCTTTCAGTCAGATATTACACATGAAGTCTGTCTCAGCTGGTCTTTGCGTTATTTGACTCACCGATTATGAAAAATTCAACTTTTCATCGACTCAAAAGGTTTAAAACTGATCTCTATCTGTTTCACTCATCTTCGTAAAAAACTTAAACAGATGCACTTTAAAAAGTCAAAGCAGACGGTAGTGTTGCCATCTTTATGTCTCACTCTAGGAGGAAGGTTCTTTTTATGACCTCAGTGTTGGTTTCAGGCCAAACCTACCCTGTAGGATTGCTGTCTATAACTCTAATGTGGAATTCATCCCATGAAACACCCCACTTAGTTCTGGGGGGTTTTAGCCAAACTCTGGAGCTTTCTTTACACGCAGAAAGCACCAAGTCCTCGTTTGACACCCTGCAGCTCTTTCAGATGCTCTGATCACCTGAGGGCAGGGTCCCTATCAGGCTCGGACTGGGACTGAGCCTGACTTGGACTCGGCAGGTCCTCGGACCAGCACCACATCAGCAGGGTTGCCAGATGTCACTGACTCACGTTTTCCAGCCCAAAAAATTTTCATAAACTGCCTGGATATACGAAATATCGCCCAATTTGAACCAAAGTCTATTGATTTCTTAGGCCATTAATCTAAAGAAAAAGATTTTTTTTACCCATAGATGGCGTCCTAAACTGTCCGATTGGGAAACATCCCAACCTGGCAATAATCCTTTAGAAGCAAAACCCCATCATGCACCGCAACATATTTTTGCAAAATATTCTATCATAAATTCGCCAAATATAAGAGGAACATCATAGTTTGGTTTAAAGAAAGCATTTTAGTTTTATTGTAATTTAGTTCGTTGCAAGGATTTTATAGTTTGAAGAAATATATGCCAACCGTCACAAGGATGTGCATGACATGGAAGGGCTATATATACTGCATGCATCATTTACTAGGGGTGTGAATCACATCCATCATGACAATTCGATTCAGTTTCGATTTCCTGACCAAATGATTCGATTATATTCGATACTCAAGAATACACCACGATTCGATTCGATTAATTGGTTCATTTTTTTTTTTTTTTTACCTTACAGGCTAGACAATGTTTCAAATTTGAAATAAATCAATTAAAGCTGTAATATTGTTATGCATTTTATTTTTTAGAAACAACAGCAAATAACAGAAGCGGAAAAGTTGCATCAGAAAATACTGCACAAAATCAGTGCAATGAGTGCAATGCAATACCTCGGCTCCAGACGTCCCGCCCCCTTGAGGGATGCTCCGCTGCTCCTCTCCAAAATTGTAGCTGACCGCAAACAGTGCCGCAGACAGGAGGCCGGCTTGTTTTGTTTTTATGACCGAAATTGCGGAAAACAACTCGTGAAGTTTGACCCACTAGAAGAGTGAGGTGCGCGAGAACGCTGGGACCCTTTTCCACCTGGATCTCTGCTCTTTTTGGCCCTGATGTCCCTCCGTCGTCGGACTAAACTCGCCCCCACTTCCTCGCCATCTCGGGCGTATCTAGACCCACATTGTGTAGCTCAGACCACGCTTCAATATTGAGCATCAATCAAAAATGTCTGCATCAAGCTCACTGCAACACACTGCTGTAAGAGTATAACCAGGAAGCGAGGTAGGAGGGCAAAATAGGTTTAGCGCCACCGCAGCACGGGAGGGAGAATTACGCCCAGGAGCAAATGGATAAAAATAGACCGATTATCTTGCGGACGTGTCGATGCATCGATACAAAACTATTATTATTTACACCCCTATCATTTACGTAATTAACATTGCATTACTCTTGAGCTCCTTGAGGTATTTATTGTCACAGGTAGGAGCTTTGGCCGTCAGTGTTGGGGTCGCAATGATTTAAGGGGGGCGGGCCCTCGCACACTGAAATTAGGACCGGCCCACCAGGCAAATGCTCGCTATCACAGATTACCAGTCCCAGCCTGGTCCCTATCTATCTTTTATTTTATATAATATCAGGTCAATCTCCTGTTCTTGTGAAATTATGCAAGTATTTTATATTTATTTATTGATGCCATGTTTTATACTTTGTAAATAATACTTTACTGGAACCTTTTGTACCCTTCCCCAGAGTGATATCTTTAAACATAATCTGTTTTGATCCATCCCAATCTCTCTGTAATGCACTGCTACACTATTTCCAGCTTTAAATTGGCATTTTTGTAAACTTTGAATCCAAATCTAAAAAAGGAGACCTATTGCTCTGTCAAAAAAGCACTGTAAATGTCATTTTTAGTTTCACTTTGTATCTAAAGTATCTAAAAGTGCTACAAATGAGAGTTAAATGGATAACTATAAGAAAGCTAAATGCTTCAACTACAAACTAAATATTTACATATTTGAACACCTAAATTTTGTCCGATGTGTTCTGGTTTTTGTGCTTGCTGTTAGATGAATTGCACACGTAAATCCCTTTGCCGTCTAAAGATCTGCTCTGCTTGTTTGCAAGTATTTTAATACTCCCAAGCCTTCTAAAGAAGAGGTCTACTGTGTTCTCCTCATTTTAATTAGAGCTGTTAGTAATATTACCCAATAAATAGGAGCATTTTACATAATAGAACCTTGGAGGTTCTAAGTCGTTGCATAGACATCAAGGAGCTTCATCTTGCTCTCTGATTTACTCCCACTCTTCCCAATCCATTTCCCCTAAAACCATAGAGACTCTGTAATTAGAAGATCATCCACTTTCAAGCGTGGTTTTAGAGGTGCCAGCAGAGCTCACACATTCATTGACACATCCCACCGCAGCCTGAACCAGATGGACCTGTCAGAGTAGCATAAAAGCTTTAACTTTATTTATTATCTGGCATCCTTAGGTCCTTTAACTTCTTGTTTCTCTTCCTACTGTGGAACAGCTCGTTTGTCCTCCGTTTGCCCTGATTTTACGCCTCCCCTTGTTTGCAGCAATTACAGCCAAGGTGACGTTTGGTTGGCACTGCTAATCTTTGCATTGTCCTATTTATATGGTTAGCTTCCACTCACAATAAAATCCACTGAGCTGCTCTATTAAAAGCTCTGCAAGGCCACAATGAGAACAGGAACTAATTGCATTTGCATTTTTTCCACATAAACTTTCGTCTGTTCATTTGTTCCTCAATTTCTGAAAAGGTGCATACCGGGATGCATGGCTAGTAGTCATGGGCTGGTATGAGATCTTATTGCTTGAATAAACTCATCCCAATTTGAGATATTACTCTAAATATAATGTTTTAATGATCTTTGAATTTTTATGCATAACCCAACAAACCGTCCGTCCGTCCGTCCATCGCTCCAACAAGCTAATCAGGCCATGCTCATACATTTACACTTGGCTCTAATGAAGAGGAATTAAAGGTAGTAAGCTTTCTACTCACACTTTAGGAAATGATGGTGGAGAACTTTGAAAGAATCCATGCAGGGAGAATAAACCGTTCGGTTTGACTGTTTGTGTGTGTTTCGTTCGTTTCATGCGCTTCTCCTTTTTCTCATAGGGGAAGCGATTACACTCCAGAGCAGAAGGTGGCGGTACTGTGACCAAAGCCAACCATCAGTAGTAAACAAGAAGAAGAAGAAGCGAAGCAGCGTAGCCGGGTGTAGCAGAAAAAAATCAGTTGTTGTGGAGAATTGTGTGGGTATGGCGAGTGGGAAAGAACAGGAGTTGGAAGACGCGCCAGCAGCACTTTATAGGTCTGCTGTATGGGACCACTTTGCATTTAGAGTGACCTACGATGACGGCGGAAAGAAAGTTGTGGATAAAAACAGTGTGCAAGCATTGTGCAAAACGTTTTGTTTATGCTAACAGCAACATGACCAACATGTCAGGCTAACAATCAACATGTACCGAACCGAACCGAAAACCGTGACCACGAAACCGTGAACCGAACCGTGGATTTTGTGAACCGTTCCACCCCTAATGTGCAGACGATCTGGTTTCTGAGTATAAATCAGCCTTAAGCCTAAATATATGCAAATGACCACATTTATTCTTGAAAATCAAGAAGTATTGTAGACTTCTTTCAGCCAGTCGTATGAAGCGTGTGTAGGAGTGACTTCGCCTTTACCTTTTTCCTTTTTCATTTCCTTCTGCAATTCCTCTAGTCTTTCAATAAAAGGACTGAAAAGCTCTTAAGACTTTAAAGGATAGAAACAGAAATTAGCAAATCTCAGAAACTTTCAAAAAGTTGTGTTTAAAACTCTTGGTATGCTTGGTAGTTGTAAACAGCCCATTCAGTTAATCACTTCACAATTTTTTTAAAGCAAGTTTATCCGATAAAAGAGCTCTCTGTCTCCAGTGCCAGCCTTTGGATGATGACAGCTGTTTAACCTTGATTTTCATCCAGCTTTCTGCCCGCCTCGTTTCATTAAGTACACATAAGGGAACAAGCCATATGAGCCTTCTCTGTGCACTGATGAAATCAAATAAAAGATTAAGTTGGGATTAGGGCACAACATTGAAAAAGAGATGGTCAGAATAAGAAAGGATTACAAGGAGAGGCAGTGGATAGAAAAGCAAAGAGGCTGAGGTAATGGATGAGAAGGGATCTGAGTTTGGCTTTCCTGCACTAGAGAAAGGGAGAGTGAAAGTGTCGTACAAGAGTAAAGCGAATGTATTGTCTGGGATTGAAGCTCCCTGGAGGTCTGGATGGTCTCTTTACAGAGAGCAATGCGTCCATCACTTTCTTTGCTAAAGGGGGTGGAGGAGGAAAGGTGTAGAGAACAGGAGAGTCTTCTTTCAACAATGAAGAGAAAAGATGTGCTTTAGTCTATAATAGGGTTCCTGAACCCAGCCCACTTTCTGGCAACAGAGGTGTCAGCTCCAGCTAGGGGGCCGGACCATAGCTTGCCTCTCTTTTAGACAGATGGAAGCTGTTGAAATGAAGACTAGGGCAAGGTGGTATTAAGAGCTGAGCTGGATGGATTGATGACAACGTGGGATTTTCTACTGTAAATCCTCAGAGATAGCAGGATTCTTTGTTTTTTATGGAATGCCACGCTCATGCATTCTTGTCCCAATAAAGTTGTCTTTGTCAGTTCGTGAGAGAGATGAAAGGGTGCCACTTCAGACATAATGCTCTCTGGTTTGTGAGAGAAGTGCATTGAGGAGCTGTTGGCGGGGGTCTTTTATTTCTTTGGGTCTCACATATAAGGTCGCCACGCTGCTTGACCCCAATCCTCCCTGCTTGGTTGTTTGGGGGTTGGTGGTGGGTGTTAACCCCACAGGTTCTTACTATGTAGAACAAGTTCAGAGCTGCTCAGCAGTTTAGTAAACGGAGAAAACTGAAGTGATTTACTGCTCCCCCTGTGCTCCCAGCCCCCCTGCTGGGGTAGGATTCTTCTGAAGAGACCAGAGCAGATCTCTTCTCTTCCCTACCAGGCTTTTTCCATGCTGTGATATATAACTGAGGCCTTGGCTAATCCTACGATGCATTTCTTGAACAAATTAAAGACTGATGCAACACATGTCAGTCTTAGTAACTATCATAACCTTGGCAACACCCAGCATCTGGCTGTTTGTGTGATTGTGGAAGAGCCCACCGTGATTTTTGCTGTGACCTTTTCCCAGGCCCTGACAGGCTGAGTCAGAGACAGGTTAAGATCCCTGGGAAATGAGCTGTCAGGTCCAGAGTGAGCAAAGTGCAAATGAAAGCATTTGTTTTCCACTTCCACCTCCTGAGCCCTGACATTTATACACCATGCAAAACATCTTCTGATGACTTTTCAATGCATGGCTTCCAGTTGTGAGTCAAAGCAGATGAGATAGAGTCGAACAAAGCTTCCAAGGTTGGTTAAAGGGCGGCTATTGAACTATCAGGATTTAAGAAACAAGAATTGTTACCGCACTCATTCCTAACATCAGTGCCAGACTGGTGTAGATGGTGGTGGTGATGGAGTATTCAGGATAATGCACAATTTTATTTTGCCACCAAATAATGTATTTGCATGCAATCCAAAACTTTTATTTTGGCTTTCACCTAAACAGAGCACCAATTTCCACATTTGCTGTGTCCTCTAAATGGCTTGTGGCAAAAATCTAAATGGAAACTGCTCTCTAATGCTCTCTAACAAAAACCCTGGAGGCCTCCACGGAACAGCTGGATTTAAACTGAGATTAAATGAAACACAGGTGCTACTCTGCTACTAAATCTGTGGCTTCTGAAAGCTGATTATGTTTGCTGAATTTCAGTTACAGATATATAGATTTAAGGAATATAATGAAAATGCCAGCCAAACGTTTTAAATCACTTTATTTTTTGTAGAATCTTTTCCGAAAATGAAGTTTAAGGATAGTTTTAAAGGAGGTTAGATGGGTAGGTTCTTAGTCTGGACCAGAACAGACTTGAACTGAAATCCTGATCAAACCTGGCATTATCATGCATCATGACTTATTCAGATTCAAATGAGTACAACTGCTCACTCACTGGCATGAAAATGGATCATGGTGATCTAATCTCTTATCACCTTCTCTAAATGCAAATATAAACACTGCAACGTCACAGCAGGAGCTTTCAGTCAGACAACAATCAGTGGGAAACAGACAGTGTAGCACCCTTGCTAAATCCCTCCATAAAAGCTAATTAATAACCCTTTAGCTCAAGCTAAGCATAGTAGCAAGAGTAAAACTTTCCTGAGATTCATAGAATGTCATCGCAAAGACATGATTATGTTAAATGAGGAAGTTATGTCCCCTAAAAAGCCGTTGCGCCTCGGGGCTTCCTCACGGTTCTTTTCCTGGGAGCAAGTTATTCACTACTCTTAACTCAAACTGGGTAAAACAATATAAAAAAGGACTATAAAACATGAGTAAAAAAGTAACAGAGTTTATTCCAGATCAGGTCGTTACAGGAAAGAGAAAATGCTTGGAGCTTGCACAGCTGTGGGCTCAAAAAAATCACGTCCGCGAGCGTCCGGCAAAGATTGAGCCCCGAACAAGGTCGTCTTCTCCTTCTTATAGCTCATGAGTCTATGTGTTGCATCATGTGGATGTTGAGCTGCAGAAACTGACACGCCATCCTTGTCTTGAACTTCATGCATCTTGCCTCTATGCCCAAGAATTACAGATAGTTCTTCTTTATCAGACCGGCTCCAAGATGTGCCCATATCCTGGGTATCTTTAAAAGACAAGAAGGCTGTCCTGATTAGACGACCTCTGTACACACAGTGACATCCACAATGTGAACGAAGGCCTTCTACTCTCTCTATCTGGCTAACAAAGTAACAATGTACATGATGTATAAAAGAATAAGGAGTCCGTCGCAGTAAAACGTCCGACAGGCGGTCAGCTGGTGTTTGCATAACTTGCAAACTATGGTGCTGTGTATAAGTCGGTGTGAATGAAACACACCAGCTGGGAAGCTCAGCTTCTGACAGCAGATTTTATGTTGCATTGACTAATTTTGTGGTGTTTAAAAAAAGCGATCTTCCTTTTTTCCTTTAACAGAAATATCGATACTCCGATAGGTTATATTGTTAATTTGAGTTTTTCTTTTAATCATTTGCAGATCAAAAAATATATATCTCAGGCTATCTTAATTTTTTTTTCAAATAATATATGTTATATTTGGGTTAGGGCTGCTCTGTGCGGCAGTCGGTAGCACTGCTGCCTTGCAGCAAGAAGGTTTTGGGTTCAAATCCCTGCCCAGGATCTTTTTGCATGGAGTTTGCAAGTTCTCCCCGTGCATGCGTGGGTTCTCTCCGGGTACTCCAGCTTCCTCCCACAGTCTAAAAACATGACTGTTAGGTTAATTGTCTCCTCTAAATTCTCCTTATGTGTGAGTGTGTGCGTGAATGGTTGTTTGCCCTGCGATGGACTGGCGACCTGTCCAGGTTGAACCCAAATTTATTTGTATAGCACAATTCAGTACAAAGACAATGCAAAGTGCTTTACATGATTAAAATACAGGAAGATAAAACAGAATCAAAGCAAGTAGGTAGACGGCACCCCTCGCCACCAAGCTTCAGATAAGCATGGCAGAAAATGGATGGATATTTGGGTTATTTATTTTGCATTTATTTGCACCCTCATTTGACTATGTAAGTTTAATATTATGCCTTTAATTATTTGTCTTTTCTATCGCTATGATATAAAAAATGAAATCAGGTATTAAATATCATGTGTATTGATATTGAGTTGGAAATTCTAGCGACAAACCAAATGTTTTAAGCAAATATTAAGCCCATCATTTTGAAGAGTCTTTTCAGGGTATTTACATTATTATTACTAAAAGTAAGAGTGTCAAGTTTGTTGCTAATTTAAAGGAATAGTACACCCAAAACATGATTAGCCTTCATTTTCTACTCACCCCCATGCTGAACAACACTCTGGAGTACTTTTTTGATATCTCAAATGCATCTGGAGATCTGGGAGGCTTCTTGCTGTCTGCTGACATTCAAATAATGGAGGTCTATGGCGCCTGAGGCAGAAAGGTCCATAAAAGTCCACAAAAAACGTGTCAATATTCCTCCATACTGCTCGTCCAATGTATTCCAAGTGTCCTGAGTGGGTAGCGTCCATAATTTACTCGAAACGAAGTCATTTAGAATGTTTTTAGAGCATAAACAGTAGTGTATAGGATTTCCTGAAAGCGCGTTCACGAGTCTACGGAAACCGCGGCAGACCAAACCAGACGAAAGTGCGCATTCAGCTCGGCAAAGAACTCATGCTCTTCCTCAACACTGAAGTCCTCAGACATTTTTCTTTCGTTGTTTCTTTCTTTGCACAGGTAAACAGCACATTTCTTCTTCTACGCTTGCATTATTGGCAGAGCAGACGCTGAATGCGCACTTTCATCTGGTTTGTTCTGCCGGCTTCCGTAGCGTTGTGAACGCGCAGGTGCGCGCTTTCAGGAAATCCTATACACTACTGTTTATGCTCTAAAAACATTCTAAATGACTTAGTTTCGAGTAAATTCTGGATGCTACCCACTCAGGACACTTGGAATACATTGGACGAGCAGTATGGAGGAATATTGACACGTTTTTTGTGGACTTTTATGGACCTTTCTGCCTCGGGCGCCATAGACCTCCATTATTTGAATGTCAGCAGACAGCAAGAAGCCTCCCAGATCTCCAGATGCATTTGAGATATCAAAAAAGTACTCCAGAGTGTTGTTCAGCATGGGGGTGAGTAGAAAATGAAGGCTAATCATGTTTTGGGTGTACTATTCCTTTAAGTAAAATAATGACTGCTATGGGTTTTAAGGGACAAAATTGGAAGGAATAACTCAAAGTTCTTTATTCTAGACAGAGGTGAGAGGTACAGTTCGATTAACTTTATATTTATCTGCCGTTTTCTAGGATTTTAAATCCAGAAGAGGTCATTCGTTGTGTGGTTTTTTAAAGGGGCAGTTTCCTGCTACTATTTTTGAGCTTGGTCAGGGATGGAAAGAGGGGGGTGTCATGTACTGATAACAGCCCCTCCCTGCACCACAATTCACAGCTTGAATGTGTCATGCAAGACAGTAAAGACAGTAGCAATAGTCCTTTACACACCTCCTTCACCCCCTTACATCCTTTCAGGCTGCAGAGATCAAACTCGCGGTCTGACGGCCGTCGTTGACACGGTGCCGCGTGTTGTGGCAACCAGCAGTGACTGTTGTAAGGGGAGAGTTCTGAGGGGCTCCCTGTGGTGTGAAGGGAGTCTCTGCTCTTTTCTCAGGACTTGTTATTGATGCTTGAGGAGGTTTGAGGCTGCAGAAAGCGGTGCAAAGGGAATTATCAAGAGCTGAGATCTATTGGATGTAGGAAAAATCAGCATTGCTTTTTAGAACTGTTGTTTGAGTCACAGCATCTAATTTTAAATCCAGCTAAGAAAAAGATGTGAAATGATAACATAACAGAAAGAGTTATTAGCTGAGAGAGTCAGGGTGGCACTTTCTTACATTTTCTCAGTTTACACTCGCAAGATTCTCTGCATTTCATGGGAGTTTATGTTGCAGATCAGGACAAAGCAGTGCAGAAGTTCTGTTATCACTGGAGGTGTGAATGTTTTTCTTAAACATGGTTTTATGTGCTTCTCAGTGGGTTTTTTTGACACAGAAAAATCTGTCACTGATTCTCTTCTCTTTTTTGTTTGCTGTAATGTGCATCTACCCACATGTCTGAAACAAAGGTGATCCATGTCATTAAGTTTTTGTATACGCTCTGTATATACAAAATTACAATAAATATATTTGTCTAAATCTAAGTAAGTCTAAGTTGCCATTTTGGTAGGCTAGGCAATTGTAATGCTAAGAAACAATGTTTCCCATGGCCTCTAGACGTAGAGAAAGAATGTATATTGATACCCTTGGGCAATATACAATACAATTATTCCACAAAGTACAGAAAAAGGCAGATGAAGAGCAGAAACTCCATCTAAAATATGAATATGATATTGTTAATTACCTATTAAATAAAAGGAAAGCCTACACAATAGATTAGGTTCGTGGCATGAGGTTTGTAAAGAACATTCTGCAAATCAGAGTAACAATATACCATGGGGTCTAGTGGAGTAAGCATCTATCTATCTGTCTGTCTGTCTGTCTGTCTGTCTGTCTGTCTGTCTGTCTGTCTGTCTGTCCGTCCGTCCGTCCGTCCGTCCAAACATCCATCCATCTATTAGGGATGGAACGGTTTATGAAAACCGTCCGAACCGTTTGGTTCGCGTGTGTTGCGTTCGGTTCATGCGCTGCTCCTTTTTCTCATAGGCGAAGCGTTTACACTCCAGAGCAGAAGGTGGCGGTACTGCGACCAAAGCCAACCACCAGTAGTAAACAAGAAGAAGAAGAAGCGAAGCAGCGTAGCCGGGTGTAGCAGAAAAAAATCAGTTGTTGTGGAGAATTGTGTGGGTATGGCGAGTGGGAAAGAACAGGAGTTGGAAGACGCGCCAGCAGCACTTTATAGGTCTGCTGTATGGGACCACTTTGCATTTAGAGTGACCTACGATGACGGCGGAAAGAAAGTTGTGGATAAAAGTGGAACAGTGTGCAAGCATTGTGCAACACGTTTTGTTTATGCTAACAGCAACATGACCAACATGTCATGCTAACCCCGAAATCCCACATACTCCATCAGCGCTCCGCTGCGCTCCAGACCGGCTGCTCAAAGCAAAGCCTACAGCCTCCACTGTGGCTCCCGTCCGCTCCGCTCTCAGTTCCTTGGAGATCGTAGAGGGCATGCGCCAGATGATTAAATTCAAAGCAGCAAAACATGCGGAAATGATCCAGGGTTTCCGTGGATCATTAAAAATTATTGCAATTCATACATTTTTATGGGATTTTCCCAATTTTTATGGGAGCAACATATACTGAACCGAACCGAACTGTGGATTTTGTGAACCGTTCCACCCCTAGTATGTATATATACTGTGTGCAGAATATAAGGCAAGTTGTATTTTTGAGGATTATTTTTATTATTGGGCCACAATTGTGTTCTCAATCAACCCAATAGACTCCTTAATATTAAAGTTTAATATTTTTGGAAGTTGATGTGTTTTTCTTTTAGATTTGGTCATTTTATGAGGATGTCTGTGTGTAAAGGTAAATATTACTGTCCAGAATTATTAGGCAACGTAATAAAAAACAAATATATACCCATCTCACTTGTTTATTTTCACCAGGTTAACCAATATAACACCTCAGAATTCAGAAATAAACATTTGAGACATTCAAAAGCAAACAAAAATAGAAATCATTGACCAATATAGCCACCTCTCTTCCCCATGGCGCTCTAAAGCCTTCCATCCATAGATTCTGTCATTGTCTTGATCTGTTTGCGATCCTCATTGCGTGCAGCAGCCACCACAGCCTCCCAGACACTGTTTTCCCTCCCTGTAGATCTCACATTTCATGAAGGACCACAGGTTCTCCATGGGGCTGAGATCAGGTGAACAAGGGGGCCATGTCATTATTTAATCTCCTTTTAGACTTTTTCTGGCCAGCCAGGCGGTGGTGTATTTTGATGCGTGTGAGCATTGTCCTGTGTGAATATCAAGTTTTTCTTGAATGATGGAGACTTCTTCTTGTACCACTGTTTTAGAAGGTGTCTTCCAGAAACTGGCAGTAGAACTGGGAGTTGATCTTGACTCCATCATCAACCCAAAAAGGTCCCGCAAACTAATCTTTGATGATACCAGCCCATACCGGTACCCCACCTCCACCTTGCTGGCGTCTGAATCGATAAGACACTTGCTGCCCTTTACTGATCCAGCCTGGTGCCCATCCATCCATCTGGACCATCTAGACTCACTCTCATTTCATCAGACCAAAACACCTTGGAGAAATCAGTCTTTAGATATTTATTGGCCCATTCTTGACTTTTTGTCTTGTGTGTCTTGTTCAAAGGTGGCCTTTTTTGGCTTTCCTTACCTTGGCCTCTGAGTATTGAGCACCTTGTGCTTCTCGGCACTCCAGACATGTAGAAGCTCTGAAATATGGCCCAACTGGTGGCTAATGGCTTCCTGGCAGCTTCACACATGATCCTACTCAATTCATGGGGAGTTATTTTGCGTCTTCTTTTTTCAACACCCATCTTGCGCCCCTGTTGGCTATATGCCATGAACCGCTTCATAACTCGTAAACTCGTTATTATCACGTTAACTCATCAAACAGTTAACGCCAACAATTATTTTATCTCGTATTAACGCAGTTTTTATTATTTCTTTTATTACTGTAAAAGTCTGTTGCTCCCAGGCTTTTATTTGGTAAAACTAAAAGTGCCAGAACCGGAAGTACAGGAACCGAAAAAGAAAAAAAGAAATTGACGGATAAACAAACCAACAAACAAAAGGGTACGGCACTTTTCCATGGCCATTTTCATTTTAAAGTTCTTTCAGATGGTGCAGTCGACAGAAGCAAAGTTATTTGTAATCACTGCAAAGTTGAATTGTCTTATCACCGGAGTACTTCGAATCTAAATTATCACCAAAATGCAAAACACACAGTTGATACCAGCAAATCATTTAACGAAACAGACAGTGGTGCGAGGCTTCAGCAGACTACGTTAGATGCAGCGTGTGGGAGAACTATAGATAAACAAAGGCAAGAGAAGCTAACAAATGCCATAGCGAAGTGGATAGCTACAGACTGCAGGCCGATTATTATATTTACAGACTATTTCCCTGCACAGTAAATCCCAGCAGTGAACTTTTTTTTGTGCTTCACCTCACTCTAAATAAAGGAATAATAATAATAAAACTCTAACATGGACATTTGGTACTAGACTGGTTATGCTGCTCCCTGATAAAAAAAAAAAAAAAAAAAAAAAAAAAAATGTTTCAGCTGTTACCTCAGAAATTGCCTGTTTTAATGTTATGATTGTGACTCAGGAGTTAGTGGGCAGTTTTTATTTAACTACTATATAAACAAAATGCTGCTGTTAAGTGTTTGCAGAACAAATGTTATGGCACTTCCTTTAATATGGCAGAACATTTAAAATAAAATTGTGCTATACATTACTTTTGAATTCATTATTGTTTTTTTGCGTATAAAAATGTGATTAATCACAATTAATCAGGGAAATCATGAGATTAATCGCGATTAAAACTTTTAATCATTGACCAGCCCTAATATATATATATATATATATATATATATATATATATATATATATATATATATATATATATATATATATATATATATATATATATATATATATATATATATATATATATATAGTACAGTGTTTTTTGTTCAAACAGAACCTGTACATTTTCACTGAAGTAAGGGAGTTTAGTTGGCGCAGGTATCTGCACTTTAACTTAAGTCAAGAATGTAAGTACTTACAACACCTCTATAAGTATCAGATTGTGTTTTGGGTATTTTT
The DNA here is from genome assembly GCF_016077235.1 of Cyprinodon tularosa. Taxonomy (NCBI): domain Eukaryota; kingdom Metazoa; phylum Chordata; class Actinopteri; order Cyprinodontiformes; family Cyprinodontidae; genus Cyprinodon; species Cyprinodon tularosa. The sequence goes on along the minus strand of NW_024039418.1, from coordinate 1,423,557 downwards.
TTTCAGCAGTTTAAAACTGTGAATGTGAATGTTCAGTAATTTAATATTCAATCTATAACACAAATAAGGGGAAATACAAATTATATTTCTTGTGTTTTAGATCTTTTGTGTTTTTGCAAAAGTAAAAAAAAAAAACCCTGGAGTGACTGATTCCCAGACATCTCTTAGGCTATTTGTACCTGTCCACTTTCTCCAACAGCCAACAAATTGGAATGTCTCTCCTCCACATTATGCTTCTCTAGTTTGGCCATAATTCCAGGACTAGAAGCTCAGTTCTACAGGAGAAGAGTGGCCCGGAGCTTTTCCCTGGTGATCTGGATGCTGACAGTGATGTAGTGCCCGCTGTTAGATGCCAGCAGGAGAGGAGGGTCAGGCTCTCAGCGTGGATGGATGTGGGATGGTGTGTGCATGAAAGGAAGAGAAAAAACAGACAGTGTTTGTGTATGTACTTCTGTGTCCTTACTTAGTATGTGTAAAGTCTTTCTCAAATAAGATTAATGGCCAGAGTTGAAGTGTTCAAGAGTATGCTGCTGCCTTAACAATCCGATCCACTATTGTCGCTTTAACATTTCACCGATTGTTACAAAGAAAACTATGAAGAAGTTTGGAACGTTGTACAAAAACTTTATAGAAGGTTATTTAATTTAACATATGCCTTCTTCATCAGTTATATAAGTGAAACATAAGGAATTCTATATAACTGTCATGGTCTCTCAGCAGAGGTGATGGAAACCAAACTACCCGCTCAAAATAAGCTGCAAATCAAACTGCAAAGGGTATCTTCTGGTAAAAAAAAAAAAGTAATGGAAAAATAGGAGATTTCTCATCCTCACAAAAAAATTGTTGGCAAGCTTATCAGCTTAACAAAATAGATTCAGTGTCGACAAAACCCCTCTTAGAACAAGTGGCCCAATGAAAAATACTTTTCAGTCAGTGAGCATATGATTATCTAAATGTACCATGAAGAGAAGACTTCCCCAGAGCAAAGACAAAAGATTCACCACAAAAAGCAAACCATTTATAAAGCTCAAGAGTAGAAAGGACAGCTTAGACTTCCAAATGACCTAAAAAAAGGACCCTGTAGCACTTTTTAGATCTACAAATCTTGATTTAAGGCACGTTTCTACTCCGTTTTTAGAAACAATTATAGCTCGGTATATTTAGGGCAGAAATCTGTCCCTGAAGAATTTAGTGGTTTGTATGTCATACTTTTGGAGTTATTTGGAGGAAGAAATCTAAGCATTTCAAACTTGGTACTGCTTTACATTAAGGCTGCCTTATGGATGGCAAATAAATAGTTTATAGATATGTTATTGAATAATCTGTAAACACTTCATAACTCATTCACAAGTGTTCATTATTCCTTATTTAAGGCTGAGCAAAAAAAAAAAAAACTGCTTTCTTGCCAAAGTTGGTCTAATCAGCAGGAAAGTCTATGGTTCAGTCGAGCTGCTTAAAGTTCTAGAGTTGTTTTCTATATGGCTGCCAAAGAGCAGACACACAGTTTGGCAGGTCCTCTGTGTTTGTCAAAGAAGTACATCAAACACTGCAAAGAAACTTAAAGTTTGCCATCAACCTGTCATAAACAGGACAGATGGACCACAGTGGCTGCTGGGGGATGGGGTACAACCTATCACTGGTACTCTGGATGTGGTAGAAACACAGGTAAGTGACCATGATCATCTTGACAGGAGATGAACATCAGAGTGAGTCACTTACCTGGTTTAACAGTTCAGTTCAGTCCATCCTCACCGAGGAAGACAATTTCCAGCCGATGGACTGCCAAAGAGATTCGTCTCAGTGTCCCTGATGCCGCAACCCTCAGTGAGCAGGCAGGAGACTGATCCACGTCAGGGAATCTGTTCAGAACGGGACAGTTCCGAGATCCAGAAGTCCATAGGCCGACGAGGGGTTCCGCTTCGAACACGAACATACAAATCCAGGGTTCCAGGAATCGCCAGAGTGTTCAGGCAGGTTCAGAGTTCTATGAGTCCAGCATTGTCCTCAGACACGGTGAGGAAGTGGAGCCAAGTTTGTGCGACAACGGAGAGACATGAGAGCGAAAAAGAGCAGCGGTCCAGGTGGAAAAAGGGTCCCAGCGTTCTCACGCACCTCGCTCTTCTAGCTGGTCCAACTTCACGAGTCGTTTTCCGCAATGGTGGTCATACAAACAAAACAAGCCAGTAAGGTACCAAACAGGAAATACGCATAGTGTGGAGCGGATGTAGATTTGACCAATCAGAGGCCTCTTGTCTGCGGTCGCCTACAATTTGGGAGCAGCAGAGTGTCTGCAGAATGGGTGGGGGGTCATTTGCATTCACTGCAACACACACGCAGATAGCCTGATTTCTGAGTATAAATCAACCTTTACCGGACAGGTTGACCGCCTTCGACACTGTTGATCACATCTTACTCCAGCATCTCCAGTCTTTGGTAGGACTGTTTGTGACCCCTCTAAGCTGGGTCAGGTCATACCTCACCTTCAGGACAGAGTATCTGGCTTTAGGACAATCCAAATCCTCACCTCGCACAGTTATGTAGCTGTGGAGTGCCACAAGGGTCCATCCTCGGTCCAACTGTTTTGACATTCTACTTTCCATCCTTTGATCCTATTACCCATAAATGCAAAGTTTCATCACACTGTTATGCAAATGATACACAAATATACTGTACATAAAAATGGACTTGACACTCTCCACAGGTTTGCCTGGAGAAGATAAAAATTTACGTAATATTTAGTAATTTCAACAGGAATTACTTTTGAGTGTTTGTTAGACAATACATTTCTAAGGACAAAAGAAAAAGTTGAATATAAGAATATTGGAATATTTTCAAGCATCCGCATGGGTAGTATCTGAATGCAATCACCTTTAAGATTAGGTCGCTTTAGTTTCCCAGTTCAGGGTTCTGGGAGTTGGTGGGAAGTATGCACTGGATAAAAGTTCATTTCACACTTCTTTAGCGAATGTGTGTTGTTTGTGTTACTTTGAAACACACAACACAACTAATTTAACTAACCTTGATATTGTTGCCTAGCCTCGTGAAACCATCCTGATCTTGCGAGCTTTCAAGGTTTCACATCAGTCTGGAGACTCTCCGTTAAAGAAAATTTGGAGCCGTTCACCAAACGAACGTCCAATCAGCGTTGGCTTTGAGGCGGGTTGAGGTGTGACACAACGAGAAGCGCGACAGTTCAGTCTAAAGAACATGGCGGCTTCAGCCGATGAAACTAGCGTTAGCGTGGCTATCGAGCAAGTTTTATCGGAATTACAGAGTATTTCTTCACTGAAAGAAGAGCAAAACACTGCTCTGGAGGCTTTTCTCAGAGGAAAAGATGTTTTTGCTCTTCTCCCGACTGGTTTCGGCAAGAGTAGCCTGGCTTTTGGTTGTGTTTTCATCGTCGCTCTGTTAGTACGTCATTTGCTTCATTGATCTGATTGGTTTATTTGGCCCGTCTATCACCAACATAGGCCAATCAGCTAACCAGTATTTTCACCCCTTAACAAAATTACTTCAACGGAAGGTTTCCAGATGGATATGCGGAGCAAATCCATCTGGCGGAGTCAGGTTAATTGTTGCATCCAAGTCAGAATAAATGCTAGACCTGCGTTACACCAAAGATAACCAGGAATCATGAACTCGTTCGAAAAAGTTCATTTCCGTCTTTATGGACTCATTTAGGAGTCGCCCTCCCGGCTAATTCTGGAGAGATTGAAGAGTGAAACCATCAACTGATTGAAAATCATCTATTTTTATCTCCATCTTCACCCTGATCTCCTGTTTTCTCATAGACATCCCAAGATGCTTCAGTGGGTTACCCATGTATACTTAGAGAAGACAAACAAGGCTATGGGAGGTTTATATCACTGTGATCTTAACAGGGGTTATCTATAAGTGTAGCCTAAAAAGATTGATTAGAAGCTATGCTGCTGTAGCTCAATTGTCCAGCTATTTTTGTTCGTATGCCACATTGTGTGCTGCATGGGAGAGATGAAGTCAAAGAGACCGAATCAGCGCATCCTGCCCTGTCATTTCAGCTTCGCTCCTGTTTCATTCTGATCCAAGATCCAAAATAAACATCTCTTCTTTAACCGATTTCTACCCCATTTTAAAGACACATCATTGACATAACAAACTGTAATTACTTTGACTATGACTCCATTGAGTATGCTAGATGCCTGAGGGGCCTCCTTTGCTCCCGTATGATTTTTTTCCCCCATTCTTCCCCACACACACTGCGCTCATGTGGTCTCGGCTGAGCTGGAGTGCAGATGTGTTTCAGAGCTTGGTAATCACCAGCTTGGGGCTTCTCACCGCTCGGCCCCAGTCTTTAACAGCATGTAAGCACTTACTCATTTGCCTCGTAATATTATGGTAGGAAACCCTTAAAAGAGACTAGTTTATACAGACACAAACGAAAGCTGCCATCTCCCTTGGCAGAAATCATTAAGCTGCCAAGGGACAGCTTAAGCAGCTTGTATGGACGTTTACAAAAGACAGAAGAAAGGGTTTTTTAAATGTATGGTTGGCATTTTTTTTAGCAGAAACTTCTCTTCTTGAGTCGTTTTTTTTCTCACCATGTGAGGAATTAGAGGAATGTGTAGGTCTGTATAAATATGTGACAGGGTGTGAAGAGGTGTTTAGCTCAGACATTTCATCTCTCTTTGATCCCAAGTCCTACAAATTTTATGGTGAGGAGATAACTAGAAGTCTTCTTTAGTGACATTACACCATTATTATTTCAGGTCTCTTCAACAGAGGCGACTGCAAAACTCTTTATGAAACTTACCTGTCTTATAATTATCAAATATATATATTTTAAAAAATTAAATGTCCTGTAATCCATTTACCGGGAGCAAAAAAACTGCCTCATCTGATCTGATACATGGATCAGATATCAGCTCCTATATTGACCGATTAATGGGATCGATTATCGGTGATTTGTTATCGGATCTAGGAGATCCAATCCAGAGCAATTTACATTTATTTCTTTCTTTTTTCTGCTTAGTTGTTCATATCTTTAAATTTAAAAATGACCTTTTTAAACTAGGTTTATGCCAAGGCAAAAGCCTTCACTCACATGCCAAGATATGTGGTTCATATGTGTTTGATGTTTTATCTTTAATGTCCTCTTAAATCATAGATGACAAACCTTACCTCAAACAAGACTGACATTCATGCTGCCTTTTGGAGAGAATTTCACGGCCCTCAATGCATAAAGTTGATGTATGTCTATAGCAATGCCAAAACATACAAAAATTTATGAAATAATATAATTAAAATGTCGGTTTAGCTAATCTAATGCCATCACAATATTCACAACTAAGTCACTATTACCAGTTTTCCTAACATTTTTCAGCCACAGTGCCGACTGTCTTCCTGTGGTTAACCTGTCTTCTTTTCTTCCTCCCAAAAATTTTTTTTTCTTAATTTTGTACTTTATGTTTTTTTTTTCTGTTCATCAAAGTTTTCTGCCATAAACTCTTACTTACATATTACCTTGCCTATCAAGCTGTACCTAGTATCAAGAGACAAAACATTCAAAAATGTAAAGGTCTCTCAGTGAGGCTCATTCAATCATAAATAACTTTTAAACATTTAAATAAAGAGACCAAAGTGTGTAACTATTAGCCCATAAAACACTCAAAATTGACAGAAAACATCCATCCATCCATTTCCATCCTTTTTCTGTCATGCTTATCCTAGCTGGGGTCTGGAGGGGTGCTGGTTCCTATCTCCAGCTGTCTACGGGCGAGAGGTGGGGTCCACCCTGGACAGGTCGCCCGTCCATCGAAGGGCTGAAAGAAACCACAGCATCCCAATTAAAAAAAGGCTTTCTCCATACATGTTTATTTCTATTTCTGCAGTGGAGTAGAATAGCGTTGAATAAATCTTTATCGTCCACCAGGAGGGATGTGGCAAAAAATTAAATTCGGCGATATATTGTGATTTTCGGCTGTCCGATATAATACCGATCTTTCAGTTCCTAGTATCAATTTTAAAAAACAAAACATTTTTACCTAAACCAATGAGGGTTAGGGTTAGTTGCGGCAGTCACGGTGGAAGACGTTGAATGACTCAAACCACAAACAACATGGATTCTGATGAACATATACAGCGCTTTGCTTATCTATATATTTAATTTGATAGCTGGGTAAAATATCGTAATATATAATGATATTGCAACATCGTGATAATATCGTATCGTGACCCAAGCATCTTGTCACGTATCGTATTGCAACACCCATGCCAATACTCAGCCTTATCCACTAGGATGAAACATTGTCTTAGGCTCACACGGCAGACAGGGCTAAAATACAGATGCTGACAAATGACAAAAACATCAATTCATTCAATTCAATTCAGTTTATTTCTATAGCGCCAAATTCACAACACATGTCATCTCAAGGCACTCAACCAGATCATCCAGTCAAATTGATACAAAGTTTTCTATCTAAAGAAAACCAGTTGATTGCATTGGCTCATTGACTCAAATACAATCCCTCACACTAAGCATGCTTGTAGCGACAGTGGAGAGGAAAGACTCCCTTTTAACAGGAAGAAACCTCCAGCAGAACCAGGCTCAGTGTGAGCGGCATCTATTAAGAACATAATTACAGATGAAAAGAGTCGAGTAAAATATGTAGAGCTAGAATAGTTCAGGTAACGTGTGGATGTTTTACGTACTTTGTTGAATTCAAAAGAGTGATGGCATTTGGGACAAAGGTTATCTTTAGGGAACCTCTATTCAGGGGAACCTTGTAGTTCCTCCCAGACTTAAGAGGCTCTAACCGGCAGGACAAAGGATGAGAGATGTCTGCTACAGTTCTCTGAGCCTTCCCCCTTGTCCTGTCATTATATAAGTAATCATCTATTTGTGTGTGAAAAGTCTGCATCTTGTTGATTCTGAATGGAGCAATGTGCAGCGAAAAACACTCAGGGTGCATGACCAGGAAGCCTGTCAAGTCTAAACCATGTTTCAGCTTCTGCAGCCTGTTGTTAGATTGTTAACTACCTGAGATCCTTGTACTTTTAAGTGAAGAAGCGGTTCAGCATCTCCCCTTCTATTTGTGTTGTTGCTGGATCTGTATCAGTGAAGTAGTCCCCATTCTTTCTCTTAGTGAACTCTCTTTTCAGGTCAGCTGCAGCTGCCTGTTACTTTGCTTCATCAGATGGGAAATTTCAATAAATCCTGACATGTTTGGTCAAATCGCCATTGATATGGTGTGCTCCTTTGGCTCATGATGCTAAAACACACTCAATGTTGCAAAAGTAATGGCCTATAGTATATATATATATATATATATATATATATATATATATATATATATATATATATATATATATATATATATATATATATATATATATATATGTCTGTATATATGTATATATATGTGTATATATATATATATACACATATATCATAAAATCCCTTTAAATTCATGATTGCAATGTGACAATTAGCAAGTGAGTACTCTGGCTTCCTCCCACACTGTTAGGTTTATTGGCTTCTCTAAATTCTCCTTTGGTGTGAATGATTGTCGTTTTTTACCCCATTTACACTACCCTTGAAAAACTGATCCATGCCGAGACCGGTCCGAGCTCGGATCAGTTAACCAGGCCGAGCTCGGTGCTGACGAACGTTTACACATCACGCTATCTCGGTTCCTCGACTCCTCGCCTCCTAGTGACGATCTGCGGTATTACTGCCAGTATCGAAGGAGGAAATCAAGCAGTTGGTGGCGATAATCCACCAAAAGATGTTTGTCAACCGCCATAAAACACAAGAAGAAGACGAAGAAGGAGGGAATCAAGCAAATCAAAATGGCGGCGCCCGTCACATTCAGAAAGTTATGCTTAATTATTATTGCTGTACTTCGATGTTTGCGGAGGGTCAGGCGAAGATGTTTATAGTTGTTCATCTTCTTCTGTTTTGAGTTGGTTGGCAAGCAACTTCCGGAGGGGCATTACCGCCAACTAGTGGAATGGAGTGTGAATCACGATGTGCAGCCAGACGGAGATGACGCGTTCTGCTCATGCGCTCTTGTTATCAGAGAACCGAGCCAGGGAAAAACCGAGCCGAGCCCACCTCTGGAACTGGTCTGCAGTTAGCTCGGTTCGGTTGTGTCTAGCTTGGTTCAGTTCGGTTTGCTTCCATTTACACACGATAAGTTATCTCAGTTACTGAGCTCGGACCGGTCTAGGCACGGTTTTTCAAGGGTGGTGTAAATGGAGTATATGTCTCTGTGTAGCCCTGCGATGGACTGGTGAGCTGTCCAGGGTGTTCCCCGCCTCTCTCAGATGGAGATAGGCACCAGCATCCCTCGCGACCCTTCTTGGGATAAACGTGATGGAAAAATGGATGGACTTAGATTGAACTTGTCCATGTGTTACAGTTGTTTGAACTGGGAGACCCTCAGTGCAGGAGGAAAAAAAAAGAAAAAAGAAAACAAAGCCCTGGTGCACAAATCTGTTCCCATTCAAAGCGAATCATATGAATATTTATAGCCACGCAGCCCTGTTATAGGGAACACTGTGTTTGCTGGAGCTGTTATCGAGTCAACCAATATCACACTGCATTTCAAACACAGGAGTCCAAACAAACAGAGATTCAAAGATACAGAATAAAACATGACAGGAAACAGCAGGAAACAAACAAGACTGTAGAGAAAAAAGACAGAGTAAACCAGGTCGCTGCAGGTGGGTACTAAATGAGGGCGAGTAAAGAGAAGTCAAACCAACAGGTTACGGGTGAGGAACGCAACAAACACAATCAGTAAAACCAAGGAAATTCCAAGTATTGGAAATGATTTGCTCATTTTAATGTACATCAAGAAAAATGATGCTTTGATTTGATATTTACTGAAACATAAATGCTGACAAAAGCACTTTTAATACAGACGCACACATGCTCACATACTAAAACAAAGACTCATTATAACCGTCGCTACATATGGAATTAATTTCCTGTCATTATCACCGCAGAGCTTTCCATCTGCTTACTGCTGGGAAAGAAACTGGAGCGGGGAGACGTGGTGCTGCCACATATAGACAGGAAGACACATTGCTGATGTGTGTTAACGCTGTTAGCTTCTCAGAGTTGTGTTGTTGGATAGTTGTGGTTCTGGTGGGTCAATAATTCAATCTGTGATTGATGGGAAATGAGTGGCGTATCTTAAAGAATGTGTTGTGCTGTACTCTCAGACAGAGTAGAAAGTCCCATCAGTCATGCAAATCTCTTAATGAAGGCGTTGCTGAGGAAGAAAAGAGATGTATGTCCCTCATTATTGTCTAGTTTGGTAGAAGGAACATCAAAGTGTAAATCAGAATGCTTTTCTATGAAGAACATGTTTAAACCACACAGATTACTTCTATTTTAGCTTTTTCACACACTTAATGTTACATTAATCTAATTTAAGTATTACACAAAGATTAACTGACTTAACCAGAAAAATGGTTTTTAATGATTAAATTAATTAAGGAAGGGAAGCCCCCTCAAACTAGTTACTATCTAACAGAATCTGTTGGCTAAAATATCTTTGAAAAGAAACTCAAGACTAGATGGGTTCGGTCTTTTCCTTCATCACAGTTTGGAAACTTCAAACAGCTGCTGTTTGTTCCCAAATTAGGGATGCACGATATAATCGGCCCCCTATCGGTATCGGCCTGTATCGGCCTTAAAACTGAATATCGGACATCGGCCACCCCACCGATATTTAACCCGATATTTGATCAGCTTCTGAGTTTCTAAAGTCAAAAAAATTTTTAAATACTACTTCTTCTTCTTCCTCAAAAACTTCTTTTGTACAGACTTAAAAACTTCTAAAGACGAGGGAAAAAATATTGATACATTAAAATATCCCAATATCTTCATATGCTGACATATTGCCATTTAAAAACACCATATCAATCTCTTTTACTAATGAAACATTGCTATATGTCATCGTTATGCTACGAAATCCCCCGAAAATTCACCAAATGTTGCCATATTTTTATATGTTGATATATTGACGCGGTATCGATCTATTTTACTAACAAAATCTCACAAGAATTTGCAAAATATCACGAGAGTTTGTAACAGAACGATGAAATTTCACGAGATTTTAAAAATTAAAATAGATCGATACCGCGTTTTTAAAAATCTATTTGATATCAGCATATGAAAATATATTTGAGTATATTATTTTTCAAAGTGTCAGAAATGGATAACAAAACTGCTATTTTGAATGACTACTTATTTTTGTCCAGCTTTAACATCGGTATCGATATCGGTTATCGGCTACATGAGTTTTAAAATATCGGCATATCGGATATCGGCCCAATATCGTGCATCCCTATCCCAAATAAGAAAAAAAGGTTGATCCCACAAGTCACTGACATGTATAAGTCTTTAAAGGGTAACAAACCTTTATATAAGCCAATTATTTACAAATGGAGAAAATGGTTAACAAAAGATTAGTCCAAGAGATCATAAGAAATTAACCAGGGGTTTGCAAATGAGCCCCGAAGAAGAACACCTAAAATATCACAGAACCTGCTTGAGTGACGGTCGTTTTAACAAGAATTGACATTAAAACAAGAGATATTGGGCGAAAACAGCATCTATTGTAGAGTTTAGGGGTGGGTATTGGCAAAGAAGTCACGATTCGAATCACGATTCACATGCCATGATGCGATTCTGTCACGATGCATCTCGATACTTGAAATATTGCGATGCATTGCGATGCATTGCGATATTTTCACTGAACACTGTAAGAAAAAGATACAGTCCTTACCAGTGGCTGACTGGCTGGGTATGATCTGGATCGTGGCTTCAATTGATACATAACTGAAAGCAACTGAATTCACACATAGCTGTATTTATTGAAATGACTTTTGGAGGTGTTGCCATGAAAACAAATACTGGACAGAAATATTACTATTACTGGCGTGGACACACTGACAAAAAGATCTTAGGATTCATCAAACTTAAAATAACAAAATAAGGATAATCAGTGCCGTTTACATGGCCTCAGTGGTCCTTTAAACCAATGAAACGAAAGCATTTAAATATATATTTCCCCTTTTGCAAATTACATGCATCATGTCAATTTCGTTTTTACCTTATTTGTGTTTAAAGCCAAAATGCATCCTAGCATCTGACTTGAAATGTGATGGAGCCGCGGGGCGAATTTTCATAGTGTCCTCCATGTTTTATTTCATATGACTCGTCGCAGTATCCCACGGCCGAACATGCTAGTAACACAAAGCAGCGGGTGTCAACACATCTGCAGCGACATCTGCTGGACTTGGTTTGGCTGATGTGCGCCAACCATTCATGTATTTTATTTGTTTAATTATTTTTTTTTTATATATAATCTATTCTTGAAGGCAAGAATCGATGCAGTAGATCACAAAAATTAAAATCGCGATGCACCGTCATGACGATTATTTTGCACACCCTTAGTAGAGTTCCAAGGCCAAATTCTCCTATGACCATTGAAAACAAGGCTGTTTTAGCTCCAAATGCAATGATCCTGAACTATAGGATGAGATGGCTTTAAATAAAAAATGTATGAGTAGGTGTCAAAATTTGTAAATGTGGCTAAAGTGCATTTGAAGGTTGTTTGGCGAATGATAAAAAGTCAAAAGCCAAACGATTGACCAGTTTTTTATCTGATTTTTGATCTTGTCTTTGTTCTTTCTTCTGTTCTTGTTTAAAAGCAGTTCAACACCTTTCATGTGCATTATCGCCACCAGCTGTTAAGGAGTGTAACAGCTTCATCAGGGGTTGTAGAATATTAATAGTAATTGTGCCCGGTACTACACATTTTCTGATTCGTACTTGTAAATCCTTGACATATTCTTATACATGTAGATTTGTGATTTGCCTTGTTGCAAAGTTGTACTTTGTATTGTCACAGATGAAAATCTAATGTCATGTATTTATGAGTTGACAACAAGGAAGGAAGACAAATATTAGATTTATTTAGATTATTGACTTACATTTACAAATTCAGGAATCTACACCTATAATATTTAAAGTTCTTCTACCCTGTGCTAGATTCATTTTTTTCTGAAATGACTGACATAACAGGAGACTCAACAAGCAATAGACAAATAGTTGAAAGTAAGGAAGTTTTTCATGTGAGGATACACAAAGCTTTCGACTTCCCGACCAGCAGGTCAAATGCAGAGGATAGATTTTGTTGGAATGTATAAATGCATTGAAACAAGTTTGCTTTATTGTTTCACTCTTCTGTCCATCTGGATCTCTGTTGCCAGTGCTGTGGCGTGTTTATTAAATACAAAGCAGAATTGTTTTGGCTTGTTATAGCAGACGCAACTGCCGCCATGTTGTTAGCTTATGTACGTCGGCTCAAAGGTATCACCTAAAGGGCTGGTTATAATCCCCGCAGCAGTGTGTCGCAGCGAGCTGGTCGCAGATATTTTTGATTTACGCCCAATATTGCAGCGTGGTCTGCGCTATGTTATTCCACGCCACAACTCAATAGGGACAATCAGGAACTAGCTGTGGGTCTAGATACGGCCTAGGCGGTAAGGAAGTAGGGGGAAGTTTTTGGGACAATGGAGGGACATGAGGGTGAAAAAGTGGGGGGAACCAGGTAGAAAAAGAGTCCCAGCGTTCTCGCGCACCTCGATCTTCTAGGGTCCATCTTCAAGGGTTGTTCTTTCAGAATGGCGATCATTAACACAAAACAAGCGGATGTAGATTTGACCAATCAGAGGCCTCCTGTCTACGGTCACCTACAGTTTTGGAGAGGTGCACCCGAGTGTCTGCATCAGGGGCAAAGGCACATTTCACTGCGACACACATGCAGACGACCTGGATTCTGAGTGTAGATCAGCCCTAATTTAGCGGGTCTGCTGATCCCAATGTATGCTGATCAGAGCTTACCCGTTTAAAGGTCATTTTAACCTATATGCATTACCAAGATGTTTGACATGGGCCACTGCCACTAAATGCCGGATGTTCCTGGGTTTGAATAGGATTTTTGTAGCCTGACGTAGTCCTACTCAATTCTAGTCAGAATATGAGTCTGATTCTGCTCCATAGAGCTGTGATTATGGGGCGTGTTTCAAACGAACCAGGAAAAAAAATGCCTCTGCACTCAATTGGATAGACCTACAACCAATAAGAGCAACGGAGTGCGTGACGTATGTTAAGCGACGCACAGTTGTTGTCAACAAAAATCAAAGCGTGCAGTTGCACGCCTAGAATAAGAAGATGAGCCTTGATCGCGTTTCTCTGTTCCTCTTTTAAAATTAATTTGCTGTCGATATCTTCTAGAACAGACCTAATAGCAGAGTCTACACACCTCAACTCTCCAGCGGCAGCCATTGTTGTTGTCACCCAAGCGCGCTTTGGTGACGTGGTTGATTACGTTACTGTTGATCATCTGTCCATCATCGTATAAAGCCCGCCCTGACAATTTGATTGGCCCGCCAGATATTGTGCGAGCATACTCGCGCTACTTCTGAGCAATGCCAGACTGAACTTCCCGACCTCAAACATTGTGGGCGGGACTAAGTTCAGAATGGCACCCAGGCTATGATTTTTGGCCAATGGGAAATAGGTATTAAAGTGTCACTAAACCACAAGTGAATTTTATTTTGCTGATAATCTGTATTAATTGGGCCTTAAGGGTGCTGTCTTTATGTTTTTCTGCAAATCCTCATATTTTTGTGTAATCATGTTAATTTCTTGCCATATTTGGCCTAAAATCCTCCTAACGCTGCCCTCTGTTGGCTGAAGGATGGTTATAGCAGCTTATTGGCACACCCCGTACGTGTCTGTTCCACATTGCTTTAGGTTATAAAACTTAAACTTAAACACATCATGAATCAGTGAAATGATGGGCCATGAGTTGAGATTGCAAAATTTGATTGATTTTTTTTAGGTTGACTTTTTCTATGGATTATGTAATTATATTAATTCCTTGTTTCCTCATCCCGACTACAGTCCCGCTAAACCTTCTCCGCTCCTCCCCAGACTTAGCCGATTCTATTGTCTATTTTGCTTTGCCCATTTTGGTGGCATTTTTTTCAAATTTGTCTGGGAGCGGGGTTATGCTCTTACATGGGGTAAAGTTACATTTTTAAAAGGATGTGCTGGGAGATGGATGGAGGGACGGATGGCTGTCTGCCATATAGTTATTCCCTGTTTTGACAACAAGAGCCTCGCCATGGCTTCCCTTTTGTCCGGCCTAAGTTTATTTTGTCACCTGCTAGTCTGAGGGGAATGGGGTCAGTTCAACTGGAGCAGGGAGCTCTTTCTCTCAAACACACACACATACGTGCACGGTTCTGGACATGACACACAGACACACTCACTCACAAATGGGTCAGTGGGTCAGTGGGTGCATGAGTGGGAGTTTGTTTTTATCAAGATCAGTAAATGTGTGTCGATTGCACAGCCATATTGTGTACATTTGTCGAGCGGCAGTAGGAATTAGACGTCTGTGAACAGAAGGAATGCTTCATATTTCGCTGTATGGGAGACTTGACTGAAGCGGTGAATCCAGATGGTTAGATATATTTACACATTAGTAGTAGGTAAGCAAAATGGATTCACAAAGCTGAACAAATGTAGAGAATTATTATCTTCAACTTTACCAACACTGGACACACTCTCTTTGAATTCTTAAATTTTACTTACCTGTTTTGGGTTACAAACAGGAATTTTAAGGGGTTCTAAAAGAATTATTATTAAAAAAAAATTCTTTACGTTCTAAAGGGACAATTTATTTACATCTACTGTTGAGTTTAGCTACGTTGGTAAGGACATAAGTAGTGGTAATAAATAGCCGATAGAACTAAAAATAAGTGATGTAAACATATCCTGATCAAATTTGGCAGCAGGCAGATTGATAATCCAATCGGCATCCAGGTAAATGTTAATCAGGATAAGGTTCTTCTGAACGATGCAAGCTGCCATAATGGTGCATATGAAAGGTTTGGGGATATTTCGATTGCCGTTTTTTTGCATAAAACATCTTTAGTCCAATCATCCCTTTCATTGTTATTACTTATGTCCATATAAATGAGAATCAGAATCAGAAAGAACATCCTCTGCTGGGCCTTCTTGACGAGGGAGCTGATGGTCGACTCCCACTTGAGGTCCAGGGTGATGGTGGTGCCCAGGAAGCGGAAGGACTCCACGTTGGAGATGGGGGTAGGGCTGTCTGTGAGGGCAAGGGGGGATGGTGGGGCTGTGACCTTTCTGAAGTCCACGATCATCTCCACTGTCTTTCGGGCGTTCATTTCCAGGTTGTTGCTGCTGCACCAGGACACCAGCCGGTCCACTTCCCTCCTGTAGGCAGATTCAATGTTACAGTCAGATTATTTTTTAATTCCAACACATTTCAATCTGATCATCGAACTTTGTGCAAGGCAAACAAAGTCAAGTTGCATAGTCAAACGAAATTTTCCCACTTTCCTTGATGGACCCTTGGCTGATCCCCCAAGGTTCCTTTTTTAAAGATCAAACTTTGTACTAAAATATTCGTTGTGTCATGATTTGTTGACATTAAGATCTAAAGAGAAGCGTCATCTCCTAGTCAGACCCTGTAATTTAGTGAAAGGGTGGAGTCAGAGTAAAAAAATATGAAACGGGGTCACTGCAGTGGCTGGAAGTT
This sequence comes from Cyprinodon tularosa, assembly GCF_016077235.1. NCBI lineage: Eukaryota > Metazoa > Chordata > Actinopteri > Cyprinodontiformes > Cyprinodontidae > Cyprinodon > Cyprinodon tularosa. Next base: position 1,407,916 of record NW_024039418.1, on the reverse strand, counting down.
GGCTGCCATTCGGCTGCCGTTTGACTGGGAAGGGCCATTTTGAATGGCTGCTACTGTTGGTGTCTAAAGATATTCACAGGTTTGCTAACCTTCTAAACAAGAGGTGCTGTATTAGATTAGCTCATTTCATGAAAAAATCCTTAAGTATAGGTAGTATTTCCTCTTAAATGTAGTTGGGTAATCTTTTATATTTGATATTTGGTTCAAGGGTTTCAATAAGTTATGAAGAATATCTGAAGTAGGTTTGTGCAAGTTCTTCCAGCTTGCTGTGGTCACCTCTGAATAAGCGGCGGCTGGAAGGACACACAAATGCTACATCCAAGGTATCTAAGAGGCAACTCTTAAAGGCATACTATTTAACATTTTTCAGTTAATTAATGTGTTCCATAACGTTTTGGATGATTAAATTAGTCATTTCAAGTCGAACAAAGGTTTTCTCGGCCGCCCTGGTGGTCTGTAGGGGAAATACTGTACTTGCAATTGCAGGAGCCCTCGGCCCGCACCCACAGGCTCAGAAGTCTTGTGCATCGCGAGAGTCGGTCTTGCTTTATGGCAAGAACTGCTATACGCCCCCAGTGAAAGGCATGCTCGTTGCTAGCGCAGTGGCGATATTTGTGCAGTTATCATGGCGGAACCAGCGAGAATTTTTAAACTCGAAAATTGGAACAAAATAGTCACTTACCGCAGTAGACATGGCGATTGGTTGCGTTCGCCTGTCTGCTAAGCTCAAAACAACCACGCCTTGCTTGACGGAGAAACCAGGAGAACAGCTGAGCATATTTACGACAGTGCACTTTTACTTTCGCCCTCTGGGGGGAGCCTCGCTGGAAAATCAACACCGGTTGCATAGTGTACCTTTAAATTCTTCAGATTTATCTTAAAATGTGAAAGAATGATTTTGAGCTGAATTTCATAGGATGTCCATCTGCAGAAAGACAGAATAAGAAATAATTTCGAAGTGGCCTTTTGAACTTTTTTTTAAATTGAGGGCCAATAGCAACCAATTATTTGAGTTTATTGCTGATGTCGTTCCCTCTTGACACGATGTCATCAGACTCTTTTAGGCTACGTTCACACCGCAGCCTGAAGTGACCCAATTCCGATTTTTTTGCCCATATGTGACCTGTATCTGATCTTTTTATGACAGTCTGAACGACACAGATCGGATTTTTTCAAATGCGACCCAGGCCACTTGGATATGTGGTCCTGAATCCGATACGTATCTGATCTTTTCAAATGCGACCTGTGTCTGTACGGCCAGGTCGCATTCATCCGACCTACACGTCATTGATACTTGACAAATATTACTAAACGTTACTAATCTGCGTCCTACTAAGCGGAGGCGGGAAAAACTAACAACCATGGCGGAAGATAACACAGAGAGCAGTCAATGGAGAGAAAGTGAGGTTGCTGACTTAATTCATATTTAGAAAGCTCGATTCAGACCAAACTCGAAGGGTCTTACCGGAACCGGGGGAGGGTCTTTCTTTTTGATCTTCTTAAAAAGATTTCGTTCGTAATGTGCCTGCTCCTGTTGGAGAAGAACTTAAAGAACGCAATATACGCTGCGGTATTGCGAGTCATGTTTACTTCCGCAAACACTGAGGACGCTTGCTACGTGTGACGTCATCGCGTCCTCGAGTGCGCATGCGGGACACTTCGGTTGGACGCATTCAGTTCACACAGTAGATCACATACAAGTCGCATATACTTGGAAGTGTGAACGGACACGCAAAAAAATCCGATTTCACAAAAAAATCGGAATTGAGCATTAAGGCCTGCAGTGTGAACGTAGCCTAAGTCTCCAGAGCCACAAACTTCTGAAACTTGAACATTGCTTATCAATGACGTTTGTACAGCAGCACCTGGACAAGTCTTTCCTCTGGAAGCAGCAAGGATGTTTAGATTTAGGCTACGTTCACACTGCAGCCTGAAGTGACCCAAATCCGATTTTTTTGCCTATATGCGACATGGATCTGATCTTTTCATTGTTGTCTGAACAACACAGATCCGAATTTTGCCAATCCGACCCAGGCCACTTGGACATGTGGTCCTAAATCCGATACGAATCTGATCTTTTCAAATGCAAGAAAAACAACAACCAAGATCGCTAGATGCGCTCCAGCACTATATACATGTTTACTGCCGTAAACACGAAGCACGCTGGCCTGTGATGTCATTGCGTCCTCTACTGCGCATGCAGGACGCTTAAGCTGTATGAATGCAGTTCACTCAGAAGATCACATACAAGTCGCATATATTTGGAAATGTGAACGGTAACGCAAAAAAATTGGATTTCACAAAAAAATCGGAATTGAGCATCAAAGGTTTGTCACTCGCAGATTTCTCAAGCTGTTCAGTTAATCATGGCAGAGTTAAACTTTCTTTTAAAAAAGAAAAACAGGTTTTATTAATGATCGTATAAACGTATAATTTTAAATACAAAAGGGGTTTGTTAGAAGCACATCTCAGCACCTTTTTTCCTTAAAGCAAGTGTGTTTACAGCTGCCTAAAGGTGGGATAAGGTTAAGGGGCCTAACTATCAGTTTGGCTCACTTGAGTTGGATTAATTGTTGGAAACAGCTGCTTCAGTTTTACTCTGCTTAGACTTGGGAATAAGTGCTGAATAGATTTCTGCCTTGGGATTATTATTACACAGTGTATGTTGTTTTTAATAACATAGTTTCCTGTAGTAAAATCTGTGAAAAATAAATAGTTTATAAGAACCAATCGAAGAAACAGATTAAGAAACTTCCATTTTTAGAATCAACAGAACAGAATTTAATGATTAATCCTGAAATTAGACTACGGTAATTGGTAAACCCGTGTTTGTTTTCCAGGCGGGTCTGATCCGTGTTTCCAATGAGGAGTATCTGATCGCTCCGCTACCTCAACACCTGGCCAGCCAGCACAACTACAGCAGCCCCGATGGTCATCACCCGCATGTGGTCTACAAGCGCTCAGCAGAGCACATCGTTCATGGACGATTCAGCAACCCAGCCAGTTCCTCTCCATCTCAGAATCCCTACCTCTACCATCAGCATCGGCCCCAGAGACACCACGACTACCAACACGGAAAGTTGCAGCGGCAACACTTCTGCGGGCGCCGCAAGCAATGTATGTAAGGGAACTTTGTATTCCTCCCATTGTCGGCTATCTAATAGATTTGTGTTGCCGTGAATGCAAGGATTGCCAGGCCTCCGCAACCTGTAGGGTTTAGCAGCTTTACAGTTTTGGTTCATCAAAATATTGAATTGCATTTGCACAGCGTCATCATTCGCCACAAATATCAATATCCAGTACAAGTTTTTCTATATTACAAAACCAGAATATTTAATATTGATATTAGTTTAAAATGATCACCTTTTTTACTAAAGGTCATGTAACATGTGGCTCTTTCTGAGTGTTATGTAGCCGGACAGGGAGTATAGAAGCACTTTGAATTGAACAGTTTGCAGATACGTGGTGTAGGCCAGTGTTTGACAGGTTTCTGTTTACATTGTTCTCAGGCATTGCTATAAAAATTACTCTTTAGATAATGAAAAGTAGATATTTTCTTAAATCTGTATATGAATGAATGAACAAACGAATGAACGAGTGAATGAATGAATTATTTAATCAAATAATCGTTCTTTTTATTTCAGAGAATCCCAAAAAAACAAATTAGTGAAATGACAACCAAATATTTAAGCCTTTTTATTGAGTTTTGATTAAATAAAACTGTACAAACCCATGTTTAATGGTGAAATAGAATTTTTTTTTTATTGTTTGTTCTTTTAGAAAGACTTGCAACGATGAATCTAAAAAGTTTGCTTTGTACGTTGTAGAACCAATTTTTTTCTACAGCTGCGTTTTGCTCTAGATTATCCAAAAGACAAGATTTCGATGCTCATTCTTTGCAAAATAGTTCAAGCTAAGTACAATAGAAGGCAGAGCGTCTTTAAACAACATTTTTTTTTTTACTGAAGAAAACCATCCCCATGCTTCCACCACCCTGTTCCAGTAACTGGTGAATGCAGTGATGTGCATAAATCATTTCTCTTAAACAAAGCCTCATCCGAATGTTAATCATAATGATTTGAGCCAATGGAAGGATATAATTATGAAATTCATGACTAATTTCCTTTTAGCGCTGTGGATCGCTGCAGTTCCTCCAGTAAATCTTCAACTTGGTTTAGCATTTTTAATAAATGTCTCCCATTTTGCTGATGCTGTTTGTTCACTTAATGCTGTTTAAAAAAGAAGAGTCCGGCTTACATTTAGGTCACGTTTGAAGGAAACTGCTGAAGGAGGTGAACACTTCATACTTTTATTTTGTAAAATGAAAGACACTTTATCTTCATGGATTAATATGGACTACTTTAGAAAAAGTATAATTTTGCATCTGTGAGTAATATTGACTTCTACGTTTTCTGCAAGTATACAAAATAAAAAAAGACATTCAGCTAAGCTACCAATTAAATAAATACAAAGCAGCTTATTTTTAAATGTAGGAGCGTCTATTATTTGGCTGAAAATATTAATAGTATTAATTGATTGAAATGGTCATCAACTAATTTGCTAAGCAAAACCGAATCATTAGATTAATGTTGCACAGACTCTAAAACATTTCCCTTTTGCTCTAAGGATAGCCTATTTACAATATCAATTAAAAATCTACAAAAATAAACATTCATAAATATAGAATATATAGAATTTTTCCTTGAAAATTTTCATTGCTTCTTCATTCATATATTTGTATAACTTAATGTGTATAAAATTATATAATTTTTCCTTTTACACCATTTGCAATCAGGGCTCGATGTTAACCATCGCCCGATCTCCCGGGACAAGTTGTTTTTATTGTTGGGAAAGTACACTTTTCATTGCATTTGCCTGCTGGGCAAGTGCTATGATCGCAAAATTTTTTTATTTATCACTCAAAATTACTTTAAAATCACCGACATTCGATAAAAACGACCCAGAAGCGTTGCCGGCGCCATTTTTGTTGTTTTATACACATTCTCGCGTGATTTGAAAAAGCTGCGGGATTTTCCGCCAGATGGCGTGAATAACTCTAACCTGTCATGTTTTTTTTAGATTTTTAACATTACAATTTATATTTTTCCAAGCACTCAACAGTTTAAAGCAAAGTTTAGTTTAAAAAGAATGTGCAGGAAGGATTTAAAAGTATGTTAACACGGTAATGTAGGCTTGAGTTCATTATCTGACGCATGCAGATACACACCAGGAACCTGGAAACCGAAAAAATACTGATTTACAAAAAACATTTAAAAAACAAACATGTTTTATTGATATATATATATACAGAAATGAGTATTAGGAACTATATTAATCAAACTGGGCAAGTAAAAATTGTTTCTGGGCAAATGAAATGTGAAAGTCACTTGCCCTTCGGGCAAGTAAATGGTAAATGCAATGTACTTATACAGCGCCTTTATTCAAGTCAGGAGACTTGACCAAAGCACTTTACACTACATTCATTCACGCACACACTGATGGTGGCAAGCTACATTGTAGCCACAGCTGCCCTGGGGCTCACTGACAGAAGCGGGGCTGCCGTACACTGGCGCCACCGTGCCCTCTGACCACCATCAGTACACAACGACAAACACAACGACACTGAAAGTCGGAGTCGGGGCTTGAAACGTCAACCCTTCGATTTCAGGGCAAACTCCTACATCCAACGCCACTGTCGCCCCAAAAATCCTTAACGTCAACCCCTGGCAATTAATTTAAAATGCAAAATCAAGTTTTTCCCATATTTCAAATATATGTTTATTGAAAAATGCACATTTTGCTAAAAGTATTTCTGTCTAGAATAATCTATTAATTTAAAAAGATAATAGATTAATGGCGAAAAAATAAAAAATCCAGTCCTTATTTGCTCTTTCATTGAACACTCTGGACGGCAGAACAATTAATACAAAGTTGTAGAAAATATATATACAGAATTTTAAGTACTTTATGTATATTTTTTCATGCCACTCGGCCCTCTGGCTCGTTTGGTTCTGCAGTGAGAAAAAAAAAGCACAGAGAGGAAATTCCCTGTCATTCCAATGCTAAAGTATTTTCCTGCAAAGAGGGTAGAGGGAGGTCAGGTATTTGACCCTCTGAGTGTGCCTCCCTCCCTGCATCTCTCACACCTCTCCTCTGTTCTGTTTCTTTAGATGCTCCTAAGCCTCCATCAGGGGACCAGTTTATATTGTCTGACGAGTTTGGTCTGCCTGAGGCGGAAGAGTCAGGACGGGCCAGGAGATCACCCATCAACTCCAACAGGGTGGGAGGTTTGAACGTGGAGACCTTGGTGGTGGCAGATAGGAAGATGCTGGAGAAGCATAGCAGGGAGAACGTGACCACCTACGTCCTCACCGTCATGAATATGGTGAGGAAGGCCGAGCAAGATGGTTTAAAAATGGAGGAGAGCTGCTGTTTAATTGGAAGAGGCACAAACTGTAGGGATCTAATTTTAGTAGGGCTGCAGATAATAATGATTTTTTTCAAATCGATTAATCTGTCGTTTATTTTGTCGATTAATCGATTAATAATCGGATAGAAACAAGTTCCTTAAAGAAGACTTTTTGCTTTAATTAAACCAACTGAAACTAAAAAATTTCCACTTGAGTTCTGGATAGAGCGTTTTGACAGACGAAACTGTTTTTTTTAAAAACCCTAAATGAAAAATTTAAGTTTTTTTTTTACAATTTTGGTATAATTGCTGCCAGGGGCGGATTTAGGAAATCTGGGGCCCTAGGCAAAGACAGGCAGGGGGCCCTCTGAACTGAGAAGACAACACATAAAACAGACCCATTCTACAGATAGAGAAATGTTAATAGAATAGATATCCATTATTTTTCCTCTCTTCTTTTCCCCTTTCTTGTTTCTTTTGTACTCGGCTGACTTTTCATGCTGTCTCTAAAGGAATGAAAGATTTTTTCCAAGCACTAAGCTCACTTAGCTGATTGCTCCTTCCTTTGTTTCCATAAAGGCCAAAGTAAATAACCCAGTCCTTCTTTTCACTGTAGACAAGCCATGATCTGCTTATCTGTTCTCCATTTTTCATTTGGATGAAATAATAGCTGCATGAATCATGACAGCAGACAAGATAGAGGAGAGCAGGAGGCGGGGTTACCAATCTACTTGCTCTGGAGAGCAGAGTTCGCTGCTTTTAGATGTTGTCTCCAAAGTCTCCAGTAGCAGAAAAAAGTCTCTAGATTTGGCGCTAGGAGCTTTTTAGAAATCAAAGTGCTAGAGGGGTCTGAAAAGTGGCTAAGTATAGCGACTAAAGCGCTAAGTTGGCAACACTGCTCTTTGCATGGTTTGTTTTCAAATGGTTTGCTGCTGTCTGATTGGACCTTTCTGAACATGTGCAGCAAATGGACTGATCCAATATGGTGGACACTGAAGGGGGGGGGGCTGAGATACAGTTAATATTATCAGCGTTCTGATGGCATTTTAGCGAAAGGATTTTTATAAAAAATGTAATTAATGTGCACAAATAAGGAATAGTTGTATTAATCATACTATTATTAAAAAGAGTTCTATGGGGGCCCCCAGGAACTTGGGGCCCTAGGCAGCTGCCTAGTATTGCCTAATGGTAAATCCCCCCCTGATTGCTGCTCTTAGTGGGTCGCTCTGTCAGCTAAAGGCACGTTTTAATGTCTCTATACTCCAGTTAAAGATTAAAAAAATTACTATATTAGTTAAAGATAACTTCAGTAATCGATTAATCATGACTAATTAATTGTTTCAGCACTAATTTTTAGGCATGTTAAAAGTATAATTTTTTGTTGGACACTTTATTGTTTCTACGAGCTTCTTTTGAACAATTCTACAGGGACCATAAATCAAATTTAGGGATGTTGGATGTAATATTTACAGCTATGAGGAAACATTTAAAAGACGTAGAAACTTAGATGCACTGATTCTTTAATGCAGTCACTAGTGAAACAAGTGGCACTTGATGTTTTTCATTGCTAGCCTCTTTGTCCATTTTTATTTGTCACCTCTTTATTTAGGGGGTCTTTAGTTTCCTGATTGCAGTCTCTCATCACTACACCTGTTTTAATCATCATTCCATGCACACATTCTTCCCTGTTCTTCCTAAACCTGACTTGTGGTGCAAGTAAAACTGTGGTGCAAGTAAAACAAAACCAATAACAACTGCAGGCCAGTATGTTGTGTTATTAAATGCTTAGATCTTTGTTTTGTTGGACACTTACATTGCAGAGTGCAGTTCAAATACTGAAAACTGTGACATACAAATGTAGTGTGAGCCAGGCTGATGGGTTGGTGGCTATTTATACTATTTCCATTCACCTCTGAAGTCAGAACTGGGAGATTCTAACCCGACTTTATCATGTTCTGTAATGATCTCAGAATATTGGAACCAGAATTCAAGGCAAGACAGGCAGTGGGATCTCTGCAGAGATGACAGAATACAGGTCAGTGACTGGATGTGGAGCTGAATACGACTTGGAGCTAAGTCACTGACCTGATTCAAAGTTCATTCCGCACGCGGAGAACACAGCAGAATCCGGGAGGGTTTATATACAGGTGGAGAAATATTGCACATTCAGCATATTGCACAGGATATTGCACAGTCAATAAATAAAAAACTATAATATAGCTGCACAGTGCTTTTTACAGGAGTTATTGTGGTTATAGTGCATTATTAGTCTGGTGGCAGCAGGAATGAATGACCTGCGGTAGCGCTCCTTCTTACAGACAGGGTGTCTAAGTCTTTGACTAAAGGAGCTGCTCAGCTCCTCTACAGTCTGGTGCAGAGTGTCACTATCCTACTGAGCCTACTGTCGCAATCTGAGACCTTTCTATGGGACTGATAGCCACTAATATGATAAACAGTAATGAGGAACTGGGTGCAGTTAGGCAGGTGAATGAAATGGGAAGTCAAGCCAGTCATCAGCGCCAAGATCATGACAATTTGCATTTCATTTTTTGCACTGAAAGAGCAAATACACTGAAATAAACTTTACTTTACTTATTGGACTGTTAAAGATATGCTTAAAATGGCCAGCAATTGCCGATATACATTGATGATATATTGTGCATCTCAAGTAATTACCTATAAGGCAGTCATACTGGAATTTGAAGTTGATCTTGTGGGGAAACCTTTGACTTTTCCGCTTGGAATTCCAACTTTGTGGTTGATTTCTGGTTGTTTTTCCAGTTTTCCAACTCAATACAAGGTTGAGTTAAAAAGGAAGAAAGGAATGAAGCGCTAATTAATTGATTTTCCCCCCAAAATTCCAAGTCACTTTGTTCTACTGTTTTAAGACTGTTTATCCTGATGTTTAGATGATTAGATTAAATTCAACTTTATTGTCATTACACAGGTACAAGGCAACGAAATGCAGTTTAGGTCTAACCAGAAGTGCAATAGCAGCAAGTGCAGGTTAAATAATGGTTCTATAAATACGGGACATTGGTTTCTACTGAATAAGTAGAAATGAAATAGAATGTCTTAGAAAACTTATTATTACAAAAGTGGTATTTGTCTAAAAACATTAGAACAACTGCCCATGATTAATGTTAATCCGAGTCAAAACTAGGTTTGGGGTACCTTCTATCTACTTGTTCCCTTTTTTAATGTCTTTGAATGAAACAGGTTAACAGAAAACTGGGAACGCTAAAACATGGAGTTTCTTTCAAGTGTTTCATTTTGTAAACATTTAAGATAAATATATAAATGATGAACTAAGTTCTAATATATTTGTAGGTTTCCAGTCTTTTCAAAGATGGCACCATTGGAACAGACATCAACATCGTTGTGGTCAGCCTGCTGCTGCTGGAACAGGACCCTGTGAGTGAACTTAAGTTGTCAAAAATCTCTTCACTTGACACCAGTCTTTTTTTTTCTCTCTTTCCTAAAATTCTTACTTTCTTCTTTTCCAGCTGGGCTTGAATATAAATCACAATGCCGACCAGTCCCTCAACAGTTTCTGCCAGTGGCAGTCGGGTCTGGTGGGAAAAGGAGGTAAACGGCACGACCACGCAGTTCTTCTCACCGGACTTGACATTTGCTCCTGGAAGAACGAGCCCTGTGACACCCTGGGTAGGATTTTCTCAGCCTAACCTATAAATAGCATATCAAAAAATAAGGATGTCTCTATTAGGGTTTTTTGGAGCTCAGTGGTTGGTCAAGTCTTTTCAGACAGACATGAAAAAATAAATTAATTAAAAATAAAGCCTTTGTGATGATATTTATTATTGTTATTTAAGGATATATTGTACTCCACTAACTACTAACGATGTTTTATAGTTAGCTGCATATAAATATGATCAAGCTTACAGTTTTATTTTATGCTTTTCTTGCTGAAATTTTACAGTGAAATGATGAGCTTAAATTATTTGTCAGCAGTGTTGGTTTCCTTGTCCTCCTCCCATTAACAGTTATAGTTCATGTCAGCCGCAGCTTGATAATATGTTAGCTTTCAGATGTCTCTACAGCTGCATGTTTTTTCTATGACTTGATGTGATTTCAGAAGAAAGTCATTTCCACATACCTTCAACATGTCTACTTATCAGATTAAAAGCACTTCCTGTGCCGTTCACCGAGACGTTCAATCTTACATACTCCCTGTGCCTGGCACTTAATGTTTTAAATATACACTCACCGGCCACTTTATTAGGTACGCCATGCTAGTAACGGGTTGGACCCCCTTTTGCCTTCAGAACTGCCTCAATTCTTCGTGGCATAGATTCAACAAGGTGCTGGAAGCATTCCTCAGGGAGTTTGGTCCATATTGACATGATGGCATCACACAGTTGCCGCAGATTTGTCGGCTGCACATCCATGATGCGAATCTCCCGTTCCACCACATCCCAAAGATGCTCTATTGGATTGAGATCTGGTGACTGTGGAGGCCATTTGAGTACAGTGAACTCATTGTCATGATCAAGAAACCAGTCTGAGATAATTCCAGCTTTATGACATGGCGCATTATCCTGCTGAAAGTAGCCATCAGAAGTTGGGTACATTGTGGTCATAAAGGGATGGACATGGTCAGCAACAATACTCAGGTAGGCTGTGGCGTTGCAACGATGCTCAATTGGTACCAAGGGGCCCAAAGAGTGCCAAGAAAATATTCCCCACACCATGACACCACCACCACCAGCCTGAACCGTTGATACAAGGCAGGATGGATCCATGCTTTCATGTTGTAGACGCCAAATTCTGACCCTACCATCCGAATGTCGCAGCAGAAATCGAGACTCATCAGACCAGGCAACGTTTTTCCAATCTTCTATTGTCCAATTTCGATGAGCTTGTGCAAATTGTAGCCTCAGTTTCCTGTTCTTAGCTGAAAGGAGTGGCACCCGGTGTGGTCTTCTGCTGCTGTAGCCCATCTGCCTCAAAGTTTGACGTACTGTGCGTTCAGAGATGCTCTTCTGCCCACCTTGGTTGTAACGGGTGGTTATTTGAGTCACTGTTGCCCTTCTATCAGCTCGAACCAGTCTGGCCATTCTCCTCTGACCTCTGGCATCAACAAGGCATTTCCGCAAACAGAACTGCCGCTCACTGGATGTTTTTTTCTTTTTCGGACCATTCTCTGTAAACCCTAGAGATGGTTGTGCGTGAAAATCCCAGTAGATCAGCAGTTTCTGAAATACTCAGACCAGCCCTTCTGGCACCAACAATCATGCCACGTTCAAAGTCACTCAAATCACCTTTCTTCCCCATACTGATGCTCGGTTTGAACTGCAGGAGATTGTCTTGACCATGTCTACATTCCTAAATGCACTGAGTTGCCGCCATGTGATTGGCTGCTTAGAAATTAAGTGTTAACGAGCAGTTGGACAGGTGTACCTAATAAAGTGGCCGGTGAGTGTACAGTACAGTTACAGAAATCATTTATTTTCTTAAAATATGTGAATTTTTCTTAGATTCAGGAGGTAAGTGCTTTAAGACTAATATTTTGTGTAAATCGTAGACGCCCCTCCCAACCACTGTTTGCTCAGGCAAGTATTCTTAGTGTTTATCAAGTGAATCAACTTCAAAAAGCTTTATTCATTTATAGCTCTATAAAAAAGTTACTTCCCCAGCACTTTTGTAATATTTTTACTTTTGATAATGAATTTCACCAGTATCCAACTTGTAGCAGTTGTCTTATCAGGCCTCCTTACTCTCATTCAACTCAAACACAGTTTAGTGTATTATACAGAGGATCAAGGATATGGAACAGTCTTCCCACATCACTGACAGATCTTTCTAAAGAACAATTTAAATGGAGAGTAAAATTGCTGCTACTAAGTTGTCTGAACTTTCCATATGGATTTTTGGTCCAAATGATATTTTAAATTGTTGTATACAAAGAAACGGTGTTGTTTTTTTTAGTTTTTTATTTATTTATTTTTTTACACAATATCATATAGATTATGGAGGACCAACTCTGCCATATTTAAAAATAAATACAGAAATAAATAAATGCTCAATAAAAGGGCATGCAGAAATGTAAAAAAAAATATATAAAGGACAAAAAAATAAATAAAATTAAATAAATATTTCAAAAGCAAATAAATAAAGACACAAATTAAAAAAATTATATACATTTATAACTGTATAATTTTATTTCTACTTACATTTATTTTTGTTGGTAATTAATAGCATGCTTATATATTTATTTGGGCATTTATTTATTTCTGTATTTATTTTTAAATATGGCAGAGTTGGTCCTCCATATTATAGATGTAAGAAATGGTGAAATATTTTTGTTTTTATGGCGACTGCCGCTCATTAAGCCCCTTGAGGGTTTTTCGGCAGTTGTCCATCACTTTTTCTTTTTTAGTGACACATTTTTCTGTTTTTATGCTTTTGTTGTGAAAATAAAATATATAAATAAATAAATAAATAAATAAATAAATAAAAATAAAAGTGAGACACTTCCAATGGAAGTTCCCATTCCTTTTGCATTAGATTTTATTTACCTACTGAAATTTAAGAGTACATTGTACTAGAGATGTCCCGATCCAGGTTTTTGCACCTCCGATCCGATACCGATATTGTTTTTGGACTTCCGATCCGATACCGATACTGGCCGATACCAGCCTATCCGAGCATGTATTTAAGTTTAAGTTAAAGTATTTAGCCTTAATTGTAAGACTCATGTTGAAAAGGGTTTTAGTACTCTTGATAACATCTAGCCAGCTAAATTAGGTGAGATTGAATAAAACACAATGCTTGGTAACAACAAACTTACCTGTTAAGAGATAAACACAAACTGGACAAAATTACGAATAGCAATCTGAAATTGCACAGTGAACAGTAAAACCGTAAACAGTTAAAGGTGCAAGTATTACTGTAAGTTTTTATAAAAATGCAAAACAGGGGAACACTGGCGCAAAATAGTGGAATGGATCGTTTTAATCGGCGAAACTGGAAAATACGGACCGGATTTTAAAAAAAAAAACTGGATCGGCAGTCTGGATCGGCATTTTCCATGCTTTGCCGATACGCATTTTTTTGCCAATATCGGCGTCCCGATCCGATCCACGTATCGGATCGGGACAAGCCTACATTGTACTTATTTCTAGATCATTTCTGCGGTGCAGGGAAGATTACTCTGCAAAACCCATCTAGAAATAAGTAAATATTTCTCAAATTGTTTTTGGCCTTGATTCGAGCAGGTAAATAAGATTATTTGCCAATGGAATGATTTTTTTTCTTCTTAAAATAACATAATTTGATAATATGCACTTAAAATAAGGCAATTTAATATTTATTTCTTATTCTAAATGTGGCAAAGTGTCTCACCTGCTCAATAAAAAAACAGTTATTTTAAGAAAAAAAATCACTTATTGACATTTACATTTTTTGCAGTGTATTGCTTCATATTTGAGCAAGAGTTTTAATTTTAAAAGAAGCTGTTTCTAGAAAAAGTGATGGATGGAAACAAAAGCAGGGACAAAGAAAGACCAAATAGTTGAGCTCGATTACTGAAAGTTAAATCCACACCAAGGAATTGTGATCTTTTTTTTCCTAGACCTGTCAGTCTGAGTCCTGCTCAGATCGTTCCCGTCCTGGAACAGGTTACAGCAAGAGCAAAAAGTAGACGGGCTGATGTCCGATCCAAAGCGCAGCCATAGCTCTTTACTGATCTACAGTCAAAGTCTGAGAGCAATCCTTAAATAAAGAGCCAGGGGCCTGAGAGGCTGCACCTGGACTCTTTGAGTAAAATTCCCCTTCCTATAGGCATAAGCAGGAATATTGTACATGTTTCGCAAATAGTTTCTGCACGCCAAACCTGTCAAAAAAGAATGTGACGTAAACAGTGAAGAGAAACGTGAGAGGTGCACAAGATTTGATTTAGTGAAAAGCTTGTTGTTCATGAACCTCATGCAACCAGCAGCTGATTTCTGATCTTTCTTTCCCTTTTCTTGACAGGTTTTGCCCCTATCAGTGGCATGTGCAGTAAGTACAGGAGCTGTACCATCAATGAGGATACAGGGCTGGGCCTGGCTTTCACCATCGCTCACGAGTCTGGACACAAGTATGGTTAAAAAATGCCATGAGAAACTCAACATCTTAACACATTGTTATTGACATTGGGAAGTCATATTTAAATGTCAAATCATTCTGGCTTAAATATGTATGTAAATGTATTCTTTATCAGATGATATTGTCCCAAAATTTAGAAAATTTCTATTTAAAAAAAAATCTTGTCTTAAAATCTGTTTTTCTTTTTTTCTTTTTTCGTTATCTTCTGCAGGCCAGTTAGTTATACGTCAGCCTGAACATCTAAGTTCGGCCAATCATATATCAACGGTCATCTGTCAATCAAATGTTTTCCGTCATAGCATCTGATTCATATGTTCCAACTAATATACGCAACGGTTGAAATCATTTCCCATTGAGTTGCGTCCCAGAGTTCACGGGGATGGACGTCTGTGTCTTCGGCAGGCGTAGAGCTAACAGAACTGGCAGCGTTGGGAGGCAAGGGCTCAAACATGTACGGCTGGAAGCCTTCTACACCAAACCAAGCTTCTGCCGCCCTGGCGTCCTCTTCCACAACATCTTCGTCCCCGCTTTCCTCCTCTAAATAAAAAATGGATGACGGAGGAGACTCATCCACGACCTCCGACACTAAACTCTCCTCCTCTTGCATGTTTCCGCTGTCCATAGCGTTCCTTGACAGTGTCGTTTCTAAGTCACCAATCTAGTGCTGCTTGGTCCCAATGGAATTTCCCATTGGGCACTAAGTTGCTAACTGGTTACCAAGATTCTTGCGACAATCCGGCTAGAATCAAACTTGCTTGCGAGCCTTCCGCCACAACAGACCCGTCCCCTTGATAATCGACCAATCACATTCACTTTATTAACTCGTGTAAAGTCGTGCACCACTCGGGAGAATTCGAAAATGCAACGGTTGGAACAGCCGTTTCCCTATGGCTTTAAGCATTTTTGTACTGTGTTTGTAGGAGGCTGATTTAAATACTCCTTAAAAAGCAAAATGTTGCCTGGAAAGACTGATAAGACTCACAAACGGCAACTGGGAGGGGCCACCAAACTCCAGGACCACATATTAGGGTCTGACTTCCTTCAATTTAGGAGTACATGCAAAAAAGACCATCCATTGGATGATAACGCCCCATTGGATGGATCATTATCAGTCTTTTTTGCAAAAGCTAATTTACGTTAGGGCAGAATCAATGCAGGAAAATGCCTTAAAGGTGTACAAACACATGGATAAAGATTCTTCCTCACTATTTCATATCAGAGATACAAAACGTATGCAGAAAAGGAAAGTCAGTTCATTTTTCTCCTTTTCCAAACTTGTTTTTGTTCAAGTTCATATTATCAATGGTTGGAAATAAATCCTTTACACTCATTATCAGCAACAAACACTAATAATCATTTTTTTTTGTAAAGTGAATATATATTTATGTCTATTTTTCAGTTTTGGGATGATCCATGATGGCGAAGGAAACCCTTGCCGTAAGACAGAGGGCAACATCATGTCTCCAACATTGGCTGGTAATAACGGAGTCTTCTCCTGGTCCACCTGCAGTCGGCAGTACCTCAGCCGCTTCCTTGGGTAGGCCCAACAGCTACAGATGCTAACTTAGCCTCACGGTTATTACTACATAATCCTCATGTTGCCGATACGTTGCTCTCCCCAGAACGGCCCAGGCATCCTGCCTCGGAGACGAACCGAAGCAGATCGGTCAGTATAAGTATCCTGAGCAGCTTCCTGGGCAGCTGTATGACGCAGACACGCAGTGCAAATGGCAGTTTGGATCAAAGGCCAAACTTTGCGGCCTCGATTTCGTCAAGGTAGGCTTGAAGCGTCTCTATTTGACTGTTTTTGCTTTATTTTGTTTTGTGTTTTTTACACCAAGGAGAAGGAAATTAATCAGTCGTTGATTTCTAGTGCACACTTATTTTTGTCAAACTCTCCTTGTCAAGTCTCTGCTATGTAGCAATGCAAACTAGCACTTATTGACGAGGATTGATAGCCATTATATTTTTTCATTTTTGTTGTTACAGCTAAAAACTTGACACACTTCTCTGACATTTTATGTATTAGCCTAATGCTAAATAGTGCATTATTGTTCAGCTAAAACACTAATATAAAGAATGTTAATGCTGAAAGAAGAACCTCCAGCGCGGACTGAACAAGCCGCTCCCCAGCATCCATGCTGTGTAAGAAAAGAGGCTCCACAGCTGGATGCTGCCACATGTGTTTCACTACGGGATGCTGTGTTCACTGTTTTCCTCCATTCATCATTTGACCCCCAGCACTTCCTCCATGTGTTTTGCTGTGTTCCCCACATAGTAGCTTTTGCTGAACTAAACTTGCTTTGGATTTTCCTTTTGTATTATTCATAAAGAACAGATTTGTGGAGCGTCCAACTGATCCAACTGATCGGTATCCTTCACACCTGAGTTAACGATCTGCGTTAGTTAGGATGATTCTACCTGCTGCCAATAGTGCTTTATTTGCCTGGCCTTGTAGACTAGATTTAGCCTCGTGAGACCATCCTGATCTCGCGAGCTTTCAAGGTTTCACTCGCAGATCAGTCTGGAGACTCTCCGTTAAAGAAAATTTGGAGCCGTTCACCAAACGAACGTCCAATCAGCGTTGGCTTTGAGGCGGGTTGAGGTGTGACGCAACGAGAAGCGCAACAGTTCAGTCTAAAGAACATGGCGGCTTCAGCTGATGAAACTAGCGTTAGCGTGGCTATCAAGCAAATTCTATCAGAATTAACAGAGTATTTCTTCACTGAAAGAAGAGCAAAACACTGCTCTGGAGGCTTTTCTCAGAGGAAAAGATGTTTTTGCTCTTCTCCCGAATGGTTTCGGCAAGAGTAGCCTGGCTTGTGGTTGTGTTTTCGTCATCGCTCTGTTAGTACGCCATATGTTTCGTTGATCTGATTGGTTTATTTGGCCCGTCTATCACCAACATAGGCCAATCAGCTAACCAGTATTTTCGCCCCTTCCCAAAATTACTTCAACGTTAGGTTTCCAGATGGATATGCGGAGTAAATCGCTGATTGGACGTTCGTTTGGCGAACGGCTCCAAATTTTCTTTAATGGAGAGTCTCCAGACTGATCTGCGAGTGAAACCTTGAAAGCTCGCGATCAGGATGGTTTCATGAGGCTAGACATTCACTCCTTTATTCCATCATATTCCTTATTGTACTTGTTATTGTTTCAGCAGTATGGACGCTTGATTCTACAGCTCAGAGCTACAGTATCCAGATCTCTGCATCTTTTGATCATATAAGGTCTTGTTATTACATCCATCACCTTTTTAGCCACACATCGCCGTAAAAATACAGAAATGTATGTGAGTACCTCTGGGAGCCACAAACATAATTCTCCACTGAAATCAAAACCCTGATGCCAACTTCAAGCTTAAAGCACAGCTGATTAAAGCAGCCCTCTATGAGCTGTAGGAAGAAAAGAAAATGTATAGAGCTGGATTAGTTCTGTTTTCATGGGGACCCGGTGTTGTGATTTTTCTATTCATGTGTCTCGTTGTTCGACACTGAGGTCCAACAGCTTCTGCTTTAATGAGAGAGAGGAACCTGTGATCCTTTGAGACCCTGTTAAAGTGCATTATTTCAGACGGTGCCCGCTCTCAAACAATCGTTGTTGGGTTGAAATAAGCCTTTGCTATATAGGTGCATCTCAAAGATGCTCATTCACATGTAAATTTAAAATACTTCCTGCATTCCTCTTGCTGGGTTGCCAGGAAATGTTCTTCACAAAACTGTACATCCAGGGATTAACTTACATGCAGCAGGTTAGTTGTTCACGTCTTAGCGCAGGTCGTCGCCTCCTTCTGCCTGCTTTAGACGTGTGTAATAGATGGTGGGTGGCAGAACACCCTCCATGCCTATTAACAGTGGATTTGGGGCACCCCTTTTCCTGTCCTTCAGTGCTTTCAGCACGTTGGCTTCGCTGTCACCCAGCCGCTTGATGTCAGTAAAGCCGGACTGCAGGAGGACAAAGAATCAAACAATCTGTCTATTTTGGTCCTTCTCTCCTCTCCAGACTGTTCCTGTCTTGCAGTCAGGCGAGCTGCCAGCATCTGTGGCCTGTCTTTCGACCCCGGCTCTTCCACTGTGCTCACTTGCTTACATTGTCTTTGTTTGTTGGGTCAGACGACACATGCAATTATGGTCCCTTTTCATTAGAAAGCTACATTGATTTGGTCTGACATCAAGGTCTTTGCTTATTGTGGGCGATGGGAGCTTGGGACTGGTTTGATGGGTTCCTTCTTCTTTCAGGGAAATAATGAGAATAAAGGGAAATTAAAGTGCACATTTCCGGACAGCTCCAACTCTTACTTTAGAAGAAGCATTTGATTTATGTCTGTTTCCTGTTTGACAGGACATCTGCAAGTCTCTGTGGTGTCACCGAGTGGGACATCAATGTGAGACCAAGTTCATGCCCGCTGCAGAGGGCACCACCTGTGGTCCAGACATGGTGAGAAAAGTCCCCTTATTTCTGTGAATGATTGTCAGGTCTAAGCACCTAAAACATCATACATACATACAGGGAAAGAAAGAAGGCACAGAGACAATTAATTTAGTTACTCGCGAGGAGAATAGGAAGGAGACTGCGGAGTTTACAATCTCCAACCCAGTCTGCAGTCTTCAGCTTTCTCCTCGTTATTTATTGAAGAAAAGGGGATGTCCCTAATTACACCAGCTGAGGTTTAACTAAAGGGAAAGGGAAACAAAAGGATCTTACTTTAAACCTCAGCACATATGTTCAAACAAAGCATGTGGTTGTTTTACAATTGAGTTGTTCCAAGAACACATGTTTAGAAGAAACATGTGATAGAGGCTGTTCAGGCCTCCTTCACAACCCGTCCGTTGCATGACCTTTATCTGGAACAATCTTAAGCAAGAGTTAATAAAAGATGAATCACACATTATACATCATAATAGTTCATTAGAACACAACCCATGAAACACAAACGGAGTATAAATAAAATATTTCTAACAATGATAATAAAAAAAAAACTCAGCTTTCACCCAGACACATTTAGAAATCAGTGATAGAAGTTGGAAATGTCTTCATTTTGTGGTGTTTGATTATAACCAGCTTTCAAACTGCTGAGAGAGAAAAGACAGGCTGTTAATAAAACTGCTTTTAACTCACAAAGGCTGCCTTAGCCCTGAAAGATCAGTCATGTTTTTTTGTTTTCATTTTTTTTTTTCTGTCAGACATTCAAACTTTCTAGAACCCCCCGATGGCAAAGGCAAAAAGGCTTTCTGTTTTTCAACAAAGCAGGGTTATTGAGCTGAAAAAAAAAAAGTTGTCTTGCTCCGCGCCATCGCTGCCGGGGTCGGATGCAGTAAGACAGTTATTTGAAATGTTTTGAAAGACCTTAAAGGTTTGAATAATAAGAAACGTTAAACAGAATAACACCAAAATGTTTCCAATGGTGTTCAGAAAAATCGGACTCCACCCCGACAATTATAAAATGTGGAACATCAGAGGAAGCTCTGTCATGATCTGGGAACTTTTTCCTTCAATGGAATAACTGATCTTCAAATATCACTTTTTTTTTCAAGAATAATAATACTCTTCTTTTGGGGATTCCTGCATATTTTCCTAATCTAAATCCTATTGGAATGGACGTTAGCTCCGGATTGAGAATACTAGAAGCAGTCACATAAAAGTTGTTTTTTTTCTTCGTTTTTTTGCCCTTTTTTGCTCTTCGGTCTAAAGTTTAGATCCAAGTCCAAAGTTTAATTTTATCCAATTAAATTATTATTTCTGATAAATAGCAGACCCATTTTTTTGGCCTCAGGTTTCAGTTTTTTATTAGTTTTTTTTTTGCACCTTAATGTTAATTTCTGATTTTTTTTAGAACTCTCAAGATTTGAATAAAGATAGTAAGTTGATATAATAGATCTGAAATAATGCTGAAATAGCAAAACATTTAAATACAGATCCATGTCTGCCTTTTATAAAACCCAGTTTAGCCAGTGAGTAAAGTACGACGGAGATTTAGGGCCAGGCTAGGGATTTTTTAAATTTTATTTTGAGAATAAAGTCGTAACATTATAAGAATAATGTTTCAATATTGTGAGAATAAAATCGTAATATTACGAGAAAAAAATTTCAATATTACCAGATTGAAGTCATCATACCACAACCCATTTCAGAAAGAAAGCTTGGAGCTCCGCCCAGTTTATGGCGGCCAACCAGCTCAACCAATCAGCAACCTGAGTCCACTTTGATGCTGGTTTGCTAAAAGATTTTCTTATTTGTCAAAGCGATGCCAAAGTATAACTTCACATGATGCTCCACATTCCTCATTTTAGGGAAGAAAGTGCTTCTTGTAGGAGTTGTCATAAGATACAACTTTCCGTAAAAGTTCAAAAAATATCCACTGGATTTGGTTTCCAAGATTTGAAGACGTTTCGCTTCCTCTCCAGGAAGCTTTTCTCAATTAAAATGTCTGGATCCGCATTGAGTTTGAGTCTTAAGACTCCATCACTGCGGATATTTTTTGAACTTTTACGGAATGACTATGACCTCGATCAGCGGTCACCAACCTTTTTACGGCTGAGGGCTACTTCATGGCTACCGAGTCATAGGAAGGGCTACCAATACTGACCTATGAACTGGAGGGATCAGTGTTCACCTACAGTAAATCTCATCCATAAAAACTCATTTTTATTTTAATTTTATTCTTTTATTCATTTCTAATTTTTTTTTTTATGTTGTCATTTTTAAACCACTGAAATATGATGAAATAGTTAACATGATGAAATAATGCATAAATGTTTAAAAGGAAGAGCAACAGAATAAAATTTTTTTTTAAATTAACCCGCTTAGTGAGTTGTTCTGTTTTCAAAAGACGAAGAGGGCCCCCCATGTGGTCCTTGAGGGCCCCTTGGTGCCCGCAGACACCGCGTTGGTGACCCCTGACCTGGATGACTGAGAATCTTCATCAGCAAAATACAACTTGTTTCTCATAATTTTAGGACATAATGTTATGACTTTATTGTCATAATTTTATTCTCGTAATTTTATGACCATTTTCGTTGCAACTTTTTTCTCGTAATGTTACGACTTTATTCTAGTTATTTAATGACTATTCTGTTTGCGACTTTATTCTCACAAGTTTACAACTTTATTCTCGAAACAGAAAAAAAAATTATCTCTAGCCTGGTCCTAACACTCCGTCGTGGTAAAGTGACAAGATGAAAAGTAAAATTGAACAGAAATGTGTTTCTTAATTCCCCTACAACCTTAAAATAAATAATTTCAGTGTGTTGCCCAATGAATGAACACTCAGTTATTTGTGTGTCTGTTCTATGAAGACATCAGCGATTTTAATGAAAAGCATCTAAAACGTGTTCAGCTCCGGAATGAAGAGGAGTTTAGAGACGATTTAGGTGCTCTGTGCATCTCATTATGGATAAACATGCAACATAAGTGTTCGGGTGCTTCCACCTTGTTTCCTGTAAGAAACAAGGAAGAGGCAGCATCAGGCTATGGGGTCGCTTTGCTCAGCATCTCTTCCACCTTGCAAGTAGAGTATCTGTGACTTTTTGTCCAGCGGAGGTTGTTGAAAGCAGACAGAAACACTGAGGTTTGCTGCTTTAATGTGAGAAAGTGTGTAAAAAGCTTTGGGAATGTGAAAAACCTTTTCACAGCTGCACATGTAAAAGCATTCAGGTTATTGTTATCGCCAAGCTAGACCCTATTTCATGTGTGGAAAGCTGATATTTTGACAGGTAGAAAGGTGGCGAAGTGTGAGAGCAGGTCTTGGCTTCGATCAGCTGGGGAGTCATGCACAATGGATGTGTGTTTTGCATGTTTTGGCAGTAGCTGTAAGGCCCGGGTGACCAGGTGTGGTTCTGGGCAGTCGTCCAATTCCTGAAATTCAGACGAGACACCCGAGCACTTTCACTAAGTTATTTCTGTCGTTTTTTTTTTTCTATTTCTTTGTTCTCTCTTTTGCTCCAGTGGTGTCGAAGGGGTCAGTGTGTGAAATACGGGGAGCATGGACCGAGGGCCGTCCACGGCCAGTGGTCGGCCTGGTCCCAGTGGTCTGACTGCTCCAGAACATGCGGAGGAGGGGTTATGTACAGGGAACGATCCTGCACCAACCCGAGGTACGTCTGCACACACATGCAGGCAGTCATGCTCGATTCCCAAGCAGTTAATCACATTCATTTCTATGCTTTGAACCAGATTGAGTTGCCAAACAGATGAGGAAATAATTAGTCCCATCGCTCAGCTGACAAGACTTGCACTTTTAGCAGAATGGTATTCTTGAAGCTCTTTTTATTCCTCACGCTTTCTTTTCTGAACACCTGAATGAGCTTTCAGCCAGGTAGCTGTCAGCATGGATATGTGCTCATATTCGCCCTCCCTCTAACCAACAAACACATGCAAACATACAGATACCGACTCTCATCTGTCAGGCTGACAGTCCAGACTGACACACTGTCTCTCAGTGAGGTTTAGACATAAAAACGTCTCCTAATAGCATGTTTCTGCTTTTCTAGGAAGCTGCCAAGTCTTTCAGTGAATGTCTACTAAAGCTGTTCACTCTTAAGTAGAAGTCCTGCTCTAAAGATGAAGATCCCAGAGCAGCGTATCTCCCTTTCAGCCAAGAGCTCCGTGCATGTTTTCTCCAGCACACAGGAGATTCTATATTAATGTCGTGTTGCACAGCAGACATGCTGCAACTTGTTTTTGGAGAAAAAGCATCAAGATTTATTGGATATTTCAGATGTTTGTTTTAGGGTCATGATTTTTGATAACTTCCTTCCTTTTTAAAATCCACAATAGTATAAAAACCTATCCGGTTGGGATGTTATCTTCCCATTAAATGGCCGTTATTAGTGGTTTTCTGTCCCATAGAATGGCTCCAGATTGCAAATTCTACCTATTAATAGGGGCAGTAGCTTGTTATCAACGAATGAATCCTAAACCTGAACCAATTTAATTTTTGCACTTGCAATTTATTAATGTATTTATGTGGTTCTTTATGTATTGCAAAAAAAAAAGTATGTATGTAGTTTTTTTTAAAAGACAGAATGAAGTCTGTATGGAGTTAAAAATGTGGAATTTGTTAAAAGTAAAGGTTAAAAACTAAAAGTAGGTAAACTGTAAATTAAAATGACGGTTATAGAGTTATAGCAGCTGTTATCACCTATAAGCTGCATTTTATCAGCTATAAGAAACCTACCAGAAGGTAGAGGAGCTGCAGTCTGAAGCCATTCTATGGGACTAATAACCACTAATAAAGGCCATTTAATGCTTGATCACATCCGAAAGGGGTGAAAAACCTTTTATGATGTAATTCACATTTTCATCATGATGTAGGTGTCACAATTTTACTAAAGTAAAATGCTGAAGACCAAAAAGGGAGACCAGGAGAAAAGGTTGAACAGGTTTTATTGAAGAGCAGAGAGAAGTGTTGCTCTGAACACTGCTCAACCGGAACTGAAAAGTGAGGGGAAGACACAGCGATTAGTTCAGGCTCAGTGGGAAATTTGATTCGTGAACTTGGAGAAGAGGATCTGGTTGCTGACTCACGTTTCTAGAAAAGTTGTTGAATCTTTGACTCCAGTCTGTATGCTGTAGTTCCCGTGTTTGTCTGATTCGGTGGAGGGCGGAACAGGGTTTACCCAGAATGCGGTTGTTTGTAGGTGAACGGAGAAGCTGACTGCCACTCAGATTTCCTGCGGTACTTGAACGGGTCGTAGTGGAGATGAATCCCTTTCTCAGTGTGAAGCTCAAACGATCTCTTGGAGAAAGTGGATCCAAACCTCCTGTAACCCCAGCTTGAAGCTTGAAGCTCTGTTGATCCTTCCAGGGAGAGAAGGTCCGGAAAATCCAGTTTGCAGGATGACTTCCTGCTGAGAGGCAAAGACAAAAACAATGTTAAAACTCAGGTAGACAAGAACTGAGCTTGACTCAGCAAAACTCAGCTTAGCTAGAGTACCCAAAACTGGCAAACACTCTGGCGTCGAGGTAGTGGCAGTTAGCAGCTTAAGAGCACTCCGTTAACGAGGAAGCCATCAGCAGGTGTGTGAGGAGGCGGACCAGAACCAGGCGCCTCCTGGTGGAGGAAGGGAGACAAACACAGACACACAGACAGGAGTCCTGACAGTAGGAAGGGTTGGGCATCTTTGGATTCCAGTGATTCCGATTCCTTGTTTGGATTCTGGTTCCTATTGATTCTCAATTCTGGATCTTTTGACAAAGTTTAGAAATTTCGAATGAGCTTAGTAAACCTCAAGTGGTCTGAACTTCTTAATGAAATGATCCTTTAAGCATCTAATTTTGTGTGAATTTTACCACAAATTGATTTTGGCTAAACATGATGTGGTTTTATTTTATTTTTTTTTAAAGGTCATCAACTTATTAATTCTCAGCTCTAGAGAAGTTTTTTTTAAGTTACATTGAGGGCAAAAAGGACTCTTTGCATTGTAAAGATTTACTGTTCCAGGGCCAAAAAGCTCATCAAACTCACCTTGATAAACTTCCTCTGCGTTTTTACCAACTGGAAACTTTTATCTCATTTGGATATTTTCCTTTTCAGTGATAATTTAACAGGATAACCTGACCCTCTTGGACTCCTCTAAAATGGTTTAGGAGCAAAAATAACTGCTGCAGGTTTCCAAAAAGTCCATTAGGACATATATATATATTTTATTTCCCAATTCTGATAAAGTGCATTAAAGATAACAGAAAAGCCCATACCTTTCTAAGCATTAGGTTTATATTGCTTGGAAAGGCATGGGCTTTCCTCTTATCTTCCTCTCCAGTCCCCTTTCTTTTCTTCATTCACTTTATCAGTGCACTCTTTACCACTGGGGCAGACAGACTGATGGGGCTGCCCTGTCCGATTCAGTCGACTCGTCTCCTAATCCCTGCAAAGGATCAAAGACGCTTTCTGAGGCTGTCTGCTTCTCATATGATACACATTATACAGCGTGACTGGCAGACCGAAAAAGGGCCACAAAGCCTTCTAAACCGCGTTAGCTGTCAAGTTCATTTATCATTCCTGCGGCGTTAAACGGATCTCTGCAGGAGAGGCCGCTGTCTGCAGCTGCTAAACTGTGAGTTTTGGGATCAGCGAGACAAGAGGGTGGACGGAAGATGGTGAGGAATAAATATGAAATCCTATGGGGCCAAGTCATGATATCATTGTTAGCTCATGTTACGTTTAAGGCCATTTTACACCAAGATAAAGCAGTCACATAAAGACATAAGACTCATCATTAGGTAATTGGTAACCTGACTCCGCCAGATGGATTTGCTCCGCATATCCATCTGGAAACCTTCCGTTGAAGTAATTTTGGGAAGGGGCGAAAATACTGGTTAGCTGATTGGCCTATGTTGGTGATAGACGGGCCAAATAAACCAATCAGATCAACGAAGCATATGACGTACTAACAGAGTGACGGCGAAAACACAACCACAAGCCAGGCTACTCTTGCCGAAACCAGTCGGGAAAAGAGCAAAAACATCTTTTCCTCTGAGAAAAGCCTCCAGAGCAGTGTTTTGCTCTTCTTTTAGTGAAGAAATACTCTGTAATTCTGATAGAATTTGCTTGATAGCCATGCTAACGCTAGTTTCATCGGCTGAAGCCGCCATGTTCTTTAGACTGAACTGTTGCGCTTCTCGTTGCGTCACACCTCAACCCGCCTCAAAGCCAACGCTGATTGGACGTTCGTTTGGTGAACGGCTCCAAATTTTCTTTAACGGAGAGTCTCCAGACTGATTAGCGAGTGAAATCTTGAAAGCTCGGGAGATCAGGATGGTCTCACGAGGCTAGGTAATTGTTCCTTCTGTCAGAAATGTTCTTATACTGGTGTCCGGGGTCATTTTTAATCATTAGAAGAAGCAAATGATTAAACTGCACCAAAAAAAAAGCAATGAACCTTTAATTCATTAGTAATCAGCAAAAATTAGGTGTCATCAGAGGAAAAGGTAAAAGACTTCCTACCCTTGAAAGTAAATCTTATCCCTTCTAGATTTAGCTTCTGTGAGATGCTTCTTGTATCATCTACCCATCTCTGTCATCAGTCTGGAGAAGTTTGATCCCATTTCCTCAGCTTTGAGATATTTGATGAATTTCTCAGAGGGAGCTAAAAACGATAAAGAAATGGGCTTCATCTCCATTCCAGGATATTTTCGCTCATGCCAGTCAGTCCTTGGGTCAACCTCATGTTCTGGGATGGGGGTCTGCTCCAGCTTTAATCATTTTAGATGGTGTCACTTTGTCCTGAAAAGCAGAATCTATGATGCCATCATCCTCAAAAACCATGGGAGCTCTAGTTCTATGCCTCTTCACTGTGAGGTCCAGCAGTGATGTATTTCATTTATGTCAAACTGCTCCTCTGTTCTGCTTTCCAGATAACGTAACTATAGGCGAATCTGTCAAAGTAACATTATTGAATCAATCCTGGTATTTGTCCAGGTTTCCTCTGGTTTGACTGGCCTTTATTTTTTTTTGTCCCAAAGCCTTTTCCACACATTTTTTACAAAACTTCAACTGGTGCTGTTTGGACAGGCCAGCATTGAGATGTAAACAGTGTCAAAAACATCCTATAGGTCCCACAGAAGCATTCAAGGAACTGAAAGGTTCTATAAAAGAAGCCCACAAAAACACTTTATTGTTACCTGATATAAAGCGATATATGCCAAGCATCCATCCTTAGTATTTTTCAATGTGAAAATAATTTTTGGACCTGGTTTTATTATTAGACATAAACTTTGCAGTATGCAATCACTATATTACTCACTCACCAATCACTTTGCCAGCTTTGGGTAGCCTCGTTTGACCATCCTGATCTCGCGAGCTTTCAAGGTTTCACTCGCTAATCAGTCTGGAAACTCTCCGTCAAAGAAAATTTGGAGCCGTTCACCAAACGAACGTCCAATCAGCGTTGGCTTTGAGGCGGGTTGAGGTGTGACGCAACGAGAAGCGCAACAGTTCAGTCTAAAGAACATAGCGGCTTCAGCCGATGAAACTAGCATTAGCGTGGCTATCGAGCAAGTTTTATTGGAATTACAGAGTATTTCTTTACTGAAAGAAGAGCAAAACACGGCTCTGGAGGCTTTTCTCAGAGGAAAATATGTTTTTGTTCTTTTCCCGACTGGTTTCGGCAAGAGTTTGATCTTTCAATTGGCTCCTCTTCGTCGTTGCTCTGTTAGCACGTCATATGCTTCATTGATCCGATTGGTTTATTTGGCCCGTCTATCACCAACATAGGCCAATCAGCTAACCAGTATTTTCGCCCCTTCCCAAAATTACTTCAACGGAAGGTTTCCAGATGGATATGCGGAGTCAGGTTAAGCTTTGGAAGCTTCCGCGAACATTTCAGTGAACACCAAAGTGTTCATACAGTATTGTTTTTAGAGCATTACTTCTATCTTATTCCATTTGGCATCCCATATTTTTGTGCGTTGTTACATTTGATTTTGGACTTTTTCTCTTTTTTCCAGACCTACACTCAGCATTCGTAACTTGCTTTGCTCCAATACTTCCTTGTTATTCATTGCAGACTTGCAACAGACTACAACTGATTCAGTTTTGTTTTAGGGCTGATTGAAGAAATAAAACCTATGAAGCCAACAGGGCACCATCATAATCAGAAACCCTTTTTAGCAAAGTGAGATTCTGGCATTGAGAGTTGTGAAGTCATACTACATGATTGGGCCCCTTGCAGTTTGTTTGTAGTGTAAACTTTTTTTCCCATTTTTTAAAATCTCCTGCAGCTTTAGAGTAGATTCAGTACGCTGGATTGGTTGACTTTCTTTTGACCCCTTTCCAGAATAACCCACCATCCCTCTGATGACCTCAGACAGATCTTTTGATGGCATTATCTCTCTCTCACTTTTACAGTCCGGAGTGCCACACTAGATATCTTAGATGTTTTTTTTTTTGCAGTGCAAGCCTTCTTAAAATGCTGAGTAAAGATGTCTAAATTCATCAAAAGATAAATAGAGCTAAATAAAAGCGAACCCTGAAGGATCAACCTGTTAGATCTTTGTTAAACTTGAAACTGGGCCTGAGATTCTCCATCCAACCGAGCAATGGCCCAAAACCTACAAATACAATTAAAATTGATTGGTTTGATCCAATCAGATCATTCAGAAAAACTCAGAAAAAACTATTTGAACATTTCTCTATCATTAAACCCAGACCTAACTGAATGAATTGAATGTCAATATGTGGATTTGCAAAGCTTTAAATACTTTAATAGCAATTAAAGTCGCACTAAATGCACATGCACACAGTATTATTTTTAAATCATAATTTGTGAAATAATTAATCGGTCAAATCGGCCGCTAGTTTAGTTCTTCTAACTGTCCTTCACAATGATGGGAGTAACGGTGTTGAAAGTAACGGCGTTATTAACGCCGCTAACCTTTTTTAGCAACGAGTAATCAAAATGATTACTCTTACTGTAACTATAACGCAGTTACAATTGCCGTCCCCCCGTTACTGCACGTTACTCAGGTCGCACAATTAACCTTCTTTCATGATAGGACTCGTGCGCGTGTCATGAGAGAGGGGAGGATGGAGAGTGAGGAGGACTCCAGCAGCAAAACAGCGTTTTCCAGATGGAAATACCGGTGTTACGTCGAGCTGCGTTTCCCCATCAGATACGGTTTCCCCTGCATCTCCGCACAGCGCGGCGGCACGATTCACCGCGCAAGCGTCAGGAAACGCATGCTAGCTAAAGGCGCATAACGGCCGCCCTGTGCTCGCGCCACAGGGGAACTACGGAGAGCGTGAACGATCATTAGTCTATACGGAGAAAGGGAGAAATATGGATGGATGGATGGATGGATGGATGGATGGATGGATGGATGGATGGATGGATGGAGCTACATGTTGCAGTATCTATAACAACCCAAACACAGGATTTCAGAATTAGACATCCCCAGTTATTAATTTCATACACTCGCAAAAGTAACGCAATAGTTACTTTTACTACTAACTAGTTACTTTTATTGTGGAGTAACTCAGTTACTAACTCTCTAACTCAGTTACTTTTTGGGAGAAGTAACTATCACTAGTTACTTTTTCAAAGTAACATGCCCAACACTGGTCCTTCAACAATACAGGCTGCTTTGGGTTGTTCTGTTTCAGTAAATCTCTATCAAAGTGTTCAGCTACATGTGACAAATTGTTGAAAGGTGTGCTTGTATTTCTTCTTTTCTGAGGCACCATACTTCACTTTCTTCTACTCCATTTCCCCAAAGACAACCTCTCAGGTCAAAGACTGTCAATTTATCTCCTATGAACAAGCCTGGGAGATTAGCTGGTTCATTACTTTGACCCTGTTTTGTTGGCAGCCTAATATGTCAACACCTTTTTTTAAAGGGGCACATGAAGATTCTTAATTGGAGCCTGCTTTACCGGAGCTCCCCGAGAGTCTTTTAAATGGAATATGGATCTATTTGATGTGTTCAAGGAATGGTGGAAAATCCTGCGAGAGACAGGGAGGGAGCAGGTGAGTCACAAAGGGTCGAAGAGCAGACATGGTGACCCCCGACCTACAGGGGTTTCCGCTCCTGTTGCCAGGTAGATTTACCAGGCTACTGGGACATCTAAAGAACCTTCAGGGTCATGAAGTTTTTCACACACTGCAAAAAATGGAAATCTAAATAAGTCATTTTTGCCCAAATTAAGTGCATTTTTTCTTGAATTAAGGAGGTAAGTGAGACACTTTGCCAATGGAACAAGTCAATTTACACTTAAAATAAGAAAAAAACAATTGCTTTGTCTTATTTCAAGTGTATATTATCTAATTATCTTATTTTAGGAGTAAAAATACTAATTCCATTGGCAGATCATCTTATTTGCCTGCTCAAATTAAGGGTTAATACACTGAATTTAAGACCTTTTTTTACTTATTTCTAGATGTTTTTTGCAGTGCAAAAACTGATCAAATCTGCTTCACTGCAAAAACGATCTAGAAATAAGTAAACATTTCTTAAATTTAGTGTATTCACCCTTAATTTGAGTAGGTAAATGAGATAGTTTGCCAATGGAATGAGTATTTTTACTCTTAAAATAAGATAATTAGATAATATGCACTTGAAATAAGACAATGCAATTGTGTTTTCTTATTTTAAGTGTAAATTGTCTTATTCCATTGGCATAATGTCTCTTTTACCTCCTCAATTCAAAAACAAATGCACTTATTTTAAGAAAAAATGGCTTATCTAGATTTAGATTTTTTTGCAGTGTTCCATTGCTGAAGATTTATAATGGGATCGGAAAAAAAAACAAAGAGGATCGGAGTGGACGAGGATTTAACTCTGCTCCATATGAAATGGAGCATCCTCTACGCTCTAATTAGGATGACTTGACTGATGGTGTATACGGTGGAGTTCCCCACTGGGCTGCCGTAAGCACCTTACCATATGGTCTGTGTTTGTGTGCGGCTAAGTCTTAACAGGATCAGGACTATGAAAACCAGGACCGAAATCCCCCCCATCTCACTGAAGGGAGGAAGATCGGCACAGAGCAGGTTGCTCACATGCTCTCAAACCATGAAGGAGCTTCATCATTTTTGGCAGCCAAGTGGTTTTGTGATTGAGTGCAGGTCCAAACGGAGGCAATACCAAGCTGAGTTTGAAGAAAAATGCAGGCAAACTGTCACCCTGAGAATTTCCTTCCCAATGCCGTGGACACAGATATATACAGTGATTCCGCAGAAAATTTAAACGTTTTCTCTTAATTTTTGTTACTTTTTTTGATTGTCTTTGTAAGCTGTTATTTTTATTAGACACAGCGCGGTTCCCCAGGCTGTGTGGGTGTTTACGTGCGTGTCCAATTCACTTTGGTAAACAGGCAGACTCAATTTTCTCTGTTGGTGGTTGTTTGGGAATGCTTGGCAGAACTTTAGAAAGCCTGGGAAGTCAGACATGGCAGCCTGCTGTTTGTTAAGAAGCTCTGCTTCCTATGGTGTAACAAGAGGTATTTTTTACAGTTCAAAAAGAGCTCCATAAGAGCAGGATAACATGGCTTCAGATGAGAGGCTGTCACTGCTTATCAAATGCCGTTGAAAGGATTTCTTTAATAAATCCTTTCATGTGCTTGTGTTGGCATTTTTTTTTTACAATAGGACAAATGGGATTTTGTTTAATTGAGATTGAAAATAATCTCAAACTTCCATTTTCTTCTGATTCCTACTTCTATTTCCCATATTTATTCACTGTTACAAACCATAATATTAGACAGACTGGCCCCTTGAAAAACATAGTTTAGTACAGATTTAAAGCATCTTACTGCTAAGGTTTCCTTTTCCTTAAACCTTTTAACCTGATGTTATAACTCGAATTACAGCGAATTTTTCTAGGACAGAACAACTAACCATGGTGTATAACTGTAAAAAAGATGGAAGTGGATATGAGATTTACAAATCAAAATGGTGAAATGTGTGGCCTAGTTGTTGTAGCATCAGCTAGATTATAGATTTGGGCAAAACATTATTTTTATATCATAAGTACATATTAGGGAGTGGCGGCCTAGTGGTTAGAGCATAGAGCTTAGAACCCAGATGTCATGATTTTATCTAAAGCTCGGACCCACATGCAGGGGAAAGGTTTAACAGGTTTATTGAAGAGATAAGGCACGGTGCAGAGCTCGACCGGAACTGGAAGGTAAAGGGAAGACAAACAATTAGTTCAGGCTCAGTGGGAAATTTCATTTGTGGATTTGGAGAAGAGGATCTGGTTGTAGACCCACGTTTCCAGAGAAGTTGTAGAAGCTTTGACTCCAATCTGTGTGCTTTTTTCCAGTATTATTCTGATTCAGTGGAGGGCGGAACAGGGTTTACCCAGAACTCGGATGGTTGTTGGTGAACGGAGAAACTGACTGCCACTCAGATTTCCTGCTGTACTTGAACGGGTCGTTGTGGAGATGATTCCCTTGCTCAGAGAGTAAACTCAAACCTTTCCTCGGGGAAAAGTGGATCCAAACCTCCAGGGAGAGAAGGTCCGAAAAGGTCCAGTTTGCAGGATGACTTCCTGCCGAGAGGCAAAGACAAAAACGAAGTTAAAACTCAGGTAGACAAGAACTCAGTCTTACTCAGCAAAAACTCAGCTTGGCTAGAGTACCAGAAACTGGCAAACACTCTGGCGTCGAGGTAGTGGCAATCAGCAGCTTAAGAGCACTCCGTTAACGAGGTAACCATCATCAGGTGTGTAAGGAGGCGCACCAGAACGAGGCGCCTCCTGCTGGTGGAAGGGAGAACAACACAAAAAACAAACACATAGACTGGAGTCCTGACACCAGAGGTTCTGCGTTTCCCGTCTGCACAAGAGCAGCTCACTGCTGCCCAATGGGAAGGGTTAAATGCAGAGAGTTCATTTCATTACTCTGTACTTGTGATAACGTAATGACAGTAAAATCTTGAAAAAGAAAAGAACTCTTTGACTAATCACAATTAGTCCCTAACTGTTAGGAAAAATCCACTGAAAAGCTCTATCTTCATGGTTCAAAGTGTAGGAAAAAAGTCGCAGTTTATAGTCTGGAAAATCTGGTATTTTGCCAGACAAATTCAGCAGTTTTACAGAGGACAGTTTGGGTAGAGACCATTTGAAATCCTGGCTATACCTGTAAAAAAAAACCTTCCTATGTTAAGTAGGGATGAAAGATATTATCAATGTGCTATTTATATCAACCGTTATTGGCTTTAACACTAAGGCTGTGTCCAAATGTCCGCTCTAACCATTATATAGGCACTATATAATGGTTAGTGATCATCTATGTCACTAGATGAGCAAATGTATCCCAGAATGCCTCATGGGATTTGTTGTCACAGCGGCCCGCTGTTGCTTACGGCTGTCGCTACCCGATAGCGGTGACAAATAACAATGTTGGCGCAGGCACTGTGCAGGGAGGCGTAGTTACGCGACCAATTTCGAGCTAAAAGTAGTGATTTTCTGTCCAACGGTTAGTCAACTGTGTTCACTATGAAGTTTACTATATAAAGCCCCGCTCTACACTCACCGGCCACTTTATTAGGTACACCTGTCCAACTGCTCGTTAACACTTAATTTCTAAGCAGTCAATCACATGGCGACAACTCGGTGCATTTAGGCATGTAGACATGGTCAAGACAATCTCCTGCAGTTCAAACCGAGCATCAGTATGGGGAAGAAAGGTGATTTGAGTGACTTTGAACGTGGCGTGATTGTTGGTCCCAGAAGGGCTGGTCTGACTATTTCAGAAACTGCTGATCTACTGGGATTTTCACGCACAACCATCTCTAGGGTTTACAGAGAATGGTCCGAAAAAAGAAAAAACATCCAATGAGCGGCAGTTCTGTGGGCGGAAATGCCTTGTTGATGCCAGAGGTCAGAGGAGAATGGCCAGACTGGTTCGAGCTGATAGAAGGGCAACAGTGGCTCAAATAACCACCCGTTACAACCAAGGTGGGCAGAAGAGCATCTCTGAACGCACAGTACGTCGAACTTTGAGGCAGATGGGCTACGGCAGCAGAAGACCACACCGGGTGCCACTCCTTTCAGCTAAGAACAGGAAACTGAGGCTACAATTTGCACAAGCTCATCGAAATTGGACAATAGAAGATTGGAAAAACGTTGCCTGGTCTGATGAGTCTCGATTTCTGCTGCGACATTCGGATGGTAGGGTCAGAATTTGGCGTCTACAACATGAAAGCATGGATCCATCCTGCCTTGTATCAACAGTTCAGGCTGGTGGTGGTGGTGTCATGGTGTGGGGAATATTTTCTTGGCACTCTTTGGGCTCCTTGGTACCAACTGAGCATCGTTGCAATGCCACAGCCTACCTGAGTATTGTTGCTGACCATGTCCATCCCTTTATGACCACAATGTACCCAACTTCTGATGGCTACTTTCAGCAGGATAATGCGCCATGTCATAAAGCTGGAATCATCTCAGACTGGTTTCTTGAACATGACAATGAGTTCACTGTACTCAAATGGCCTCCACAGTCACCAGATCTCAATCCAATAGAGCATCTTTGGGATGTGGTGGAACGGGAGATTCGCATCATGGATGTGCAGCCGACAAATCTGCGGCAACTGTGTGATGCCATCATGTCAATATGGACCAAACTCCCTGAGGAATGCTTCCAGCACCTTGTTGAAACTATGCCACGAAGAATTGAGGCAGTTCTGAAGGCAAAAGGGGGTCCAACCCGTTACTAGCATGGGGTACCTAATAAAGTGGCCGGTGAGTGTATATACTGATTGAAGGATTTAGGGGTTGGGGTAGATGTTTGGACAGAACCTAGATATCAAACATTGGCCATTCTACCAGTGTATTTAATAGGTACTGTTTTTGTCACAAACAAGTGAAACTTCTGCCTGCACCAGCAGATAACAAGCTCCCAATTGAAGCATAAGTTTGTTACAGAAGACATGCTAAAAAAAATGTTGGCGGTATTAATTGTTTTTAAAGTATCAGAAAGAGATACCTGAACTGTTATTTGCAAAGCCTGGAAAATATCAACTTAACGAACATTGGCCTAAATTTCAATATTGTGCTTCCCTGATATTATGTCAAATATTAATAGCTGGAGTCAATGCGTCGTCAATATCTATATTTATTATCAATAAAAAGACTATTAATGCAGAATAGGAAATCTTTCATTCAAGAAATGCTGGAAACAATTCTAAACAGATTTTGTTGCTGTTCTTGTCTAAATGCCTCCCATCTTTCTTGTAAAATAATCTGTTACACTGAAGTTGACCAAAGAGGCATT
Organism: Cyprinodon tularosa; assembly: GCF_016077235.1. Lineage (NCBI taxonomy): Eukaryota > Metazoa > Chordata > Actinopteri > Cyprinodontiformes > Cyprinodontidae > Cyprinodon > Cyprinodon tularosa. Next base: position 1,372,685 of record NW_024039418.1, on the reverse strand, counting down.
ACAGAGTTTTCAAATGATACTGCCATCTTTGGCCAAAACACAGAACTGCAGCACACTTCTGCACGTTCTCGTAGCTCGTTACCAAGTTTGACTTCTTTCAATGTTTTTTGGATTTTTTTTTACCTGACGTGGCGTTGCCATTGCTGTCTGAGTTGGCTTAATGCCAGTTGCTTCTGAGTATCCACAAAATCAAACTTAAATATAACACTTTGATCGTTTGCCAAGTTAGATCCATCCGCACAACAGGGTGGGAACTTCAGACCTGAAGTACATTCAAGGAAAATAAGCAAAAGGCTTATAGATGCATCAGTGCAGAACTATTGAGGCGTCAGTTTGCACATCAAACAATGTTTTAATCATAAAGGGTCAAATAGAAAAGCTAATGAAAAGATATTTTTCAGTAAAAACTTGCAATAAATCTGTTTAAGCTCCATATTACTTGCCATTGATGGACCGCCAGCAACACATTATTAATATACCTTGTTGTATCCTCAACCCAGGCCAGAAAACAATGGTAGATTTTGCCCGGGATCAAGTCGACACAACCAGCTGTGTAACACTCGGCCCTGCCCTTTCAATGCGTTGGACTTCCGGGCCCAACAGTGTGCTGAGTACAACAGCAAACCCTTCAGAGGCTGGTACTACAAGTGGAAGCCTTACACCAAAGTGGACGGTAAGGATGTCAGCTGATTAAAGACATGCATTTGTATTTTTTGTGTTAAGTGATTGTTGATCCCTTTCAATGAATTTAAAAAGAAAACTATTTCCTGTTGCAATAATCAGAGTCACAGAGCTGCAGGAAAATATTGCTGTGTTCTTTTTTTTTATGCATGGGAAACATGTAGCTACCTGTAGCCTCAAACAGAAGGAAAGGTTTACAAAAGGAAAGCCTGCAGGCTGGCTTTGTTACACCGTGAAAGGGAGAGGGAGTGTGGTGAGGAAGAGCTTTGCTGTCATCTCAGTCTGGTTTAAACTGCTCATGAATGAAAGGGACCATGTGGAGAAGAACAGATTCGTTCTTGGTCCAAGTCACCTTCACCATCATTTGTTTTAATCAGAGGGGACCTTGGAGGCCTTTCTGTGATTACTGAGCTGAATTTGAAAATAAACCAATGGGCCCACAAAGTGCTTCTATTGCCAATTTCTTTCATTTCCATTTTAAACTCTCCTGGTCAAAGAGAAAGAGTGTTCCATAGCATTTTTTTCTTTCCCTGCAGAGGAGGACATCTGTAAACTCTACTGCATTGCAGAAGATTTTGACTTTTTCTTTGCCATGTCGAGCAAAGTGAAAGACGGCACCTCCTGCTCCAGCCAGAGAGAAGGTGTCTGCATTGACGGAGTGTGTGAGGTAAATTCATTATTTTATTTTAGGTTTTTATTTGCATTAGGACTTATAAAGAATGTCTCAGAATCAAGTTGGGGTAAAAGTTGGGGTATTTCTTTAATTTAATAACATACTTTTCATGTTCTATCATTTAAAGGCATACTATGCAACATTTTTCAGTTAATTAATGTGTTCCATAACGTTTTGGATGATTAAATGAGTCATTTCAGGACGAACAAAGGTTTTCTCGGCCGCCCTGGTGGTCTGTAGGGGAAATACAGTACTTGCAATTGCAGGAGCCCTCGGCCCGCACCCACAGGCTCAGAAGTCTCGTGCATCGCGAGGGTCGGTCTTGCTTTACGTCGAGAAGTGCTACACGCCCACAGTGAAAGTCATGCTTGTTGCTAGCGCAGTGGTGATATTTGTGCAATTATCATGGCGGAACCAGCGAGAAAACAGCGAAAGCCCATTCAGTGCGCGAGGTACAAAACCACAGAAATCAGAACCCCCTTCCCCCAACGACAGTCGGATAAATGTATGGGAACTCCAACTTGGCTAACTACAATCTTTGTTATTTAGACACATGCATAACAAATAATGTATGAAAACATGCTAAATTTTCAAACTCGAAAATCGGAACAAAATAGTCACTTACCGCAGTAGACATGGTGATTCGTTGCGTTCGCCTGTCTGCTAAGCTCAAAACAACCGCGCCTGGCTTGACGGAGAAACCAGGAGAACAGCTGAGCATATTTACGACGGTGCACTTTTACTTCCGCCCTCTGGGGGGAGCCTCGCTGGAAAATCAACACCGGTTGCATAGTATACCTTTAAAAAAAAAAAAAATCCTGCCATTTAGCTTGTTATTTGGAATATTTGAAGATCAGGGACTATATCTAAAGTTAAATAGTTTGGTAACAGCATAATGGAGCAGGAGTTATTGTTCTTCATGTGGAAGTGAAGTTTAAGCCCACAGATCTGAGAGGATTTTGGGGCTTAAATCTAACTTTAAGTGGGCTGTGCACAAAACATTTTCTCCCATCCTGAGTGAATTGGCAATATTCAGGAAAACAGAGAGATCAGATGTTCCAATATTAAGATGTGGAATGTTGACAAGCTCCTACTCTGGGAGCTGAGTACTAAAATTTGGTCTAAAGTAAATGAGTGACTGATTTACAACCGGGTTTTAGTACCTTTTTTTTTTCCAACTATTGTTTTTTTATTGTAAAGTTCACAGGATTGGATTTTAGAAGCTTTGTCAACACTTTTAAGGTCTGCTGTATTGTATGCTCGACATAATACCTGTAAAACAAAACATATTAATCTTTTCAGGCTGTGGGTTGTGATGGCATATTGGGTTCCAAGGCCTCCCTTGATGCCTGTGGGGTCTGTAAAGGAGACAACTCCACTTGCAAGTTTTTAAAGGGCCAGTACACACTTCAGCACCGGGCTAATGGTAAGTTCCACTTAGTTTGTGCAGTTTAGCTTAATATATAAGTGAGAAAGCCTTGCATTTCAGCAGATAATGAGCAACAAAAGATTAAATGCATATAAAGAATATTATTATTCTGGTTAAGTAAAAAGTAGGACTTACAGAGCCGCTAGTAAATAAATTTTTACAGGTGACTCTTTTCCTGACATCCTTTCCCAGAGTATTACTCTATGGTGACAGTGCCAGCTGGAGCAAGGAGCATCCATGTCCAGGAAATGGAGGTGTCCACCAGCTACCTGGCTGTCCGTTCCCTGAAGAAAAAGTACTACCTGACCAGGGATTGGACTGTGGATTGGCCAGGGCGGTTCTATTTTGGTGGGACTGTCTTCAATTATCAGCGTTCTTTCAACAAGCCGGAGAGCCTTTACGCCGCTGGCCCCACTAACGAGACTCTGGTGTTTGAAGTAAGCCGCCACTTTCATTGGTGATATTTTAGCAATGTCAGCAAACTTAGAGTCGCTGTAGCTTTGTTTCAGGACATGATGAGGATTTAAGGTGAAGCTCGGTTGGGTTTGTGTAGAGAAATTGGACGGCTTTAGCTTTGGGTGGTCTGTGAGGGATTTCATTGTTTGGGTGCTTGTTGAGTTGATTTGTGGCATGGAATAAAAGTAAGGATATAAAGGTAAAACGAAAGGCAAACATTCATTTAGCATTCCTTCTAAAATATGTGGAAAAAAAACATAAATCATTAGCCAATGAGTTGAATAAACCAAGCCTCACACAAAAATGAGGAAATTTCTGTTTATATATTTTTCCTTTTGTTGTGCAGGTGCTTCCTGGAAATGAATGCCGTAAAGTCTCTTTATATTCCCATGGTTGTTACTGCATCTGTAGATGTCCTGTTCTTGCTTTTTTAATGGACACAACCCATATAAATCACCGTATTTTAATTAAAATCAACAGCATTTCACGTTGTACATAAAAGGGGCTTTGCTATTTTTAAGCTAGATTTATCTCTGTATGGGTTTCCTTTCATAAAGCTATTCTTAAAAAGCAGGTCTTATAATCAAATGTTTCTGGTAGCCCAATAATCAGCCACAGTGTCATATTTAAAAATATATTTTTTCTTATCTCTAATGTTGATGGACTGAAATAGTAGGCAGGCAGATTAGTAGTAGACGAGAGAAAGCAGCTGATGACAGAACTTTCTGGTAAAATGCTGAGAAGACATAGCCTCGTGAGACCATCCTGATCTTGCGAGCTTTCAAGATTTCACTCGCAGATCAGTCTGGAGACTCTCCGTTAAAGAAAATTTGGAGCCGTTCGCCAAACGAACGCCCAATCAGCGTTGGCTTTGAGGCGGGTTGAGGTGTGACGCAACGAGAAGCGCGACAGTTCAGTCTAAAGAACATGGCGGCTTCAGCCGATGAAACTAGCATTAGCGTGGCTATCGAGCAAGTTTTATCGGAATTACAGAGTATTTCTTCACTGAAAGAAGAGCAAAAGACTGCTCTGGAGGCTTTTCTCAGAGGAAAAGATGTTTTTGCTCTTCTCCCGACTGGTTTCGGCAAGAGTAGCCTGGCTTGTGGTTGTGTTTTCGTCGTCGCTCTGTTAGTACGTCATTTGCGTCGTTGATCTGATTGGTTTATTTGGCCCGTCTATCACCAACATAGGCCAATCAGCTAACCAGTATTTTCACCCCTTCCCAAAATTACTTCAACGGAAGGTTTCCAGATGGATTTGCGGAGCAAATCCATCTGGCGGAGTCAGGTTAGTATCAATCTGTATCTCTTTTGAAAAAATTTTGACATTTCTAAAATTTCGAAATATATCGCCCATCCCTCTTATATAAAATTAATTTTACAGTTAAAGCTACAGTGTGTAATTTTCAGCGACATCTAACGTTCAGACCGCAGCAATATGAGCATCTCCCCCCCAACAGTACGGCGAGTGTTACGGAACAAAATGTCTTCCATGACGTCCGCATCACCTACCTTCTCAAGTGATGAGGTTTGTTTACATAGATAATTTTAATACTGCCATCTGTTGTTCAGTACCGTCTCAGTTCATCTCTCTCAACTTGCCGTAGTTACTTTCGAGCGTAATGGGCGATCTCGCAATCGCTAGTTTGTTGGCTCTGCGCTGCCGTAGCGCAAAGATGTCTGCCTCCATGGCTGCGAGACCGGCTCCTATTTAATTATAAATAACGAATTCTAAGGCAACGCAAATATTAAGGTTAAGAGGCTGAGCTCGTAGATGATGATAAATAACATAGTTATGTATAATATATTACATTTCTGACTGTATATCCCTGTAATTATTACACACTGTAGCTTTAAGAGTTAATCACACTATAAATTGAGTGTCAGCAGCACACTTTTGGAGTTTGGAATTGCTTGAGGCTTCATGTAGGATCGTCCCTTAGGAATGAATGCTCTCTACAGTTTTTAACACTGTCCCTTTTTTTCTGTTCATGTCAGTTATGGGCCCCCCAGCCTCTGAACTCATGTGCTTCATCGGAGCCATGTGATGTGAATCTAATAGAGCGAGTAAAATCCTTAAGTCAACTGGTCTTTCAAAGCAGGATGAAAAGTATAAAATCAGATGGTTGCCTGGAGTGAGATGTTCTGCACAGTATAGCAGAAGATTTATGGGCTTTTTTTCTTTTTTTTCCTCTACACATTTGTAGTGAGAGGCATATTACAAACACCAACTTGGAGAAGAGTTCTTGTCTGAACCTGTCCTGAAACAGCATATTATGATGCTGGACAGGCGTGTTCCCTAGACGGTAAAACCAAAGTTCCACAAGTGGTCGAGTCATGCAGAGGTTTGAATGAACGGAGGGGGGATGTGGGAAGTTCCTCTGCATAACTTTGTCAGCAGAAGTATCTATTTTCTCTTGACCTCTGAGCCCTGGTTGTGAAAACAGAAGTGTAAAACCAGCCTAAGAGCAGAAGGAGAAGTGATATTCATGTAAAAACTGGTCTCCACTTTGTCCCTTGGGCTACCGACATGGTGTGGTTAGAGCTGGAATGACTGGCCTGTGAGTTCAGAACAAAATACCAGTGTTATATTTCTACCGTGCGTTGGTGGTCACTTGTTTGTCTGTCTTGAAACATCCGAGTGCTAATGTTTCTATTTTGGTGAGGAGACTTTTGGTCTGTGGGCAGCTAAGTTAGGAGAGCGTTTTAGCTGCAGTGTTGTCCTTAGTGACCTGTGCTGATAAAATTTCGAAGTTGTTTCCCAAAGGTGAGCATACTATCTGACAGGGGCGGGGGGGGGCATCCCTCCAACTGTCAACATCAGGCCAAGAACACTTATTATTTCTATTTATTTATTTTTCCAAAAAATGCTTGTGAAGAAATACATTAATTTGATATTAGATAAAATCTCCGATTGTTTTTTTCTTTAAATTTTCTCATAAAATGGGTTGCCATAGATAATTGGAGTTTATTAAACAGCTCAGATAAAGCACAGAATTCTTGCCATATTACCAGCTGTCATTCAGTGAGCAGAGGTTTGGCTCAGAAAGTTGCTCCGTCACTTTGGTCTAGATCTTTGATAGCACTATGATGGTGTTATTAAACTCAGCAGCTTGGGTTTGGGATTTTTAGTGTTTTTTTTGCAGGTCCAATAGTTATGATTAAAGGAATAGTACACCTAAAACATGATTAGCCTTCATTTTCTACTCACCCCCATGCTGAACAACACTCTGGAGTACTTTTTTGATATCTCAAATGCATCTGGAGATCTGGGAGGCTTCTTGCTGTCTGCTGACATTCAAATAATGGAGGTCTATGGCGCCCGAGGCAGAAAGGTCCATAAAAGTCCACAAAAAACGTGTCAATATTCCTCCATACTGCTCGTCCAATGTATTCCAAGTGTCCTGAGTGGGTAGCGTCCATAATTTACTCGAAACAAAGTGATTTAGAATGTTTTTAGAGCATAAACAGTAGTGTATAGGATTTCCTAAAAGCGCGTTCACGAGTCTATGGAAACCGCGGCAGACCAAACCAGATGAAAGTGCGCATTCAGCTCGGCAAAGAACTCATGCTCTTCCTCAACACTGAAGTCCTCAGACATTTTTCTTTCGTTGTTTCTTTCTTTGCACAGGTAAACAGCACATTTCTTCTTCTACGCTTGCATTATCGGCAAAGCAGACGCTGAATGCGCACTTTCATCTGGGTTGGTCTGCCGCGGTTTCCGTAGCGTCGTGAACGCGCTTTCAGGAAATCCTATACACTACTGTTTATGCTCTAACAACATTCTAAATGACTTCGTTTCGAGTAAATTATGGATGCTACCCACTCAGGACACTTGGAATACATTGGACGAGCAGTATGGAGGAATATTGACACGTTTTTTTGGACTTTTATGGACCTTTCTGTCTCGGGCGCCATAGACCTCCATTATTTGAATGTCAGCAGACAGCAAAAAGCCTCCCAGATCTCCAGATGCATTTGAGATATTAAAAAAGTACTCCAGAGTGTTGTTCAGCATGGGGGTGAGTAGAAAATGAAGGCTAATCATGTTTTGGGTGTACTATTCCCTAAAGGGTCTATGCTGATTCTAATCTGGACTGAATTGACTCTAAATTGTTTCTACATCTGAATCTATGAATAGAAGGAAGATTCTATCGTACTAACTCAGCTGCTGACCATAACATTTGGTGCTCAAATGCAAACATTTAACACAAACAGAAGTCTGTAAATAGCAGCAATCGAACAGCAGAAGTATGGAAAGCCAAAAGTGCCACAAATTTAGCATGTTAAAAAATTGTAATATTTGTAAATGTGAACGTTTTCAATAGAACTTGAGATGTATTCATCAAATTAATAAAATTAACTCTGTTATCTTGTTGAAAATGAGCTTAGAAACCCTCAGATTTTGGGAAGCTAACAAGCTAACCCCAATGTGATTTAAAACATTTATAAATTACCGCATGTTATCCGACGGCAGTGTCTAATTTCACTTGCGCCGCTTCTCCTGTTAATACGGTAAAGCCCTCCGGAGCGTCCGGCTCCAGGCTGCACGTGATCCAAATGAGCCAATGAGCTGTCAGTCTGGGTTGCTGCTGCTGCTACTTTTAGACACAGCAGGCAAACCTATGGCAAGCCGGGCGATGGGAAAGAAGGAGAAAACCATGAGAAAAAGAGAGCAGAGAAAGTGTGGACTGCTGGAAGAACTGCGGTGAACTGGTGAAAGAAAAGTGAAATGGCGTGCTCAAAGATGACCCTGCACATTTAGAGGATGTTTGGCTCAACCTGCTGCTGTGAAGCAGGATTCTCCACCATGAACAGAATCAACAATAAATCTGGATCCAGGCTCAAAATGAGCACCTTGATATGTGCTTGAGAATGGCTTAGTCTCCATTTAAACCCAGGTTTAAAGCCTTGCAGGGCAGCCTAAAGCCCACTGCCAACATTAAGACAGAAAAAAGAAAAATAACAAACGCTCAGTTCAGGTGGTTTATAAAATACGTGAATCAGGAAATTGTCTATATACCAAACTGAACTTTTTTTAAATATATTTTTTATTTAAAAATTAAATCTATAACATGGATGCATAAAAATCTCATTTTATTTCAGTGTTAAATTCTGTTTAAAGTAACGGATTATAATTAAAAATGTCTCCAGACCTTTACTGGTTGATGATTTTTTTTATTGAGACCCCTCTGATTTTTAATTGGTTACCCCTGCCTTTCACTATAGCCTAATGTTTGAGCAAGGAAAGCAATATTCACAAGTGTTCAGCAGCTCCAGTCAACACAGGAAACTTCAGTGACGTTACGAATCAGGTGGAGAACAGCTGGAAGGAAGCACACAGTCCTCAGATGATGACGCCATAACTGGAAAGCTAATTGTGAGGATATAACAACATGATGACATAAAACAATAAATTATGTCCTTGTCCAAATATTCTTCTCACAGTTTAGAAACTGATGTCACATTAGAGTATAACATTGGTATACGCATTTGTAGTATGGACCAGCTTTTAAATTAGAAGTAACTTTTTTTTTAACAGTTCCTTAGAAAAGTATTTATTTTCTTCAAACCTTTTCTGGACAACGTAAAGAAAGCCATAATCATTATATGGTAAAAAAGCTGAAATAAAAGGAAATAGCATTTTCTTAAAATAATTGTATTTGTACGTGATTTGTGTAGGTAAATAAAAATAGGTATAAATAATTGTTTTATTATAGGGGCTGATATGTGTAATCAATGGGCTGATAGTTTTATTTACTTGCTCAAATAAAGGGTGAAAAAACTTTTGCACTTATTACTCTATCGTTGTATGCTATATATCAAAGGTCTTCAACAGGGGGTCCGCGACCCCTAGGGGGTCCACGGAGGTACTGCATGGGGGTCGACAAAATTATTTTTTTTTTTTACTTTTTATATATATATATATATATATATATATATATATATATATATATATATATATTAGTGCTGTCAAAATTATCGCGTTATTAACGCGTTAACGCGAGGCCATTTTAACGGCGATAATTTTTTTAACGTGAGATTAACGCTATGTGGTTTTATGGTACAATTTTCCAAGTACATCCCGCTGCAGCCTGCGGGAAGGCGGGGCTATTTTCCCCCAGTGTATGCATTTCTCATAGGCTTCCAGAGCGGAGCTCCTCAAGGGAAAAAGACGCTCATACGCTGGGTAGCGCTAGTGCCTTTTCTTTAAGCCCCACCACCAACAAACAAGTTGAGTGTCTGGTAACCAGTAGCAACCTGAAATACGCTGAGAAAACTGATTACTGAGGTGAAATGGAATCTCGTAGCAGCACTCTTGCCGTCTGTGTACGCCACAGGTCGGTATCGTGTGTGTGTGTGTGGGTGGGTGTGTCTGTGTGTGGGTGAGTGGGTGTGTGTGTGTTCTCATTTTTGTTAAGAGGCTGAAAAGTAACTTTCTAGAGCATAGACTACCTTCATCTAGTGATGTTGGTCTATTGATTTTGATGTATTGATTGAAAATTGTTCATTATTACCTTGGTTAATTCAAATCTAATGTTAACTGTACTACATTTTATAGCAGTAGGGTAAAATGCTTGTCTTTGTTCAAAAGACTGTATTAACTGTAAAGACTGTCTTTTACATCAGCCTGTTTTCAGGGCCTTTTTTTTTGGCTACATATTTGTTATTTTTTGCTACATGCCTCCCCATCTTCTTGCCATATGTTTCTATGGCATAAATCAGTATCTGTGACCTGTTTTCATTTAAAAAAAGAACATTGGCACAAACCTAGCCTGTATGTATTTTTTGTATGTCATCGAGAGTATTTAAATGATTTTCAATCAGGAAAAAAATGTGCGATTAAAATGCGATTAATCGCGAGTTAACTCAGGCATTGATGCAATTAATCGCGATTAAAAAATTTAATCGATTGACAGCACTAATATATATATATATATATATATATATATATATTAGAGATGTCCCGATCCAGGTTTTTGCACTTCCGATCCGATACCGATATTGTTTTTGGACTTCCGATCCGATACCGATACTGGCCGATACCAGCCTATCCGAGCATGTATTTGAGTTTAAGTTAAAGTATTTAGCCTTAGTTGTAAGACTCATGTTGAAAAGGGTTTTAGTACTCTTGATAACATCTAGCCAGCTAAATTAGGTGAGATTGAATAAAACACAATGCTTGGTAACAACAAACTTTCCTGTTTATTAAGAGATAAACACAAACTGGACAAAATTATGAATAGCAATCTGAAATTGCACAGTGAGCAGTAAAATCGTAAACAGTTAAAGGTGCAAGTATTACTGTAAGTTTTAATAAAAATGCAAAACAGGGAAACACTGGCGCAAAATGGTGGAATGGATCGTTTCAATCGGCGAAACTGGAAAATATGGACTGGATTTTTTTTTAAAAACTGGATCGGCAGTCTGGATCGGCATTTTACATGCTTTGCCGATACGCATTTTTTGCCAATATCGGCGTCCCGATCCGATCCACGTATCGGATCGGGACAAACCTACTCCAGAGTGTTGTTCAGCATGGGGGTGAGTAGAAAATGAAGGCTAATCATGTTTTGGGTGTACTATTCCTTTAAGGCTCAGTTGATCCCTCCTGGGAGAGAAGGTCAGAAAAGATCCAGTTTGCAGGATGACTTCCTGCCGAGAGTCAAAGACCAAAACAAAGTGAAAACTCAGGGAGACAAGAACTCAGTCTTACTCAGAGAAAACTCAGCTTGGCTAGACTACCAAAAACTGGCAAACACTCTGGAGTCGAGGTAGTGGCAATCAGCAGCTTAAGAACACTCCATTAACGAGGTAACCATCAGCAGGTGTGTGAGGAGGCGAACCGGAACAGGCGCCTCCTGCTGGTGGAAGGGAGACAAACACAAAAACAAACACACAGACAGAAGTCCTGACAAAACTAGCTTTTATTTCAATCATTCCCTCTAGGAAGTGACCTCAATTTAAATTAAATACAGGTGAAACACAACAAGGAAAATATAACAAGGGCCTGATCTTTAAATATTACAATTAAGAGGCACTAAATTTCACGTATGATTTTTTTCAAATTAGCACAGTAAGTAGGCATTTTGTTTGCGATTTTATAACCACTAAGCCCCCCCGCCATCCAGTCATTAGGGGTGAAACACACACTGGCCACATTTTTCAGGATTTTCACCTCTAGAAAGAAAAAAGTATGAATATTTGGGCAGACATTATACACTCTCTGAAATTGAGACTTGCTATAAAATCTTCACTGCTTCTGTTCTGAATTCAAGTTTATTCAAAATATATTGCCAGACGGTTTAAATGAGGAAAATGTTTTATAAGTATTAAACTCCACTATATTTTGACTCTGAGTCTCAGTCAAAATGAGTCCAGTGGAGCACTCAGAGATTACAGTGCTGAGTTTCAGATGATGTCAGCATAATCTCTATCAGTACATCCAGTAATTACAGAAGAGGAGACAGAGGTTGATACAGAGATAAGAACAGACTGATGGAAGAGGAGATTAAAAGATTAAGATTTTGGCAACTGAACTCTTTGGATGTGTGGCGTTAAGGTCAGAGAACATGATCTTGAACTGTAAAGTTCTTCCTAATGCAGATCTTCATCTGCTTCAAACATTCAGCTTTAGGCCTGTTAGTCCCTGTAATTAAAAAAAGAGGAAGGCGGCGGGGGAGGGGGATCATGGATCACTCACAGGTCCTTATTCAGCTCTAAAACACATGTTGAGGAGTGTGAGCTGTGACAAGGTGCTCACATCTGGACAGCTGCTCAGCTGGTTGAGCAGAGGGGGAAGGGGGAGGCGGTGTAACATATGGCTGCTTCCGGATGTCTCCGTAGACGCTAAGCGGGATTATTCCCTCCTGGAATTGAAATTCTTGTGCTTTGGCAGGACGAGGTCGTGCCAGTCTAAAACACAACTTAGTGAGCCTGATATCTGCACCCAGCAGATTGTAATTCCTCGTCCTCTGGAGTGACTCGATGATGTGTGAAAATCACGACTCTGCCGTCTGCCGTCGCCGTGCAGTTTGCACAGATTAGCACCAGTCTTGCATTCATTCTGATCTTACACCTAAAATAACTTTTTTTTTTTTAGATTTTAAAGTTTTTTTTTTAGCTTTGTGATTTTTTTCTTTTTGCTTGATTATTTGCAGGGAACATTAATAGCCTTTATTAATTTGTTGCACATGTTTTCAAATGGGTCTCTAACGCAGGGTTCCCGCGGGTTCTTAAAAAGTCTTAAAAGGCATTGAATTCTTCAAAATAAAACTAAGGCCTTAATTGGTATTAAAATGTCTTAAATCAGTCTTTCGTAGTCTTAATTTTTAAAACATCATAAATAGGATAATTTTTATCACGATTTATTTTTGTAATCTAAATAAAACATTAAAATTGACATTTTTTTTTTTATTAAAAAAAAAATAACGGCTCGCCATTATTGGTTCCGTCCCGATAGCGGAACCAATAAAAGCGTTGTTGCTGCCGGGACATTAGGAGATGCACCATTAACTTTTTGTCTGGAAAATATGAGCAAGTGTAAATGTAACCAAAATAGTCTCCAGCCAAGAGTTTTCTCCATGGCTAAAACCAGGGAACATACATGAGGCTCAGTGGATTTAGTGCAAGAAGTCATTCAAGCTCAGAACGATGGGAATTAAGGCAGTGGAGTCGCACATGCGAAGCGCGAAACGCAAAGCGTCAAAATGGAGTTACAGAGAAACAGCCGGTATTTCTCAGTTTAGTTCCACCCTTGTCTCTGCAACGCCTCCACTTATCACCAAATCAAACATACTAAGAAAACCATACAAAGAAAAATAGCTGCAAAAAAGACTTAGCACTGGTTATGTTGGGGCTTTAAAACTGATTTGTTTTGTTCCCTGCCAAAACAAAGTTTGGGAAATTAGTTAAATAATTGTTCAAATATATCTGTCATTTGTGTGTTTTTAGCTTTCTTCCTGTATGGGAAGCTTTTCCAAATTTGAAACATTAGTGCAGCGGTTTATGTTAAAATAAACCTTTGGGTTAAGTTGTCGCAAGCGGGTTTTTCTTGTGTTTCTTTTGAATTTGGTCTTAAATTTTTATTTCAAGTGGCATTAAAAAGTCTTAAAAAGTCTTGAATTTAACTTGCTTTATGCTGTAGGAACCCTGCTAACAGCATATTTACAGATTTATCTGAATCACAGGCATTTTGGTTAGCCTTGTGCTAAAGGCTCTATCTACTCAACCCCAGTAAACTTCAGTCTGATCATCTTCGAAACATATAAGCAGAGTCACCAGAATCATCTCTATACAATTTTATTACTGTTCTCCTTTGTAGCGATTATTTTTTTCTCTTAGATAGTACCTGACATGCTGCGGTCATTTAATGAAATAAAACAATTAACCTGTATTTGTATCACATGGGTCTGGCCCATTGAGGATAGTCTGTTATGCAGTATAATTAGATAGATCAGATGAATGTAATATATTTCTGTAAACTGTTTCATATCAGAGAAAATGGATTTCTCATGTTCTGTTTTGTTTTTTTGGGATGTGAGCATACAAAGGAAAGATAAAGTTTATTAATACCAGCCTAAAAAGCTCTTTGAGTGTGTAGAGGTTAGCTGCATAAACTATTCTGGCATCAACGCCTCATATCCTCCTTCACTCTTTTTACTCTTACTTGAGAAAAATGATGATGAAGTAGCACTAATCTTACTTGAATACAGTTTTTAGGGACTTGTTTATTTATATTTTTTATTGTTTTTAGGGACTGGTTGAAGGTCAGGTCACCAGTTTTTGAAAACATTACTGGTAACCAGAACTTAAAACAGTTTTCATGCGAAGACTGCCTCAAAAATGTGTGTTGCAGACATTTTGAGCAACAGAAAATGAAGACCTATGAAGTTAAAAAAGGAGAAGTAACTTTGGTGTTAGGAACCTTTCTACGTAGCTTTTAAGGTTTATTTACAAAACAAAATGGAAGCCTTCCTCAGTTTTTTCTAACTTAGAATATTCTTTTTCTTCAGTGCATTATTTAATTAACAGGAATTTTGACAACATGCTCTGTTTATTGACTACATTTCTGCTAGTAAAGCAGAACATTTGCAAGAAGAAGAAAAAAAACACAAGCAAAACATTTAAAACTTTGAATCATGAGTGCCACTGGTGAGAAGGACTGACCAGAATTATATCTACTGCCACAGGTTTCTGCTCAAGCTAACTCAGTGTTTGTTTGTGGAAGTGTGCTGCTGGTAAAGCTTGTTGTTTCCCAGTAGATAAACATTTGTCCTTTGGACCTCGGTCTGGCAGTGAGCCGAGGCTGACTGAGTCGGACGAATCGCTCAGCTCTGTTGAGCCTGGATGGGGCCAGGAAATTAGCTTCACTGCAAAAAACATCTAGAAATAAGTAAAAAATGTCTTAAATGAGGTGTATTCACCCTTAATTTGAGCAGGCAAATAAGATGATCTGCCAATGGAATGAGTATTTTTACTCCTAAAATGAGATAATTAGATGATATACACTTGAAATAAGACAAAGCAATTGTTTTTTCTTATTTTAAGTGTAAATTGTCTTGTTCCATTGGCAAAGTGTCTCATTTACCTCCTTAATTCAAGAAAAACTGCACTTAATTTGAGCAAAAATGACTTATTTAGATTTCCATTTAGTTCAGGTGATCATAAGTCAATTTTTTTTTTTTTAGAAATAACGAAAAGCTGTTTGATTTATGTGATTTTTGTGTTGATCCTAGTAATCTTATTTTTTATTTCTTAAGCATTTTTGACAAAGAAAAAATATCCCATAGCGATTTGGTGTTGTTATCATCAGCCCACCTGAAGTGCGCTGCTTTAACCCTTAGAATCTGGTTGCTGTGATTTTTTAAAGATGAGATAAGATCCAAGGAGCTAAAATGAAGAGATATCTTAAATCAAAGATAGTCTATGCTGTAATTTTGGTTTTAGTCCCCTCCTTTAATGAATAGATAAATAAACACATTACACAGAACAGGGAAGTTGCTGGTGTGAGGGATCTACTGGCTGCTTTATGTGATCTGAACAGATAGTCAGTTCGTCTGTGACATGAAACGCGGACAGAAGGACCCAGTATTCAAGGAGAGACAGTCAGTAGGAAAGTTCAAAAAAGGTTTAATTAAAATAAAACAAAAACTGAAGTGGAGGCTCGCGGACGCTGCAGGAGGGAGGCGGGGCACCACCCAATCTCAGACACTCTCTGGTTGAACAGTTCAGTCCATGCCCTCAGAGGGGGTTGCGATCCAGCCGATGGGCTCGCGTCACCCAGAGTGTCCCCGGTGCTGCAGCCGATCCTGATCAGGGATACAGATCAGGCAGGAACAAGATCCAGGCTTCCAAGCTATTACAGAGCTCCGGGACAGATTCAGAGTCTGACAGAGTTCTGAAGAGTGACCAGGTGGTCACGCACAGGAGCAGACAGGATCAGGTGCAGATGAGCAGGCTCAGTGGAAGAGGGTAGCCGAGACAGGACCTGGAACCGGAACTTGAAGCAGGACTTTATACTGGTCTCCTCCCTGGAGCCAGGCTTACTGGATAAAAACTGAACCTCCCCACATATTGAGTCAAATTCCAGAGGACTCCGCGGGGGAGGAACAGTGGACGATCAGGAGACGAGACAAAGAAAAACCCTCTTTCCACTGGCTGCTAGGATCCAGGACATGAACCATGAACTAAAACTGAACAGACAGACTGACAGAAAGACAAGAAATTATCTGGCACTGAATGCTCAGGCTGAACTGAATTTAAACCAGAGGAAACAGGTGAGAGGAATAAATTATAATTGAGGCAGGGAGGGAAAACGACAGGAATGACTAATTAGGGACGAGCAAACAGACCAGATCATGACAGTCTGATGGTGTGAAGGAAAGGCGACCCTGAGCAGCTAAAGTGGAATAATAGAACCCCGCTGCAGGTTACCTGAGAGATTTGTGGATTTTAGAGTTCTACCACTGGGTGCAATTGTTATAAATGTGGTGTTTAGTTACATTATCCATTAATCGATCTTGTGCTGTGGCCGTGTCTATCTCTGGCAGTCTATGGGTAAAAGGCTGGGTACACCCTGAACATCCATGCACACACACACATTCACACCTAAGATCAATTTAGGAAGCCATTAAGCTAACAGGCATGTTTTTGGACCGTGGGGGGGAAGCCACAGTACCCAAAGAGAATCCATGCATGCACACATACATGCAAACACTATGGAGAATGAAAATGGGCCGGGAATCGAAGCTGGATCCTTCTTGCTGCAAGGCAGCAGTGTAACAAACTGCACCACGGTGCAGGACCAGCTCAGATCCTAACAGCTTTTTTTAAATCATCATTTTTGTTCCGTTCTATTAGGTGTCTTCATGTGCTGAAATGTTTCTGTCCATTTTCTATCCTGACAGATTCTACTTCAGGGAAAGAACCCTGGTGTGGTTTGGGAGTACACTCTGCCTCGCACCGAGAGGAAACCCGACTACAGCTGGGGTGTGGTGCGCTCGGACTGCTCGGCCCCCTGTGCTGGAGGTAAGGCTGACCTTATATGGGCTCCTTTAGGGGACCCACGGTTTTATATCAAATTTCTTGACATATCACCAAGAAATCGTTCAAGAAAAAAGCTCAGTTTGAGGCTCAGTTGATCCCTTCCAGGGAGTGAAGGTCCGAAAGATCCAGTTTGCAGGATGACTTCCTGCCGAGAGGCAAAAACAAAAAACAATGTTTAAACTCAGGTAGAGAAGAACTCAGTTTTACTCAGCAAAAACTCAGCTTGGCTAGAGTACCCAAAACTGGCAAACACTCTGGTGTCGAGGTAGTGGCAGTCAACAGCTTAAGAGCAGCTTAACGAGGCAACCAACATCAGGTGTGTGAGGAGACGGACCAGAACCAGGCGCCTCCTGGTGGAGGAAGGGTGACACAAAAAAAACACAAACACACAGACTGGAGTCCTGACACTCTGAGAATCACCTGCCAAAGGCCTCACACAGTTATAAGGCTTTAACTGTTTGTTGTAACTGTTTTTCTTGTTTCTTCTTTCATCATATTTTGCATTTAAACCTTTTACCTGTTCTGTTTTAAGAATGTCATGCACAGCTGGGTGATGAGCCTGGACAATGATTACAGCTGTGCTTTCCTTGCATGTAGGAAAAGAAAATCTTTACTAAATTTTTTTCTAACTTGACCCACTCAAACGCAGGAGATGCGGGAAATTAAATATTCTTCTGTATTGTCTTAAATGTAGTCGCATTTGTAGAGAAACAAAAAAAGATTAAGATGCTAACCGGACTCCGCCAGATGGATTTGCTCCGCATATCCGTCTGGAAACCTTCCGTTGAAGTAATTTTGGGAAGGGGCGAAAATACTGGTTAGCTAATTGGCCTATGTTGGTGATAGACGGGCCAAATAAACCAATCAGATCAACGAAGCATATGACGTACTAACAGAGGGACAACGAAGAGGAGCCAATTGATAGATCAAACTCTTGCCGAAACCAGTCTGGAGAAGAGCAAAAACATCTTTTCCTCTGAGAAAAGCCTCCAGAGCAGTGTTTTGCTCTTCTTTCATTGAAGAAATACTCTGTAATTCCGATAAAACTTGCTCGATAGCCACGCTAACGCTAGTTTCATCGGCTGAAGCCGCCATGTTCTTTAGACTGAACTGTCGCGCTTCTCGTTTCGTCACACCTCAACCCGCCTCAAAGCCAACGCTGATTGGACGTTCGTTTGGTGAACGGCTCCAAATTGTCTTCAATGGAGAGTCTCCAGACTGATCTGCGAGTGAAACCTTGAAAGCTCGCGAGATCAGGATGGTCTCACGAGGCTTTAAAGGAATAGTACACCCAAAACATGATTAGCCTTCATTTTCTACTCACCCCCATGCTGAACAACACTCTGGAGTACTTTTTTGATATCTCAAATGCATCTGGAGATCTGGGAGGCTTCTTGCTGTCTGCTGACATTCAAATAATGGAGGTGCCCAGCGCCCGAGGCAGAAAGGTCCATAAAAGTCCACAAAAAACGTTTCAATATTCCTCCATACTGCTCGTCCAATGTATTCCAAGTGTCCTGAGTGGGTAGCATCCAGAATTTACTCGAAACGAAGTCATTTAGAATGTTTTTAGAGCATAAACAGTAGTGTATAGGATTTCCTGAAAGCGCGCACATGCGAGATCACGACGCTACGGAAGCCGGCAGACCAAACCAGATGAAAGTGCGCATTCAGCTCAGCAAAGAACTCATGCTCTTCCTCAACACTGAAGTCCTCAGACATTTTTCTTTCGTTGTTTCTTTCTTTGCACAGGTAAACAGCACATTTCTTCTTCTACGCTTGCATTATCGGCAGAGCAGACGCTGAATGCGCACTTTCATCTGGTTTGGTCTGCCGGCTTCCGTAGCGTCGTGATCGCGCATGTGCGCGCTTTCAGGAAATCCTATACACTACTGTTTATGCTCTAAAAACATTCTGAATGACTTCGTTTCGAGTAAATTCTGGATGCTACCCACTCAGGACACTTGGAATACATTGGACGACCAGTATGGAGGAATATTGACACGTTTTTTGTGGACTTTTATGGACCTTTCTGCCTCGGGCGCCATAGACCTCCATTATTTGAATGTCAGCAGACAGCAAGAAGCCTCCCAGATCTCCAGATGCATTTGAGATATCAAAAAAGTACTCCAGAGTGTTGTTCAGCATGGGGGTGAGTAGAAAATGAAGGCTAATCATGTTTTGGGTGTACTATTCCTTTAAGATGCCTCATCAAGATGCATGAAAATTCTCATAAAGATTCGCTTGCTCTCAATTTTTCAGGTCGCATCTCTTCAAAGGCCATCTGTCTGCAGGACCAGCGCACCCAGGTCAACTCCAGCATGTGTAATCCCCACACCAGACCCACACTGGGCTCCCATCTCTGCAACACGCAGCCCTGCCCGGCCTAGTAAGTACTCAGACTGCGTGTGGGTCACAGCTTGTCTTTCTGTGTCCTTGCTTGTGGGAGATGTGGCACTGCGTCTAATGTTGCCAACATTTTTTTGGGCAGTTTTATTATAGGTGCACACACAGACGCACATGTGCTCCCTGGTTGTACTGCTCGCTGTGGTCTGCCGCCACTCTGCTCACTCTGTCTTCATCTCCCTCCTCAACCCGCTCTGTAATTTATCCTTTTTCTCCCGTTTTTTCCTCCTTAAATAGGAAAAATTCAGCAACACAAAGAAACACTCAGAAACTCTCTGCCATTTCATCTTTTACGTCGTGTTAAAATCATTGACAATGGTTGCTGTTGGATGAGTTGTCTTTGTATTTATTCTGTCACCGAAGAATGAAAATTTCAGCCCAATTTAAAAAGAGGAAACAACCCCTGAAAACTCTCTAGGATCAATATCACCCAATAATAATAGATATTTGTGCAAATTCTGAAACTGTTTATTAAGAATACTTAACTTAAAAAATACTTAAAGAGCAGCAAAATAAAAAAGTAATAGTCTTAATGAATATTGGAATAACCTGTACTGGTATTACAGAAATCTGAGCAGATTTGGTACTTTTGGGAGATCCTAAGAGTCTTTTGGATGGAAGGCCTCCATGCCATCACACTAATCTGTTGCTCCCTCCAAGGATTCTCTGTCAGATTTATTTAATAATAATATTTCTGAATAGAAATGACCTTCTGATTTCAGAAAGCGAGAATTATAACAAACATAGAGGAGAAAATGTAACTGGAGCCGGCTGACCGAAAGGAAGAAATACTCTGAGCCTTGTTAGTCTGCATGGCCGCTGCAGCAGCTGATGTCTCCTGTTATGCATTTTTCAGCACAAAGATCTTTGATTTTTCAGCCTAAGAGTAACATGTATCTAGTCTAGACAGTGCACTTTATGGTATGCATTTTTCAAAGTGTGTCCATTTAGGAGCCAATGCAGCATGCAAAGGAGCAAACCAGGCGGAATTGCGTTAAAGTAAAGAGTTGCAGGAGCTTTGAATAAATGGGTTCTCCTACAGCATGCAGGCCTCTGTCTGGGAGAACTGGAACTAGCTTGATTTACTACAAAGCAGGGATATGCAGCGCAGGGTCACAGAAAGTACACACATGGGCACCAGCATGATTCTACTCTGCAAATTAAAGTTCATGTTAACATTTCTCTAAATGTTTGAGTTTTATTTCATAGCTGTCCGGTTTCACCAAAGGTAAGAACATTAATGTATGGGAGAATTATATTGCCATAATGCAAGAGCACATAAAAACGCAAAACTTATAATGATCAAAACATGCGCTCTCTCTCAAATATTTTCTCTTCTCTCTCAAATCTGTGTTTCTTCTCTCAGACTTAATGCTTCTTGCAGATATTTCCTCCTCTCGCTTGCCTCCTTCTCTTCGCGCACAAACCGTGCTCTGCTCGAGTCTCAGATACGCTCGCAAACCCGTAGGCTCTGCTTGCAGATTTTTTTGCTCTCTCTCGGATTGCAGTTGGATCGTCGCCTAGCAACCTTTCCAGCCAATAGAACGACAGCCTCAGAAAGGGTGCGCTTGTTTAACCCTACTGAGTGTGCCTGTGCTACTACGCCACTTATAAGAACGTCAGCTGAAGCTGCTATTTACAGTAGTTTTGTGGCTCGATTCAGCAAAGTTCAGTCTTGGGAAAAGTAGGCTGCTTACTTTAGAGTCTTGCAGTTGATCCATTTTCAGACGTGACGTGATGTGAACAGAAAACTCCCGCCTCAGAGTTGCTCGTCAGAAAAAAAAAAAGTTTGCTAGTCAGAGCAGATGCTAATTCTGCCTCCAGCAGAAAGTGACTTTTCATTGGTGATTCTTGAATCGCCCTTTATTATTTCCTTTTTTTAACTTTCCTGATTGTTGTTGTTTTTCAGCTTCTTATTTTAATAGCTTTTAAATTAAAAAGCCATTTTATTGTCGGTAAGGTTTATCACAGGCACACTCAGTAGGGTTAAACAAGCGCACCCTTTCTGAGGCTGTCGTTCTATTGTCTGGAAAGATTGCTAGGCGACGATCCGCAAGCAGAGCCTACGGGTTTGCGAGCGTATCTGAGACTCGAGCAGAGCGCGGTTTGTGCGCGAAGAGAAGGAGGCAAGCGAGAGGAGAAAATATCTGTGCAAGAAGCATTAAATCTGAGAGAAGAAACAAAGATTTGAGAGAGAAGAGAAAATATTTGAGAGAGAGCGCATGTTTTGAGTGTGAGCATTATAAGTTTTGAGTGCAAGAAGATGAAATTCTTTTCTCAAATTGAAATTATGTGCGCTTGCATTATGGCAGGATAATTCTCCCATATAAATGCAACCTAGTTGTGTCTAAAACTAGAAAAGTGTTCACTCTTAGGCCCCGTCCACACGAAGCCGAACCCTGGCCCCAAACGCACACATTTTTCACCAAACCAGCCTCTGATCCATACGAAGCCAGCGTTTCGGGGGTCTGTAAACGATCTTTTTTTTTATTCAGCCTTCAGAGTGGGAAGATTTTGAAACGCCGTTTTCGCGTTTCCATCTTTAAGCTCTAACCGCATTTTTTTTCTTACACGCATGCGTCATAGCGTCGCCTCTAAACACGCATGCGCGACACAGTATCACAACAACAATGGCGCCGTACTGTGTTGAATGGTTGCTGCTCATGCTACTCACCCTGCTGTCGGGCTTACAACAGAATCTTCTTCTTCTGGAATATCTCCAGGAAGAACAGAGCAATATCGACCACATAGTTCAGCACCTGAATTTGACTTAACCACGAAAATGGACCCGCAGGGCAACCATGTATAAATATTAGTGCGCATGCCCAACATTTCGTCGCTTATTTTTGCTTTGGCACCACAGCTCCACTTACAGGCCTTGCATACATTTTGCAGCGTTTTCATGTATTCGTGTGGACGATAACATTTATTTTACGTCTCCGTCTTTACGACAAACGTTTTGGAAAATATCAGCGTTTCGTGTTCGTTTTGAATTCGTGTGGACGGGGCCTTAGTTTGCTGCAACAGGTCTGGCTGTACTCCTATCGGTTGCACCTCCAACATGCAGCCTCTGTTCCCACCACCTGAGAGCAAAGCTCCTGCTCCTAATCTTAAGCACACAGTTTCTTTTATCTCATTGAAAGCTATAGAAAAAAGTCCCAACTGGTGTTAGTAGAGGAAATAGTCCCAACATCAGACAGATTGTCCGTTCAGCTAAAACCAGCAGCTTGACACCCATGGATTATACTGTATTATATATAGAAGTGGACAACATTTCTTTTCAGTGCACAGAGCAGTTGATGCATGCTGCACCGGAAAACGGTTGAGTTGAGTGAACAGCATGAAAGCTTTAATGCATTAGGATCTCCAGGATGTATGGGTTGGCATTCATACAGCAGAAAGGAGAAGCTAACAATGAGATGGGATGCACTCAAAATGTGTGTGTGTCTAAGAAGACGTGGGGGGGGATGGGGTGTAAGAATGCCTGTTTATATCTAAGGACTGTATCACGAGTGCTGACAGCCCTATCTATGTTTCATTGTGCAGAGACGGTGGGATCCCGGCGGGGCCCAGCCAGCCAGCCAGAAGCACCCCCCCCCCCCCCCCCCCAACACAAACTCAATTCCCTTCACCCCCCCCCCCCCCCCCCCCCCCCCCCCCCAGCCCTTCAGCTTTAGGCACGCTTTGAGCTTCCTCTCCCTGCAGGGACAACATGC
Organism: Cyprinodon tularosa; assembly: GCF_016077235.1. Lineage (NCBI taxonomy): Eukaryota > Metazoa > Chordata > Actinopteri > Cyprinodontiformes > Cyprinodontidae > Cyprinodon > Cyprinodon tularosa. The sequence continues at coordinate 1,349,777 of NW_024039418.1, read as the reverse complement.
TGGACTGTGGTGTAGCAGCATTCTTAGCATAGAGCAGGAAAACGGGAAGCAATGAAAAACTTCATTTCCAACAGATCTGCAGTTAGATTTTCTCTAGTTTTAGTTAAATCTTCCCCAATAACATCTGTAGAGCTTTTTATCTCTATCTGGGATTTTTGCTGCATTAGTAGCATATAACAACAAATTGAAATACTTTACCCACAGAAAGTACAGCTTAAATAGACACTAAGTAAACCAGCGTCTTAATTAATTTGAAAGAATTACAGAACACTCAAGGATGGATGGATGGTAGTGATTATATGATTTATTAATCTAAGAAAGGAAGGCCACACATTCTACTTAAAGGAATAGTACACCCAAAACATGATTAGCCTTCATTTTCTACTCACCCCCATGCTGAACAACACTCTGGAGTACTTTTTTGATATCTCAAATGCATCTGGAGATCTGGGAGGCTTCTTGCTGTCTGCTGACATTCAAATAATGGAGGTCTATGGCGCCCGAGGCAGAAAGGTCCATAAAAGTCCACAAAAAACGTGTCAATATTCCTCCATACTGCTCGTCCAATGTATTCCAAGTGTCCTGAGTGGGTAGCGTCCATAATTTACTCGAAACGAAGTCATTTAGAATGTTTTTAGTGCATAAACAGTAGTGTATAGGATTTCCTAAAAGCTCGTTCACGAGTCTACGGAAACCGCGGCAGACCAAACCGGATGAAAGTGCGCATTCAGCTCGGCAAAGAACTCATGCTCTTCCTCAACACTGAAGTCCTCAGACATTTTTCTTTCGTTATTTCTTTCTTTGCACAGATAAACAGCACATTTCTTCTTCTATGCTTGCATTATCGGCAGAGCAGACGCTGAATGCGCACTTTCATCTGGTTTGGTCTGCAGCGGTTTCCATAGACTCATGAACGCGCTTTTAGCAAATCCTATACACTACTGTTTATGCTCTAAAAACATTCTAAATGACTTCGTTTCGAGTAAATTATGGATGCTACCCACTCAGGACACTTGGAATACATTGGACGAGCAGTATGGAGGAATATTGACACGTTTTTTGTGGACTTTTATGGACCTTTCTGCCTCGGGCGCCATAGACCTCCATTATTTGAATGTCAGCAGACAGCAAGAAGCCTCCCAGATCTCCAGATGCATTTGAGATATCAAAAAAGTACTCCAGAGTGTTGTTCAGCATGGGGGTGAGTAGAAAATGAAGGCTAATCATGATTTGGGTGTACTATTCCTTTAAGAGTTTTTAAAATTTTAAACAACCTGATTTGTTTTCTAGGTTTAAAAAAAAATGGTCATTACACTGTCACAAGCACAGAGCAACTCTCTGTATTTAACCCATCGCGTTGGGGAGCAGTGGGCTGCCATTGTGCGGCGCCTGGGGAGCAGTGTGGGGTTAAAGGTCTTTGCTCAGGGACCCAGAGTGGCAGTCTGTGGGAGCGGGGCTCGAACTCAGAACCTCAGGATTCCAAGGTCTATGCCTTAACCACCAGGCTGCCACTCCCCATCTAGTTAAGCAAATTAATTGGATTTTCCCCAGATCTATTTATAAATGACAGGTTAGGATGCAAAGTGTTGAGATTATTTTACGAGTAAAGGCCTGAAAAGTTTCCTTCAGATATATTCGCCCCCTTTAATCAGTACAATTTGGACCAGAAGTATGCTGATCCGTGGGGACTTTGTTCTAAAGGACCTAGATGACAGCTTATAGTGGATTTAGTGATACTAACACTGATTTGAATTATGCAGATGAAGCATAAACAATGATGGAAACTTTCTTCTTACTGTCTGGCCTATTCAGCTTTTTAAATCCATTTTAAATACGTTGTCCTGACCTTAAGCAGATGGGCTTACAACCCTTCAATTTTCACCAAATTTAATAATTTCTCCCATTTAGTAGAGTTGGGAGAATTCCTTTGCAATATCTAAAATTGTTTTTCCCAGTTTCTTATAAATCAGTCATAGTTTGATTTAAATGAAATCAGAGGAAACTGTATTTTTTTTCCTGTTTTTTCAAAGTTTTTGTCAACACCTTCAGCTCATACTGTAGTTGGAGCGCTGATGTTTTAAGCAGCATCGAAGCTCCGCCTCCTGCACACATTTCAAGTCAGATGCAAATCAAAGACTCATTCATTGATTAAATCTTGTTGTGTATGGATTATATGTTTGGCCATTTGAATCCTGAGTGCAGTTGTGTAATTTGTATTAACACCTTTTATCAGCTCCTTTAGTGAAGGTAAAGTCACACCATGTTTGTAAAAAGCAGCGCTACCGCAGATCATTCATCCTTGCTTCAACCAGACTCCGCAATGCAACACTGTTACGGCAATAACTGGTGCAACGTATAATGTGCAGTTACTATTTAATACCCTGTGCAATAAATGTTTTTTATTTGATACCCAGTGCAATAGCTACATATATAAATACCCATCTCTATAAATACAAGTTTAATACCCTGTGCAATAACCCTGTATAATACTCCTGCTAAAGAGATCAATAAAGTAAATCATTCAATCAATAATTTCTTTGGAATAAGTTCCAGGACCGAACTGTAGATGTTTGGAAGTGGAAACTGAAATTGTCCTTGGTTTGGATTAGGGATGCACGATATTGGGATTTTGGCCGATATCCGATATGCCGATATTTTAAAACTCATGTAGCCGATAACCGATATCGATACCGATGTTAAAGCTGGACAAAAATAAGTAGTCATTGAAAATAGCAGTTTTGTTATCCATTTCTGACACTTTGAAAAATAATATACTCAAATATATTTTCATAATCTCGTGAAATTTCATCGTTCTGTTACAAACTCTCGTGATATTTTGCAAATTCTTGTGAGATTTTGTTAGTAAAATAGATTGATACCGCGTCAATATATCAACATATGAAAATATGGCAAAATTTCGTGAATTTTCGGGGGATTTCGTAGCATAACGATGATATATAGCAATATTTCATTAATAAAAGAGATTGATATGGTGTTTTTAAATGGCAATATATCAGCATATGAAGATATTGTGATATTTATTTTTTCCCTCGTCTTTAGATGTTTCTAAGTCTCTAAAAAAGAAGTTTTTTAAGAAGAAGAAGAAGTAGTTTTTTTTTTTTAGACTTTAGAAACTCAGAAGCTGATCAAATATCGGGTTAAATATCGGTGGGGTGGCCGATGTCCGATATTCAGTTTTAAGGCCGATACAGGCCGATACCGATAGGGGGACGATTATATCATGCATCCCTAGTTTGGATGGATCTCTCTTGGTGACTACAATTTAAAATGATTTTTATTTTATCAGGTTGTCTAATATTCACTATGTTTTGGAGATCAGAAAAAATTTAGTTTGGCAAAAAAACAAAAGCAAAGTCTTTAAGGGACAGTGAATGTTTTACACCTCTTTACACATATTCTTTGAAATAAGAATAAACAAAAGGAAAACCAAAAAGTAAAATGATAAAAACTGGAACAAATATTAGCAAACATTAAAAACAAAAATGTGAATAATCTTAGATTTTCCTTTAAATGTTTTAGGTTAATTCTAACTCCTTCTACCGTCCAATTGGTGCTACAGCTTCTGTAGACGTGCAAAAAGCTGCTAACAATGCAGGAATATAGCTTCACGCCATCCTACCTTGAAATCACCCATCTAGATATTTAAGATATAGAAATTATGGCTACATCTGTATTGGTTTTGTGGCAAAGCGGGGTCTGCCTTTTTTCTCCAATGATATACTGTTATTTATAAATCAGGGAAACGGAAACAAACAGCCCTCAGGCCAAAAGTCCCAAACTGATGCTTTAAGCGGCCAAAAACCTTCCAGTTTCCAAATTGTAGTTTAGTCCTTCTGGTTCGTTGTTCTGTGGCATCTGAAAGGGAATGAAAGCATTTTGTTTTCCTTCCTTCCTTCAGGTCTGCAGCGTGAAGGAACAGACTCTCCCTTAGCTCGCTGTCCTAAACCTCTCTGCTCCTCTACCTCTCCTCAGCATGCGGTCAGCAGACCTCTCATTTGTTGAAATTTGCCTCTGAGTCAGGATGCCTAAAAAAAGAAGCTTTTTTCAGTGAAGTTCGTTATGCGGTTCTTAATGGAAAGAGAGGAATATGGAAATTAGCTAAAAAAACCTGCACAAGTGTAAATGGAGCACAAATAAAGGGAAGATGATACAAAGATGGGGAAATAAAGTGTTTTTCTTTTGCGTGTTATTAGATGCTAACTAAACAGTTTGCTTTTCTCAATTTTATTTATTTGGTTTCTTCTTTTCTTACAGATAACCTGAGCATCATTTTTGACTTCAAAAAAAGTTAGTGTTAACATAAAAAACATAAAATAGTTAGTTGATTAAAAAAAAAAAAATCACTGTTAAAACAAACCTGGTCCTATTGAAAATCAGTAACCCAAACCCGGTGAAATAATTTTAACGCTTTGACAACAAGAAGTAGATAAATTATATTAAAAACCAACACCTTAATCTCAAAATTCAAGAAGAGAAGTTAAGGGGAGTGTTGGCCTAGTGCAGGGGTCGGCAACCTGCGGCTCTTTAGCCTCCCCCTTGTGGCTCCCTGGAGGTTTTTCAAAAATGTATGTAAATCGATTTTTGTTTTGTTTTAATATGGTGTGCAGGTTGCAAACAAAAATGTATGTTTTCCAATGCTTTAAACATTTTTATTATAAATAGCGCTGTCAAAATTATCGCGTTATCGCGTTAACGCGAGGCCATTTTAATGGCGATAATTTTTTTAACGTGAGATTAACGCTATGTGGTTTTATAGTACAATTTTCCCCCAGTCTATGCATTTCTCATAGGCTTCGAGAGCGGAGCTCCTCAAGGGAAAAAGACGCTCATACACTGGGTGGCGCTAGTGCCTTTTCTTTAAGCCTCACCACCAGCAAACAAGTTGAGTGTCTGGTGCCTATAGCAACCTAAAATACATTGAGAAAACAGATTACTGAGGTGAAATGGAATCTGCTACGGCACTCTTGAATAGTAAATTTAATTTTAAAGTTTGAAATAATAGATCTGTGTGTGTGTGTGTGTGTGTGTACGCTACAGGTCAGTAGGCCTGTGTGTGTATGTTTTCATTTTGTTCAGAGGCGAAAAAGTAAATTTCTAGAGGATAGACTACCTTCTGACTAATCAGTTTGTAATATCAGCCTGTTTTCAGGGCCTGTTATTGTGCCTACATATTTGTTATTGTTTTTGCTACATATCCCCCTGTTCTTGCCATATGTTATGGCAAATGTTTGTGTCTGTGACACTTGTAACACTTACAAGTTACATAGCAAAACATAGGCTGTGTGTGTCTGTCTGTCTGTGTACGCCACAGGTCGGTATCGTGTGGGTGTGAGTGTGTGTGTTCTCATTTTTGTTAAGAGGCTGAAAAGTAACTTTCTAGAGCATAGACTACCTCCATCTAGTGATGTCGGTCTATTGATTTTGATGTATTGATTGAAAATTGTTCATTATTATCTTGGTTAATTAACATCTAATGTTAACTGTACTACATTTTATAGCAGTAGGGTAAAATGCTTGTCTTTGTTCAAAAGACTGTATTAACTGTAAAGACTGTCTTTTACATCAGCCTGTTTTCAGGGCCTTTTTTTTGGCTACATATTTGTTATTTTTTGCTACATGCCTCCCCATCTTCTAGCCATATGTTTCTATGGCATAAATCAGTGTCTGTGACCTGTTTTCATTTAAAAAAAAGAACATTGGCACAAACCTAGCCTGTATGTATTTTTTGTATGTCATCGAGAGTATTTAAATGATTTTCAATCAGAAAAAAAATGTGTGATTAAAATGCGATTAATCGCGATTAAAAAAATTTAATCGATTGACAGCACTAATTATAAATAAATGTAAACAATAGTTTGCGTCAAAGCCATAGAGATCAGTGATCATAACTTGGAACCAACGTGGCGCGATTGCCAGGCTAACACAGCTGCAGGTGTGTCTCGGAATATGAATCCCAAAGGGAAAAAAAGGAAGATTGCTGATGAGAAAAGAGGATTCAAATAGGCCGACTCATTTGCTTTCATTATCAATGCTAAACGATTGCCTGCATTTTCGCTTTGTAATGAGAGGGTGTCAAATAAAAAAGAAACGTTTGGAAAGGCATTTCCAGGGAAGGCTAAATATGCAGCCCACCACCAAGCTTGAAGGGAGAGAAAAAGTGCGATTGCAGGATAAATTAGAGGAATGCAAAGATAGATTGAAGAAGTGGATTGCATTTCCAAACTCCACCACTGCTGCTAGTTTTGTTACAAGCATAGAAAACCGTCCACAGATCAAACAGGTAGCGCTCTGATGCAGGGATGTAAACTTTCTTCCATTTTTTCCCCAAATCCTAAAAATATTAATCAGACCAAGGAACGATGGTGATGGAGGATGTGGGATTTTGTGGCTTGGTTCCTCATGACTCAATAAACTCCTCCCAACAGAAACAGGTCCACCATAGAGAGATTTCTTTATTGTGTTTCTATAATTTCATCATTGCAAGAAAACTTAAACCGCGCAGTGAAGGTGGTGAAGCGGCGCGCGATGGGAGCGTTCACTGTTCCTCCGTCACCTCAGGCTACTGCATGACATTTGCTTCAGGATAAACATTTAATCATGAATGCTTATTATATATTTAAGCCCATATAGTCCTTTTCTATAGTGGGATAAAACACTTAGGGCCAGATTTATCAAGATCCAATTCTGCGTGCAGTAATTTGCGCTCGCAAACTGGAATTTTGTGCGAGGGGCTGAACCATGGTTTGCGGGTGATTTAACATGAGTGATTGCGTAACTGGTGGCAGGTGCAAAACTGTTGGAGACGCCCTATTTAAATGATGGTTTTGCGCGTTTTGTGGTTTGCAGCAAAGTAGTTTGTAGTTTGTGCAAACTAGTGCATTAAGAAATTTTAATCTTACAGTGATACCCCCACCCCCTCCAAAAAAAAAACAGGTGTTTTGTATTGGCCTGTAGAAAAATGCACATACCAAATGGCTCACAATGGGACTGTGGATGAGATTACTGCGCGTACGCATCCCCGCAGCATTGGCATGTTGCTTCACAGGCGCAGAGGTCGGGGTTCTCCGTTAGGGCGTCAGGGCGACATGGCATTTAGACCGTCGGACAGCACTTCTGAAAAACGAGATTGGGAAATCCCAGATGCAAAAAAGTGCAATGTTGCAAGGAGTTTTGTGATATCTGGTATTGCGTGGGTCCTCCTTGTGGCTGGCTCCAAATCCATTCGGAGTTCCCCCAACAGCTCCAAAATGGCAATGCTGGATAAACGAAATGTTTTGATGATCGTTTCCTCGTTCATTCCAAAAATATTCACACGGAGTGAAAAAAATGCGTTCTCTGCGTCTCCTTGCTTCATTTCCATGTCTCCTTCTTGCGACAATAACCGCTGCCATGTGTGCGCAATTACGCATACAGACCATTTGCACCTTCTTTTGAAACGTGTTAAATATAGAGTCAGATACCGTTAGCAAAATTGCTTTCAGGTTTGATAAATCACTTTGCGAGTGCTAAATTAATATATTTACATGTTCTCCTCCTACAAGACGCACTTTTGCGTGTAAACGCCCCATATTGCATATTCATTGCAGAAAAAGTACTAAATGGATAAGAGGCGCTATTTAGCACGTTTTAAAGACCAAATCCTTTTAGCACGCTGTTGATAGATCAGTTTGTACATTTTTTAGCGTGCGCAGTGAAATAGCTCACGTTTTTATACACGCAAACCTTTGATAGATCCAGCCCTTAGAGCTTGTGTTGCTGTACGAGGCTTTTATAAGGCTTTTACATTTTTGCAGCTCCAGATAGATTATTTAATTTTATTTTTTTTGGGTCCAATGTGGCTCTTTGAGCAGTTTGGGTTGCCGACCCCTGGCCTAGTGGATAGAGCAGTGGGCTTGCCCTCTCAGAAGGGTGGAAGTACCTGAGCGAGATACTTAGATACAGATACTACAGACCTGGTGGATCTGATGTTACAGATCTACACCAAAGATGCTTTGAAAGTTGCCAACGACATTTTAAAGAAAATTAGATACTTAACCCCTGATTGCTCCCCGGGAGCCACACAGTGGCAGCCCACTTCTCCCCAAGGGGAGGGGTGAAGATGCAGAAGTGAATTTCTCCATTGTGAGATCAATGATGTTCAATTATTATTATTATATTATTAAAATTGTTGCTATCTGTCAAGGCAAGGCAAGTTTATTTGTATAGCACAATTCAGTACAAAGACAATGCAAAGTGCTTTACATGATTAAAATACAGGAAGATAAAACAGAATCAAAGCAAGTAGGAAAAAATAAAATAAAATAAAAAATGCAGAAACAAAAGAGAATATTAAAAACATTTGGACTAAAGAAAATATGTTTTAGTTGAACTGTTTAACTAGAACAGTCGAAGGCAATCCTAAACAAATGTGTTTTTAGTCTTGATTTAAAGGAACTCAGGCTTTTTTTTCCAGTTTTCTGGAAGTTTGTTCCAGATAAGTGGAGCATAGGAACTAAATGCTGCTTCTCCGTGTTTAGTTCTGGTTCTAGGTATACAGAGCAGGCTGGAGCCAGAAGACCTGAGTGGTCTGGAGGGTTGATACACTGATAGCAAGTCTGGGATGTATTTAGGTGCTAAGCCATTCAGAGATTTATAGACTAACAGAAGTATTTTAAAGTCTATTCTCTGAGATACAAGGAGCCAGTGGAAGGACTTTAGAACTGGGGTGAAGTGCTCTACTTTCTTAGTCTTAGTGAGGATACGGGCAGCAGCGTTCTGGATCAGCTGCAGCTGTCTGATCCACTTTTTAGGCAGACCTGTGAAAACACCGTTGCAGTAATCAATTCGACTAAAAAGTCAGTCTCTAAAGCATTTGAAAACTATATTTTAAGATTTGAAGACTTCAGTGCAAATAAAGAAAAACTTTAGACAGAGATGAACCTTCTCGTGCACTTTGAGAAACATTTGACACTTTTTAGAACATCTGATTTAATAACATGGATAGCAGAACACCCTGGGTGAGAATGTCTGGCCAAAAACGAGGGAAAAAAAAAAGAAAATGAAACTTGAGAAAGGTCCTAGTCAAAGTTCAGGCTGTCTCACACCATTAGACTGTTCATAGTTAAAACTAGTGTTGCACCGATACCAGTATCAGGCAACAAATAGGGCACTGATACCATTTTGGGAGCCAAAAATATATTAAAGGAATAGTACACCCAAAACATGATTAGCCTTCATTTTCTACTCACCCCCATGCTGAACAACACCCTGGAGTACTTTTTTGATATCTCAAATGCATCCGGAGATCTGGGAGGCTTCTTGCTGTCTGCTGACATTCAAATAATGGAGGTCTATGGCGCCCGAGGCAGAAAGGTCCATAAAAGTCCACAAAAAACGTGTCAATATTCGTCCATACTGCTCGTCCAATGTATTCCAAGTGTCCTGAGTGGGTAGCGTCCAGAATTTACTCGAAACGAAGTCATTTAGAATGTTTTTAGAGCATAAACAGTAGTGTATAGGATTTCCTAAAAGCGCGCGCGCCTGTGAGTTCACGAGTCTACGGAAACCGCGGCAGACCAAACCAGATGAAAGTGCGCATTCAGCGTCTGCTCTGCCAATAATGCAAGCGTAGAAGAAGAAATGTGCTGTTTACCTGTGCAAAGAAAGAAACAACAAAAGAAAAATGTCTGAGGACTTCAGTGTTGAGGAAGAGCATGAGTTCTTTGCCGAGCTGAATGCGCACTTTCATCTGGTTTGGTCTGCCGCGGTTTCCGTAGCGTCGTGAACTCGCTTTTAGGAAATCCTATACCTTACTGTTTATGCTCTAAAAACATTCTAAATGACTTCGCTTTAAGTAAATTCTGGATGCTACCCACTCAGAACACTTGGAATACGTTGGACGAGCAGTATGGAGGAATATTGACACGTTTTTTGTGGACTTTTATGGACCTTTCTGCCTCGGGCGCCATAGACCTCCATTATTTGAATGTCAGCAGACAGCAAGAAGCCTCCCAGATCTCCAGATGCATTTGAGATATCAAAAAAGTACTCCAGAGTGTTGTTCAGCATGGGGGTGAGTAGAAAATGAAGGCTAATCATGTTTTGGGTGTACTATTCCTTTAAACTGTTGTCACCCATTCCAGGTAGGCAATAAAAGTTCTACTGGATTCACTTTGTCTTAATTTTTTTTCCTGCTTCACAAAGGTAGGCAGCAGCTTGACATGAAGCCATGATGGCAATTATTTTACATCCAAGTAGTATGCAGCTCTATATATACACACACACACACATCAATTTCAAACAGATGGTATCGGTATCGGCCGATACTGTATCAGGGCCAAAAAATGGCGTCGGTGCAACACTTATTAAAACTCCTGTGGCTGATTTAAAACAATTGTTTAAAGAAAAGTGAGCAAACATTCCTGCATGGCAATAAAAAACAGTCATTGTCAATTATTACATATCCTTCATGCCAATGTGGCACAACCAGTTATTAGGTTTAGAGGGTAATTACCTTGGAAAACATTTTTTTTTTCTCCCAGCAAAGGAAACCATCCTTTAAACTCTTCATTGAGGCTCTCTTTGTCTCATATTTGATGACGACACATTTAACTGTAACATAAGAAACAAAAGAAACTGTCAGGAAACAGGAGCTTTTGCGCCATACTGTACGCCGCGGTCGGCTGAAGAAATCTGGGAAAGCTCATCTGCAGGGTTGTGTACAATATGGCTTTAATGTTTAGTTTCACAGGAAAAGAAAAGATTGTGATGGATGGTGCGGGTGGGTCGCGGAAATAATAATTCAGGTCGGCGTTTCTGCTTTACAATAAATCATACCTTTAATGTTAACCTGTGTGAAGTTTTTAACAGCTGAATAATCGGAAGTTTTATGAGATTTAGGTTTGATTTAATCCCCCCCCCCAGATTAAAATCACTGAACATTTAGGCTGTAAATGTTTTAAAAACTCGACTGAAATAAGCAAAGCAGACTGAGGTCTAAAGCTGTGGTTTAACTCTCTGATTGGGAGCTCATTTATGTGGTGGGCTTCCTGATAACATAGACTCCCACTCTGCCTCCTCTTGTCAGAGCTGTTTTATGCTGCAGACTGACGCAAAGCCTCGGTTTCCCTCCACAGCTGGGCCACGGGGGACTGGGGGCCCTGCAGCCGCTCATGTGGAGGAGGCCAACAGACCAGGGCGCTGCGCTGCATGAGGAAGGTGACCTACCAGAGGGAGGAGGTGGCGGCCCACTCCCTCTGTCCCGTTATCTCTCCGGCCCAAATCCAGCCGTGCCGCACCCAGGCCTGCCCGCCGGAGTGGAGCACGGGATCATGGTCACAGGTGGGTCTGATTCAGTCTGCGGAAATAACCGCCATCGCCTGCTTTGCTGCATTCTATCTAAAGACAAATCTTACTTTTCTCCTTTATTCGCTTTGATGAAAATGTCCATTTTCAGTTAATTGATTTTATTTATGATTAAAAGTTTCCCACACGACAATGCACAAACTCCCAAAACCATGTAGATTTAAACAAGCAGAGAGAAAAGCAACCCTAAAATATCCATCCATTCATTGTCTGACATGCTTTGTCCCAGCTGGGGTCACGAGGGGTGCTGGTGCCTCTCTCCAGCCTGGACAGGTCGCCAGTTCATCGCAGGGCAACACAGAGACAAACAGGAAAAACAACCATTAATGCACACTCACACCTAAGGAGAATTAAGAGAAGCCAATTAACCGAACAGACATGTTTTTGGACTCTGGGAGGAAGCTGGACTTCCTATTATATCTGCCCCTTAATTCATTTGACCTCTTCAGAAAACAACTCAATTGCTCTGTTCGAAAACCTGGGGCGTGTCCTTAGATGGCCGGATTCGAAGGCCGATTACGTCATAGCGCGGCGCCGAGGTCTGGTCGGATTCCAAGAGTCCTCGTTATGCGACCTTAAAATGCGTCCTTCTTTTTGCCCGATTTGAAGGACGGGTCTGATGTATCCTCGGTATTCTTGAATATCCCAGGATTCATTGCGAGACCAAGCAAGCCGTGATCAGAGGAAAGGTTACTTGGCGCCGAACAGTGGTGAAAATTGGAAGTTCAGTTTAATATAATCCAGTCCGTGAATAGTTCCGTCTGAGATTAATGAAAATTGTTATTTTAATGGTTATTGAGTGACATATGTGGCGGTAATGTTTTTTGTTTATCTAAAGGTTTTTATCTGTTATTGTGTAAATGAGTTTGGCTGGAATTTAAGGACAGATTCTAATATATCTGCAGGGGGGGGACTATAAATCTGATAGGAGTTTTATCTTTTTATTGCTGTTTTGCACAATATGCTTAACTAAGTATTTTTTGTTGTTGAATATTAGAGATTTTGCAGATATATTTTTTATAAATACATTGTTTAGATTTACTTATATCTTTCTACCCCTTCTAAAGAATAGAAAATCTCTTTATTGTCCCACAATGGGCAAATTTACAGCAGCAGAAAGATTATTGAAAATAGTCACACAAATGAGGACCTTAGAAAAATGTATAAAAATAACATAATAGGGAAGAGTTAAAATATAAACAATAAAATTCTGTAGAGTGTTTTAACAATATAAAACTGGAGAATTAATAACCAATATCCAGCCATGGACATTTTTACAGTAATATTTGAAAATAGCAGCAACATCAGAGATGTGCAGAATGACAGCAGCAGGTTATTTAACTGACTAAGGTTTCTATCATTACATTTGATTTTATTTGTTCCTGCTCCCGGTGGTTGGAACCTTTATTCCACTCTGGATTCTTGTGAGTGTAGTCTTTGTTCACTTTACAATAAAAAAGAAATAAAGAAACAGTTTTGGAAACTTCGGTTTTCATTCTTTTCCTGCTTTGTGTGTCAACTTTCCCGGTTGCTAAGCAACAGAGCTTACGGCGGTAAAACCCGCCAAAGGGTAGACCTGGTCGAATTCACAGCCAAAACTCTTCTGGCCTCCTTATTTTCAAGGACTTCGAAGAATCCAGTCTAGGTAGACCGCGTCCTTGGAGGATGCAGCCCAGGTTTTCGAACAGAGCCAATGTATTTCAATGACATCTATTCTCATCTTTTATGTTCCCGATCAGAACAGTTGTTTTATCCATGTATATATTAACAGAACCTTTTATTCCCAGGGTTCCCTGGGTTTCTTAAAAAGTCTTAAAAGGCATTGAATACTTCAAAATAAAACTAAGGCCTTAATTGGTATTAAAATGTCTTAAATCAGTCTTTCGTAGGTCTTAATTTTTAAAACAGCATAAATAGGATTATTTTTATTACGATTTATTTTTGTAATCTAAATAAAACATTAAAATTGACATTTAAAAAAAAAAAATAAATAAATAAAGGCTCGCCATTATTGGTTCTGTCCCGATAACAGAACCAATAAAAGCGTTGTTGCACAAGCATCCCAAAGACTGATGTCTGAGTTTTTGGTCAACAAAATGGACATGACCTGATCAGACATATTATTGGTTCTGTGAGGATTTATTCTAGTATCTCATGACGTCTTAATGTGTTGGTCCAAGATGGAGTCAGATCCACATCAGGATGGTGAGCTGTGTCATTTTCTAGTGATTTTAAGCAAGATTAAACCTGGAAAAAACCCACAGGGGAGTTTTAATGATTTATACATGGAAGAGCTGGAGATTAAATTGCCTGTCTGTGCGTAAAAGTGATGCCATTAACTTTAAGTCCGCAAAACTAAATCGAATCCATCTAATTCTACACGTTTCGGTGACTTTGCTCTTGACTTTCACTTTTTTTCATGAAGCTTATAAATTTATGAAGTTTCTGAGAACTACCTTCTCTTTCTGTTGTTTGCTGTATAATCATGTTCTACAAAGTTGCTTAGAAATACTTTTTTCTTACACATTCAGATTAGATGTATATAACTTGCACTCACTCCTCTTCAAACAGCATCACCATCAATCTCAAATAAAGCTCTACTGCCCTCTGCTGGACATGTGGAGAACAAATACAGATTATGAGGGCGTGCGTTGGTATTATATTATGAATAAGCCATTTTTAAACTGTTAAATAGCTTATTTTACAATGATAATTTTTCAATACAGTCTCAAATAATTAATATTGTTATTTTTTATCATTGGTTTATTGAAATGCATTGTAATTATTACAATTCGTCCCTGTTGCTTTCGATGTCAAATGTATTTATACATGGGAAAATGCATAGTGTGTATGATGTTTGGTCAAATAATTACAGTAAGAGCAAAGCACCCTGGACCCCTTTCTTGTTGCTTATATTAAACCTCACCAGTTGGTTAGAAACGTAAAATTTCCATCTGTAAATTTACCCTGTAAAGTGTAGGTTGGTGCTCTATAACCTCTCTACAGTCATATTTCTATCTGATCGTTGGGTTAAACATCTGAGCGTTATTGGCTGGCATCACCGGCACAGTTTGAACACTTTACTGTCACTCAGCCATCAGTCTTTGGGATGCTTGTGCAACTTGCTTGTAGTGGTTTGCAACACTGGTCCCAGTTCATGCGGAGAGGAGGCAACGCTTTGCTGAAAAGATCAGTTGGAGTTATGAGTTAGAGAGGGCAAGAGGGGAGTGTAAATAGATTCATGGGTCTGCGTCTGTAGATGGGATTTAGGAAATAAATAGGAAGCCTCTCTGACTGTGGCCCTCAGTCCCTGTGGAGCCGTTGGACTCTGTTGTTCGTCTCTGCAGTTCATGCGGAGTTCAGTGCAGCTCCGTCTCCCCCTCTCTGATGAGTTCACATTCATTGTTGGTTTATCGTATATCTTATTCTGTTCCCCTGATATCAGTGACCTTCTTTTTGCTTTGCCACCATCGGGTGAATAACAGATTGATCCACAGTGTCTATGCCAAGGATTTCACCTTATTAATGTGAATGAATCTGAAGGGAACTGAAGGAGAAAACAAAGACAGGACATTCAAAGTAACAAAATGATGGTGCATCTCTGATAGCGTCCACTAAGGGTCAATAAATCTTTTTCTTAATGGTTCATAAAAGCACCAGGATTATCAGCTTTAGCTTCACTGTTGTGTAACTTATTTCCTCCTCGTCTTTCCCCAGTGCTCTAAATCCTGCGGCCGTGGATTGAGGAAGCGGACCGTGTTCTGCCGCAGCACTGATCCAGGGGCCACTGCGGTGGTGGTGCCCGACAGCATGTGCAAACAGCACCACAGGCCAAAAGCCCAGGAGACGTGCGTCTTAAGGAGGTGCCCCAAGAACGACAGACTTCAGTGGATCCCGACGCCCTGGGGAGAGGTGAGAGAAAAAGCTGGATTAAAGGGAGATGGAGGGAGATGCAAAAGCCCCTTTGGGTTTTATTTATCTTTTTTTTTTTTGGTTCCTCATAAAACCCAAGACTTTAATTTTAAATGTGGAAAAAAGTAATACAGTTTTTCACCATTTTTGATGATATCCAGCACAGAAATATATATTTTTAGAAGTTACCACGTTACTGAACTTTATTCCACTCATGATCAGTTTAAACCAATTAAAATAGCTTAACTTAGGAGGTTAGCTAATAAACAACTTGTTATTAATTGTCAATTGATGTTTATAAGTTTACAATATGTCCCGTTTTAACTAAAGATTGTTTGAATTTTTGTTCCAGTCCTCTTTGATTGTCTCTGTGTTGTAATGTTACCGCTGTCCACTAGAGGGCTACTCTATCTTAAAGGAATAGTACACCCAAAACATGATTAGCCTTCATTTTCTACTCACCCCCATGCTGAACAACACTCTGGAGTACTTTTTTGATATCTCAAATGCATCTGGAGATCTGGGAGGCTTCTTGCTTTCTGCTGACATTCAAATAATGGAGGTCTATGGCGCCCGAGGCAGAAAGGTCCATAAAAGTCCACAAAAAACGTGTCAATATTCCTCCATACTGCTCGTCCAATGTATTCCAAGTGTCCTGAGTGGGTAGCATCCAGAATTTACTCGAAACGAAGTCATTTAGAATGTTTTTAGAGCATAAACAGTAGTGTATAGGATTTCCTGAAAGCGCGCACATGCGCGTTCACGAGCCTACGGCAACCGTGGCAGACCAAACCAGATGAAAGTGCGCATTCAGCTCGGCAAAGAACTCATGCTCTTCCTCAACACTGAAGTCCTCAGACATTTTTCTTTCGTTGTTTCTTTCTTTGCACAGGTAAACAGCACATTTCTTCTTCTACGCTTGCATTATTGGCAGAGCAGACGCTGAATGCGCACTTTCATCTGGTTTGGTCTGCCGGCTTCCGTAGCGTCGTGAGCGCGCATGTGCGCGCTTTCAGGAAATCCTATACACTACTCTTTATGCTCTAAAAACATTCTAAATTACTTTGTTTCGAGTAAATTATGGACGCTACCCACTCAGGACACTTGGAATACATTGGACGAGCAGTATGGAGGAATATTGACACGTTTTTGTGGACTTTTATGGACCTTTCTACCTCGGGCGCCATGGACCTCCATTATTTGAATGTCAGCAGACAGCAAGAAGCCTCCCAGATCTCCAGATGCATTTGAGATATCAAAAAAGTACTCCAGAGTGTTGTTCAGCATGGGGGTGAGTAGAAAATGAAGGCTAATCATGTTTTGGGTGTACTATTCCTTTAAGCAGAGATTCACTGTTAATAAGTAGGTAATGCTGGGGAGGAGTCTGGTCCTGAATTATTTATACTGTTTAATGACCACAAGGATGCAGAATGCACTTTATATTGTTCTTTTTTAAAATATAAAATCTAAAAATTGCTCTTGTTATCACCTGCATGGCGAAGCACTGTCAGTTCCTCTGCTGAGGTCAAAAAAAGAAAACTTTATGATTTAAAAAGTCAAAAGCTATTTTATTGACCAGAAGCTGTTCTAAAATGCTGCCTACAGCACAAAGTCTCTCCCAGCAGATAGAAACATAAAACTAGATCACAGATTTGGTCCACCCAACTGAAACGAGGCGACAAAAAGTCTGACAGTCTGTCAGAGCGACATACCCTGACTTTAAATGACAGCTTTACATCTCTCTACATTAGAAACCACCAAGATTTCGCATATTTCAGCCATGTTTTTCAGAAACCTAAAAGGTTCCTTCATTTGTTATATCTTATAGATATATTTGATAAAATTTTAATAAACATTTATGCATTTAAATGGTAAATGGCATGTACTTATATAGCGCCTTTATTCAAGTTAGGAGACCTGACCAAAGCGCTTTACACTACATTCATTCACCCATTCACACACACACTCACACACTGATGGTGGCAAGCTACATTGTAGCCACAGCTGCCCTGGGGCTCACTGACAGAAGCGAGGCTGCCGTACACTGGCGCCACCGGGCCCTCTGAAATTTAATACAGCTGGAACAAAAAATAGTTCAGATATAATGAAGCACTATTTTATTCTTAAATCGACATATTGTATAATAAATATAGCCCTTCATGTTAAGGAGAGATCCTTACGGAAGAGGATTAGGGCCACTGAAAAAAAACAAACAAAGTTAACTGATTTTTTTTTTTTTTTTTATTTCAGTATAGTATGGGAAAAAAGTCAGAATTCTAACTTTAATCTCAGAATTCTGACTTTTTTTCTCAGAATTCAGTCAGAATTCTGAGATTAAAGTCAGAATTCTAAGAAAAAAGTCAGAATTCTGAGACAAAAGTCAGAATTCTGGGACAAAAGTCAGAATTCTGAGATTAAAGTCAGAATTCTAAGATAAAAGTCAGAATTCTGAGACAAAAGTCAGAATTCTGAGATTAAAGTCAGAATTCTAAGAAAAAAGTCAGAACTCTGAGAAAAAAGTCAGAATTCTAAGAAAAAAGTCAGAATTCTGAGATTAAAGTCAGAATTCTAAGAAAAAAGTCAGAACTCTGAGAAAAAAGTCAGAACTCTGAGATTAAAGTCAGAATTCTAAGAAAAAAGTCAGAACTCTGAGAAAAAAGTCAGAACTCTGAGATTAAAGTCAGAATTCTAAGAAAAAAGTCAGAATTCTAAGAAAAAAGTCAGAATTCTGAGACAAAAGTCAGAATTCTAAGAAAAAAGTCAGAATTCTGGGACAAAAGTCAGAATTCTGAGACAAAAGTCAGAATTCTGAGACAAAAGTCAGAATTCTGAGATTAAAGTCAGAATTCTAAGAAAAAAGTCAGAATTCTGAGACAAAAGTCAGAATTCTGAGATTAAAGTCAGAATTCTAAGAAAAAAGTCAGAACTCTGAGAAAAAAGTCAGAACTCTGAGATTAAAGTCAGAATTCTAAGAAAAAAGTCAGAATTCTAAGAAAAAGTCAGAACTCTGAGAAAAAAGTCAGAACTCTGAGAAAAAAGTCAGAACTCTGAGAAAAAAGTCAGAACTCTGAGATTAAAGTCAGAATTCTAAGAAAAAAGTCAGAATTCTGAGATTAAAGTCAGAATTCTAAGAAAAAAGTCAGAATTCTAAGAAAAAAGTCAGAACTCTGAGAAAAAAGTCAGAACTCTGAGAAAAAAGTCAGAACTCTGAGAAAAAAGTCAGATCTCTGAGAAAAAAAGTCAGAATTCTGACTTTTTTCCCATGTTAAACTGAAATAAAATTTAAAAATCAGTTAACTTTTTTTTTTTCAGTGGCCCTAATCCTCTTCCGTAGATCCTCTTGGTACAAGAGAAAACTTTATTGTTTCTTATAAAATCGCTGCTTAGAAATGAATTATTATTCAGTTAGATTAATTCATTAATCAATAACCTGCATTTCAAATCTTAATCTATTTTATCCAAATTTTAATCAGAGGAGTGACTGGGTATTTATTTCAGACTGTTGGTTTAGGTTAGAACAGGATATACTGAGTTTTTAACATTCAGAATAGAATAATTAATAGAGTTAACCAACTAAACTCACATTATAGAAAAGAAAAGCATAAAAGAGTTACCAAGGTATGTATCTGTTAACTTTAGAGAAGTTGTCGGCATTAAAGATATTCATTATGTGTTCCACAAACTTTAAACGATAAGACAAAGAAAAATAGCTTAAAATAAAATTTTAAATTATCCTCTGGAAGTTGCAAACCATTAAAGGAACTTTTGTCTACATGCAAAATCCTCTTTATAATCAGGGTTCGTACACCTTTTCCAAAGTCAAAATCAAGCACTTTTCAAGATCCATTTAAAAACTTTTTCCAGCACCTTACGCCACCGTAAAATACATACCAATACATAGTCAAAATTATTATTTAGTCTTTTTATCGCATTAAAAGAGATGCTATAAACCATCAAAATTGTGTTAGCAGAAGGATCAGATATTTAAGCAAAACACAAGTTTTAATTTTTCAGAATGTGTCAGAGTCTAAGTAGACGTTGCTTGATATCTAACCTGCCTGAGACAATGTAAAAACAGTTACCTCGTACAAAATCACTCAACAGGTTCACTTCACTTTCAATTAATTTATTGAAAATATAAAAATGCAAACATTCGTCTTTGAGGTAGACAGTCAATCAGATTCACCTCATTGACCTTTTTTTGACAATATTGTGCAAATCAAAATAATTTGAGTTGTAAAATACACAGAATTAACAACACAAAATAGTGCAAATGTATATGTGGCAAAAAATGCTACATGTGCCAAGGCCAAAAGTGGCATTTTATGTACACTTACCGGCCACTTTATTAGGTACACTTGTCCAACTGCTCGTTAACACTTAATTTCTGAGCAGCCAATCACATGGCGGCAACTCAGTGCATTTAGGCATGTAGACATGGTCAAGAAAATCTCCTGCAGTTCAAACCGAGCGTCAGTATGGGGAAGAAAGGTGATTTGAGTGACTTTGAACGTGGCATGATTGTTGGTGCCAGAAGGGCTGGTCTGAGTATTTCAGAAACTGCTGATCTACTGGGATTTTCACGCACAACCATCTCTAGGGTTTACAGAGAATGGTCAGAGGAGAATGGCCAGACTGGTTGGAGCTGATAGAAGGGCAACAGTGACTCAAATAACCACCCGTTACAACCAAGGTGGGCAGAAGAGCATCTCTGAACGCACAGTACGTCGAGGCAGATGGGCTACAGCAGCAGAAGACCACACCGGGTGCCACTCCTTTCAGCTAAGAACAGGAAACTGAGGCTACAATTTGCACAAGCTCATCGAAATTGGACAATAGAAGATTGGAAAAAACGTTGCCTGGTCTGATGAGTCTCGATTTCTGCTGCGACATTCGGATGGTAGGGTCAGAATTTGGCGTCTACAACATGAAAGCATGGATCCATCCTGCCTTGTATCAACGGTTCAGGCTGGTGGTGGTGGTGTCATGGTGTAGGGAATATTTTCTTGGCACTCTTTGGGCCCCTTGGTACCTTGGTACCAATCGTTGCAACGCCACAGCCTACCTGAGTATTGTTGCTGACCATGTCCATCCCTTTACGACCACAACGTACCCAACTTCTGATGGCTACTTTCAGCAGGATAATGCGCCATGTCATAAAGCTGGAATCATCTCAGACTGGTTTCTTGAACATGACAATGAGTTCACTGTACTCAAATGGCCTCCACAGTCACCAGATCTCAATCCAATAGAGCATCTTTGGGATGTGGTGGAACGTGAGATTCGCATCATGGATGTGCAGCCGACAAATCTGCGGCAACTGTGTGATGCCATCATGTCAATATGGACCAAACTCCCTGAGGAATGCTTCCAGCACCTTGTTGAATCTATGCCACAAAGAATTGAGGCCGTTCTGAAGTCAAAAGGGGGTCCAACCCGTTACTAGCATGGGGTACCTAATAAAGTGACCGGTGAGTGTATATGGTCTATAACCTCAAAGTGCATATAGAAACATCCCCCCGAACCGCCATCTTTACCATGAAATGTGGTGAAAATATGCTTTGCTTTGCCTCTCAGGCAGGAAAGATGGTCAAACAACAAAACATTTTTTAAACAAATTATTGACATGTTTCACTTCCTTCCACAGTACAATTAGTATTTATTTGTTTATGAAATCAAATATCTATGCAACTCAATAAACATGATGGTTATTCAGAGACTTTTAATACTTTAGCAAAGGTATTTCTAAGTAAACCAGCAGAGCAGCTGTAGTCTATGTGATTTCTTTCTGCAGACGGCATTTTGTTCTTTAAATAGAGTAGACTGTACCTCACACATATCATCACAGGCTTCAGGCCTTTCCTGGTTTTCCAAGCATTTATCAGTCATTAATAGAGAAATTCATTTCAGAGCAGTGAAGTAGTTTCCACATATTAATATGCAGGGCAGCTGGATTCATTTGAAACTATCATTAGTGCTCAGCTTTACCTCCCTGCTAGAAGATTGGTGAAAACAACAAACAGCAAAGAACAACCTGAGCTGAAAGCAGAGACCGTCGCTGAGATGAAAGCAGCTCGCAGTGAATATTTCAGCTGCCTGATCGTCCCCTATTCATTTATCCAATTTCATCTAGTAAACAGGATTTCCCCCGCTATACTTTCAATATAGCCGTTCAGGCAGGTAGGTTTCCAGTTGAACGCTTTTCTTGTTCTTTGAGCTCTGCTACACGGCTGTAATAATGTGATCGTGAAAAATAATGAACAGTTATAATGAGCTATCAGAGATGGTGGCAGTTGTTAGCTTCAAATTAAAAGCCGCCTCACTGTGCTCTGAAATATCACTAACACACTGCAAAAACGATCTAGAAATAAGTAAAAATGTCTTTAATTGAGTATATTTACCCTTAATTTGAGTAGGTAGATAAGATGATTTGCCAATGGAGTGAGCATTTTTACTCTCAAAATAAGATACTTTGACAATATGCACTTGAAATAAGGGTTAGGGTTTTTTTTCTTTGTTTAAATGTAAATTGTCTTGTTCCATTGACTTATCTAGATTTAAATCTTTTCAAGTGCAGGTCTCCTCCGGACCCCCAAATTATATATATTGTATGAAATAGTGTTCTATCAAACTGGTCCTATAGTCACTCTATTACAGATGGAGTAATGTAACTAAAGTAATCCCTCCCTGGGATTATCAAAGTATTTCTGATTCCTGGTTGATGGGACAGGTGTTGTGAATGAAACGGTCACTGAATGTGAGCATTGATGACTGAAAGACATCTTATGCCTCCATTTATCTGTTTACTACAGTCTGCTGAATTCATGTTAATGTGGATTTAAAGACATTTCAATTAGTGGAAAAAATTGCACGGGGGAATAAAAAAAAAAAAAAAAAAGCCAAAACTTTTGCGACCCTGATGCAGTTCCTCCGTGGACCCCCAAGGGGGCGCGGACCCCCTGTTAAAGACATCCAACTTAAACCATCAAATATAGGAATTGTTGTAACTATAAAACATTATTTAAGATGTGCATGATATTATATGATTTGTATGCAAAATGTTGCAGCGTCTTTCCTAAATAGGAAGAAGCTTCTTAAATATGTTTTCCTTTATTTAGGTTAAATCTGCCAATGTTTAATATGTTTGGCCAGGGCCTTATAGATAACCTACAGCACTTGTCTGTCTGTTGCTATTAATCTTTGTTGGAGACTGAGGTAATGCATCAGCCAGCTCCTGGGAAGCCATACGCAGTGTTGGGAAAGTTCTCTTTCTACGTGAACTAGTTCAAAGTTCAGTTCACACATTTTAAAATGAACTAATTCAGTTCATAGTTCATAATTCAAAATTTTGAACTAAGTTCACAGTTCCAAAAAATGAACTAGTTCAGTTCTTTTTTTTTTTTTCATATATTGCTCAATTACACCATAGCCTACTGTAGAACCACAGACAGCAATTATTTTATCAGTTGTAAATCTGAAACTGTGCGTCAGATTTCATCTTCATATTCAGTTTTGAATCCTTATCCAACCAGGGTTTACAGGTGCTGGTCATAAAATTAGAATATCATGAAAAAGTAGATTGATTTCAGTAATTCCATTTAAAAAGTGAAACTTGTATATTATATTCATACATTACATACAAACTCATATATTTCAGATGTTTATTTTGTTTAATTTTGATGATTACAAATGACAACAAATGAAAATCTCAAATTCATCATATCAGAAAATTAGAATATTACTGAAGACCAATAAAAACAAAGGATTTATAGAAATGTTGGCCAACTGAAAAGTATGAACATGAAAAGTATGAGCATGTACAGCACTCAGTATTTAGTTGGGCCTCCTTTGGCCTGTATTACTGCAGCAATGCAGCGTGGCATGGAGTCGATCAGTCTGTGGCACTGCTCAGGTGTTATGATAGCCCAGGTTGCTCTAATAGTGGCTTTTAGCTCTTCTGAATTGTTGGGTCTGGTGTATTGCATCTTCTTCTTCACAATACCCCATAGATTTTCTATGGGGTTAAGGTCAGGAGAGTTTGCTGGCCAATTAAGAACAGGGATACCATGGTCCTTCAACCAGGTACTGGTAGCTTTGGCACTGTGTGCAGGTGCCAAGTCCTGTTGGAAAATGAAATCTGCATCTCCAAAAAGTTGGTCAGCTGCAGGAAGCATGAAGTGCTCTAAAACTTCCTGGTATGTGGCTGCGTTGACCCTGGACCTCAGAAAACACAATGGACCAACACCAGCAGATGACATGGCACCCCAAACCATCACTGACTGTGGAAACTTTACACTGGACTTCAAGCAACGTGGATGAAGTGCCTCTCTTCTTTTCCTCCAGACTCTGGGACCTTGATTTCCAAAGGAAATGCAAAATTTACTTTCATCAGAGAACATGACTTTGGACCACTCACCAGCAGTCCAGTCCTGTTTCTCTTTAGCCCAGGCAAGACGCTTCTGACGCTGTCTGTGGTTCAAGAGTGGCTTGACACAAGGAATGCGACAGCAGAAACCCATGTCTTTCATACGTCTGTGTGTGGTGGTTCTTGAAGCACTCACTCCAGCTGCAGTCCACTCTTTGTGAATCTCCCCCACATTTTTGAATGGGTTTTGTTTCACAATCCTCTCCAGGGTGCGGTTATCTCTCTTGCTTGTACACTTTTTTCGACCACATCTTTTCCTTCCCTTCGCCTCTCTATTAATGTGCTTGGACACTGAGCTCTGTGAACAGCCAGCCTCTTTAGCGATGACCTTTTGTGTCTTGCCCTCCTTGTGCAAGGTGTCGATGGTCGTCTTTTGGACAACTGTCAAGTCAGCAGTCTTCCCCATGATTGTGTAGCCTATAGAACTAGACTGAAAGACCATTTAAAGGCTTTTGCAGGTGGTTTGAGTTAATTAGCTGATTAGAGTGTGGCACCAGGGGCCATCAATTTTGAACCTTTTCACAATATTCTAATTTTCTGATATGATGAATTTGAGATTTTCATTTGTTGTCATTTGTAATCATCAAAATTAAACAAAATAAACATCTGAAATATATGAGTTTGTATGTAATGTATGAATATAATATACAATTTTCACTTTTTAAATGGAATTACTGAAATCAATCTACTTTTTCATGATATTCTAATTTTATGACCAGCACCTGTAAATCGGATAGCAAAGGTTCTTTAAAGAAGATTTTTACAGAATAAAATCAGGTGAAACGAAAACTTTCCCACTTGAGGAGTTCTGGATAGAGCATAGTGAAAGTCAAAAAAGGTTTTTATCTGAAATGCAAAATATTTATGTATGTATGTGTATATATATATATATATATATATATATATATATATATATTTTTTTTTTTTTTTTACAATTTTTGTGTACTTATAGCTATAAATGGGTTGTTCTCTCAGCTAAATGCTTGTTTTAGAGTCCCTACACTCCAAATAACCAATCATCAGTTTCTAAATTAATATAAGAATTAATTAATTAATTAAAAATTTAAGAATGAAGAATTAATTGAAGATTTTTTCAGTAACAGATTAATCATGATTAATTGTTTCAGCCCTACCTGTGATATTTGCTGTGATATGAACCCTGTACAGGTGATCTGCTAAATATTCCCTCTCCTCTGTTTCAGTGTTCCAGGTCCTGTGGCTCCGGCATACAGAGAAGAGAGCTTCGCTGCGGGGAGAGAGACTCACAGGGAGGGTATGAGCCTTTGACTTCTCACCGGGGCTTTCATCCCACTCGAATACACTGGCACAGACACTTGAGCCCCGGCTGCATCATCCATGTGGATTACCTTTAAACCGGAGAGCCTGTAGGGTCGGCTTGTTTGAGTTTCCACTGTGTTTGTTTTGCTCAGGTACGTGCAGTTTCCTGTACGGCGCTGCAGAAATATTGCCAAACCTTCAGTGGATCTGCAGCAGGTCTGCAGCCGAGCTCCGTGCCCAGAGCTCCCCCGGGAGGCCTCAGGTAGAACAACCTTCAGCGGCGGGGTGTCAGGCTGGTACCCTTCTCCCTGGCAGCAGGTACACCTGTTCATACTTGGTTTGCAAACTGTATAAAGTAAAGACTTTTAGGCTTATAAGAGGGTTCTAGTAAATCATCTAAATCAGAGGTAACCAATTAAAAATCAGGGGGATCGAATAAAGAAAATCTTCAACCATTTCAGAGACATTTTTAACTATAAACTTTTACTTTAAACAGTATTTAACACTGAAATAAAATGTGGTTTTTATCCCTATCATTGCATTTTTATATAAAAAAAAATATTTAAAAAAATAGAATATTTTCCCATTTTAAAATCAAAATTGTTTTTGAATTAGAGAACAACAATCGTTCAGTTTGGTATATAGACAATTTCCTGATTCCCATATTTTCTCAAACCCCTGAACTGATCGTTTGTTTTTTTTCTTTCTTTTTTCTGTCTTAATATTGGCAGTGGGCTTTAGGCTGCCCTGCAAGGCTTTAAACCTGGGTTTAAATGGAGACTAAGCCATTCTCAAGCACATATCAAGGAGCTCATTTTGAGCCTGGATCCAGATTTATTGCTGATTCTGTTCATGGTGGAGAATCCTGCTTCACAGCAGCAGGTTGAGCCAAACATCCTCTAAATGTGCAGGGTCATCTTTGAGCACGCCATTTCACTTTTCTTTCACCAGTTCACCACAGTTCTTCCAGCAGTCCACACTTTCTCTGCTCTCTTTTTCTCATGGTCTTCTCCTTCTTTCCCATCGCCCGGCTTGCCACAGGTTTGCCTGCTGTGTCTAAAAGTAGCAGCAGCAGCAACCCAGACTGACAGCTTATTGGCTCATTTGGATCACGTGCAGCCTGGAGCCGGACGCTCCGGAAGGCTTTACCGTATTAAGAGGAGAAGAGGCGCAAGTGAAATTAGACACTGTCATCTGACGACATGCGGTAATTTATAAATGTTTTAAATCCGGTCCGGTTTAGCCAGCAGGTGGATCCGGATCCACTAATCCGTGACCTCTGATCTAAATCATAAAACTTTTTAACTAAATTAAAAATACTGTGTAAAGGTCATGTTTTTATCTATCAGTCTGTTTCAAATACTATAAGGAGATGTCAGGATTGGCTTTTATGCTCTAATAGGAAACCTCTGGCCGTTATAGACGGCAGCTGCTGTAAATCACTTTTTGATGAGTAGAAATGGGGTTTAAATGCGAGGCAGACTGAACCTTTGATCCGTTTGTTAGAAACAAACTACATATCGTTTATTGGTTCTTTTCAAATCCCAGCTAATGTCATCTCAATTCTTATTTATTTATCTTTATTTAGTTATGTGTTTTTAAGAAGCCAGGCTGGGCTGACTTATTTTATCTGGGAACTAACTGCTGGAAATATTCCAGTTATTTGTTGATCCAATCATGAATTTAATATTTTCTAGCGTTGAGCCTGAGAAAAGCTGTGAGCAGCTGGAGAAGAGATAAGGCTGCAGGAGAGGTTCGACTTCCAGCAGGGCAAATAAACCAAGAACAGACCTACAAAGAAAGAGTTTGGATCAGGGAATTTCAAGTTTTTAGAACAAGAAAAACATCAATGAATACATGTGCAAAAAAAACAGAAATTACCAGTAAAATAGCATCTTGACAAAAAGTTATTTTTAGCCCTAGTAAGTTAAAGACGGGGAAGAATCAGTGCTTTAAATTTTACTTAAAGCTAAAAAAATTTAGATTTGAAAATCTGCAGAAGGTCTGTAGATAGTTAGAGGTTTAATTAAACTGAACTCTCTGAACAGAAAATCCAATATTTACTTAACTTGCCTTTAAAGGCAGGTAAAGCTGCAGCAAAAACAAAAATATTTACCTCTAAATATTTTATTTGCATGCGCTCCCCATGATCTATTTGAATATGTTGTTACATGTTTTATGGAATGCAAAAGATAAAATTTGATAAAAATAACGTTGCTCAAGTTCCAATTCCAGAGTAGGGGTGGGTATTGGCAAAGAAGTCATGATTCGATTCGAATCACGATTCACATGCCACGATGCCTTTCTATCACGATGCTTGAAACATTGCGATGCGTTGCGATATTTTCACTGAACACTGTAAGAAAAAGATACAGCCCTTACCAGTGGCTGACTGGCTGGGTGTGATCTGGATCGTGTCTTCAATTGATACATAACTGAAAGCAACTGAATTCACACATAGCTGTATTTATTGAAACGACTTTTGGAGGTGTTGCCATGAAAACAAATACTGGACAGAAATATTACTATTACTGGCGTGGACACACTGACAAAAAGATCTTAGGATTCATCCAACTTAAAATAACAAAATAAGGATAATCAGTGCTGTTTACATGGCCTCAGTGGTCCTTTTGCAAATGACGTGCATCATATCAATTTCATTTTTACCTTCTTTGTTTTTAAAGCCAAAATGCATCCAAGCAGGGCGAATTTTCTCAGTCTCCTCCATATTTTGTTTACGAATGACTCGTCGCAGTATCCCGCGGCCAGAAATGCTTGTGACACAAAGCAGCGGGCGTCAACACATCCGCAGCGACATCTGCTGGACTGGAAGTTGTATTACAGTTTGGCTGATGTGCGCCAACCATTCATGTATTTTATTTGTTCATTTTTATTTTTTATAATCGATTCTTGCCTTAGATCACAAAAAAATTAGAATTGCGATGCATCGTCATGACGTTTACTTTGCACACCCTTATTACAGTGGTGGGAGGAGCAGAGCACAGGTAGACAACGGTGATAATACTCGGGTCACTGTAACTAATCCGTCACAGTTTATAGGTTTTTAGTGGGTTTTTTTTTTTAATATCCAGCTAATTTATAGCCAAACTCATTATGACTAACAGTAAAGGAAATAGAACAGTTTTAGAACCATGTGGTTCTAACGGCTATTAATGAAGTAAAAGATGGGATTTCTGATTTGAAAAACATTCTTCCACATTTTTATTTCTAAACTTTGGTGTTTAAACATGCAAACCAGGCATTGAATAAAAAAATAAAATAAACATTATGAGGTAGGAAACTACCACCAAAGCAGAACTGCTTCACCCGGCACCCATCATCTATGTGTTTAACACAGAATCACCTGATACTTCTATCTAAATATGAGCTTCTCCTGTAAAAGTAGTTATAACTGAGAACAAGAGAAATTCATGAAATGTATTTTCCACCCGACTTCTCTCATGTGATTGATTTCGCTTCATCAGACTCTGTTCTCTGGAAATCTCTGGCATAAATAAATCAATTTTAAAGCTAAGCTTGAACTGCTTAGTTCAAGACATTGGACCCTGTGAACTGGATCCTCAGTGTTATTATCTCCCAGAGATGGACTGTACAACGTAGGTGGAGCGTTACTCACACATGTAAGCTAGCTGTATAATAACAGCCATGGGGAATGGGCCTCCACTCTTACCCAGATTTTCTTTTTTTTGCTAGAAGGTTGTGTGGCCTAACTGTTGCATCATTTATTATGCAAAAAGTCTTCAGGCTCAGTGTCTTATTCTGCTTGATCTTAAGCTCGGGATGCCTGTACGCTCGGACCAGGCAAGATGTCTCCTGACAGCTTTGCTAGAGGGCGAGAACATGCTGCTTGGGATATTGGTGTTCATCTGTTCTCGCTCTCTGCCTGGACTTTTCCTCCATCCATCCATTCCTCTCCCCTCCCTCCTCTGTCTGCTCTCATCACAAATACTTCACAGCAAATGCTGCAGAGTTTCTTCTGTTTGTATTTCTCTGATGATTGCCTCTTGGAGATGCATATTCATTTGTTTTTGCCTCATTGCTGCTTTCCCTCTGCTTTAGTGCTCGGTATCCTGTGGAGGAGGGGTTCAGACTCGAACCATCCAGTGTCTCCAGCAAGGTCGGCCTTCAGCTGGCTGCCCGGCCCACCAGAGGCCCGTCACTTCTAGGGCATGCAACACAAACTTTTGCCCTGCGGCTCCCCCAGCTCCTGCACCACACCCCGGCAACCGTGTTCTGTCTGCTGGACCCATTCTGAAAGGTGAAGTCTTGAGCTTTTAGTACAGGTTTCTGGTTTTACTAAGGATGCATCTCAAGCCCAAATTAGAGCCTACATGTATAAGATTTCCTCGTCCTACTGTTACTGAGTGCGGTCTTTAGGGTGGATCAATGCTGCATTCATTTATCCATGCTAGGCTCACGAGGGGTTCTGGTGCCGATCTCCAGCTGTCCACGGGTGAGAGGCGGGGTCCACCCTGGACTGGTCGCCAGTCCATCGCAGGACAAAACAGAAACAAACAACCATTAACACACACACTCACACCTAAGGGGAATAAGGAAAACATGCATGCATGCACAGGGTGAACATCATGCAGAAAAACCCTGGGCCAGGATTCGAACCCAGAACCTTCCTGCTGCAAGGCAGCAGTGCTAACCACTGCTCCACTGTGCAGCCCAAAACACAGCAGTTTTTTTTTAAATAATTGTATTTTCTCTTGTTTTATGCAGGTCATTTACATAATTTGACAACAGAATAAGATGTTTTCTTTCTGAAATAAGAAAAACCAGCTCAATTATCTCATTGTAATTGTATATTATTAAATTATCTTATTTTAGGGGCAGAAATAATCAAATTCTTATTTTAAGAAATGTTTAGTTATTTTTAGCAGGCCAAATCCAGATACCTTCACTGCAAAAACGACATAGAAATAAGTAAATAAATCTTAAATTAAGTGTATTCCCCCTTTAATTTGAGTAGGTAAATGAGATGGTTTGCCAATGGAATGAGTAATTTTACACTTAAAATAAGGTAATTGGATAAAATGCACTTGAAATAAGACAATGCAATTGTGTTTTCTTATTTTAAGTGTAAATTGTCTTGTTCCATTGGGAAAATCTCTCTTTTACCTCCTCAATCCAAGAACAAATGCACTTATTTTCAGATAAGAATAACGTATCTAGATTTAGATTTTTTCCAGTGCAGCTGCCCGTCTCGGCATGTTTCATTCAGACCCTGGAGTGTGAATGCATTTCAGTCCCAGCCAATCAGAAACAGGAAGATAGGATGAGATGTAAGGGTGGTGCTTTTGAGCAGAAGTACTTAAAATACGTTTAGCATTCAAATCCAGAGATAAATAATCTCATGGGAGCATAGGAGACCCTTTGAGATTTACTTTTAAATGTTTTTCTTCTCCATCAGTGCAACACTGGAGCAATGCTGCTCCTACAGCAATCTGTTGCAACTGCAGGACATTTGTTTTTTTGCACAAGTTCAAATATGTTGCTGTGTGGTTAAAGAGGGTGAAGGAATCAAGTAGGAAGGAAGTAGGAGGTTTAACTGAAGGCTACAGCTTTTGTATCATTCTCTTGAATTGTAACACAACAAACAGAAAAAGCGAACGGCTGGCAGAAAATATTCAGAACAAAATCGACTCATCAACGTACGATAACTCGACTAGCGCAAAACAAAAAGATGTGACAGAAGCGGGGGTGGGGGGGGCTATCGAATGATGAAAGGATATTTTTGTGCACCTGTCCGGGTTTTTCCTGACACCTCCCTGAATGAACCAACATGAATATCAGCCTTTTTGCTGCATTTTCTTCACTGGAAAAATGATCTAGAAATAAGTAAAAATTTCTTCAATTAAGTGTATTCACCCTTAATTTGAGTAGGTAAATGAGATAGTTTGCCAATGGAATGAGCATTTTTACTCTTAAAATAAGATAATTATATAATATTCACTTGAAATAAGACAATGCAATTGTGTTTTCTTATTTTAAGTTTAAATTGTCTTGTTCCATTGGCAAAATGTCTCTTGTCTTCTCAATTCAAGAACAAATGCACTTATTTTAAGAAAAAATGACTTTTCTAGATTTAGATTTTTTTGCAGTGTTGTTGTTTGGTTATAGGTCCTGGAATATTTAGGATGTTTTTGTCTCATTTACACACAAGAACTAATACCTGCTTATGAATGTTCTTCAATTTCAATAAGGTATCATTGCTGCATCTTTAAAATCAGCCACATTATTCTCTTCATCTAGTAAAGTCAACCTTTTGTTAAATGCTGCCAGTCAGCAGCCTTTGATTTTCTTTCTTGAACAAGATAAATTCATCTTTCGTGGCACAAAATTGGGGAGAAAATAATCGACAAATCTGGTTTGTTGTTTGAAGGCCGACTATAATAATAATATCTCTGATATAAACTCCAGTTGAACACTTTAAATGGACTATACAGTGGGGAGAACAAGTATTTGATACACTGTTGATTTTTCAGGTTTTCCCACTTGCAAAGCTTGTAGAAGACAGTAATTTTTATCATAGGTACTCTTCAACTGTGAGTGATGGAATCTAAAACAACAATCCATCAAAATACAATGTATGATTAATTTCCTTTTTATTGTGTGAAATAAGTATTTGATACACCAGAACAATGAAACTTAATATTTGGTACAGAAACCTTTGTTTGCAATTACAGAGATCAGACGTTTCCTGTAGTTCTTGACCAGGTTTGCACATACTGCAGCAGGGATTTTGGCCCACTCCTCCATACAGATCTCCTCCAGAGCCTTCAGGTTTCGGGGCTGTCGCTGGGCCACACGGACTTTAAAGGAATAGTACACCCAAAACATGATTAGCCTTCATTTTCTACTCACCCCCATGCTGAACAACACTCTGGAGTACTTTTTTGATATCTCAAATGCATCTGGAGATCTGGGAGGCTTCTTGCTGTCTGCTGACATTCAAATAATGGAGGTCTATGGCGCCCGAGGCAGAAAGGTCCATAAAAGTCCACAAAAAACGTGTCAATATTCCTCCATACTGCTCATCCAATGTATTCCAAGTGTCCTGAGTGGGTAGCGTCCATAATTTACTCGAAACAAAGTCATTTAGAATGTTTTTAGAGCCTAAACAGTAGTGTATAGGATTTCCTGAAAGCGCGTTCACGAGTCTACGGAAACCGCGGCAGACCAAACCAGATGAAAGTGCGCATTCAGCGTCTGCTCTGCCGATAATGGAAGTGTAGAAGAAGAAATGTGCTGTTTACCAGTGCAAAGAAAGAAACAACGAAAGAAAAATGTATGAGGACTTCAGTGTTGAGGAAGAGCATGAGTTCTTTGCCGAGCTGAATGTGCACTTTCATCTGGTTTGGTCTGCCGGCATCCGTAGCGTTGTGAACTCGCTGGTGCGCGCTTTCAGGAAATCCTATACACTACTGTTTATGCTCTAAAAACATTCTAAATGACTTCGTTTCGAGTAAATTATGGACGATACCCACTCAGGACACTTGGAATACATTGGACGAGCAGTATGGAGGAATATTGACACGTTTTTTGTGGACTTTTATGGACCTTTCTGCCTCGGGCGCCATAGACCTCCATTATTTGAATGTCAGCAGACAGCAAGAAGCCTCCCAGATCTCCAGATGCATTTGAGATATCAAAAAAGTACTCCAGAGTGTTGTTCAGCATGGGGGTGAGTACAAAATGAAGGCTAATCATGTTTTGGGTGTACTATTCCTTTAAGCTCCCTCCAAAGATTTTCTATTGGATTCAGGTCTGGAGACTGGCTAGGCCACTCCAGGACCTTAAGATGTTTCCTACGGAACCACTCTTTAGTTGCCCTGGCTGTGTGTTTTGGGTCGTTATCATGCTGGAAGACCCAGCCACGACCCATCTTAAGTGCTCTTACTGAGGGAAGGAGGTTGTTGGCCAAAATCTCACGATACATGGCCCCATCCATCCTTCCCACAATATGGTGCAGTCCTGTCCCCTTTGCGGAAAAGCATCCCCAAAGAATGATGTTTCCACCGCCATGCTTCACGGTTGGGATGGTGTTCTTGGGGTTGTACTCATCATTCTTCTTCCTCCAAACATGACGAGTGGAGTTTAAACCAAAAAGTTCTATTTTTGTCTCATCAGACCACATGACCTTCTCCCATTCCTCCTCTGGATCATTCAGATGGTCATTTGCAAACATCAGACGGGCTTTGACATGCGTTGGCTTGAGGAAGGGCACCTTGCATGCACTGCAGGATTTTAATCCTTGACGGCGTAGAGTGTTACTGATTGTTTTCTTTGAGACTGTGGTCCCAGCTCTATTCAGGTCATTGACCAGGTCCTGCCGTTTAGTTCTGGGCTCATTTCTCACCTTCCTCAACATCAATGATGCTCCACGAGGTGAAATCTTGCATGGCCCAGACCGAGGGAGATTTTCCGTTATTTTGTATTTCTTCCATTTTCTAATAATTGCACCAACTGTTGTTGCCTTCTCACCAAGCATCTTGCCTATTGTCCCGTAGCCCATCCCAGCCTTGTGCAGGTCTACAATTTTATCCCTGATGTCCTTACACAGCTCTCTGGTCTTGGGCATTGTGGAGATGCTGGAGTGTCTTTTATACAGGTAACGAGTTCAAACAGGTGCAGTTAATACAGGTAATGAGTGGAGAACAGGAGGGCTTCTTAAAGAAGAACTAACATGTCTGTGAGAGCCAAAATTCTTACTGGTTGATAGATGATCAAATACTTATTTCACACCATAAAATGGAAATTAATTATTTAAAAATCATACATTGTATTTTTCTTTTTTTTTGTTTTAGATTCCATCACTCACAGTTGAAGAGTACCTATGATAAAAATTACAGTCTTCTACAAGCTTTGCAAGTGGGAAAACCTGAAAAATCAACAGTGTATCAAATACTTGTTCTCCCCACTGTATAAGGATGGGAAAACTCTAAAAAACATAAAAAAAAACAGTTTTTGCTCAAACTATTTATTTTTTCTGACGACAGGTGACCGCTGCATTGATCACTTCAACTGGTGCCACTTGGTCCCCCAACATGGCGTCTGTAATCACAGGTTCTATGGACAGCAATGCTGCAAGTCCTGCTCCAGCAAGAAGCCGTAGATCTTTTGATTCTCCTCAGTCAGAAAGAGGCCTCAGCCACGGAAACCAACCGGGAGACATCGCTCATTACACACAGAACTCTGCCTAAAGTTGTGTGTTTTCCTCCTGGAGTGCTAGAGTGACGCAAGCAGTGATGATGAACAAGAGACATTGCATAGACTCGGTTACAGAGAGCAATGCAACTCCTGCTGCTCCCCTGCCAAAGCAACCACATGAACAGTTTTACCTTTGAGACCTCTGGAACTAGAACCGCATCGTTAAAATCAGACTTTTGATTTCTCACATGTTGTATATTTAAAGGCTTCTGTTATGTTTCTTTTAAGTTATTATGGTTCGTTATACATCATTTTCTATTTTGTTCATGGCGACGTGTTACTCTGTTCTGCTAAACCACAGGCTTCTGATCTATTCACCTCTGAATCCATGCGATAAGGTTTCATTTTATTCTATGAGTAATCAGTGATCATCAGTTCTCCTTCACATGTTATCTGCTCGCCCTGTGTGGCGCCACTACCGCATCACAATTGGACGCCTTCTTCTGTGTATTCTATTTTTGTTAATGCAATGAAAACCTGCCTCCGCTGTAAAACATTTTATTCAGCCTTTTTCTTTTCTGTATATCTGTGGTAAAAAAAAAAAAAAAAGAAATTGTTCATATATGGATCTTCCTTTTTTCTTGCCAGCGCTCTATCGATTGCCGACAATATGAGGTGCATAATGAGCGAGGCTATCTGAGGGTGTGCGGGAGGGAAGAGAAGAGGAGGGTGAAGAGCGTGAGAAGAGGATGATTGCTGGGCGAGCGTGGGTGCAGTCTAGATAGCAAGTGCTTGTTAAGAGAAAACAATGTAGGTGTGTTCTTCACAGAAGTCTGGTCAAAATTGTTGGCGCTGGTGGAGCTTTAGATAAGAGATGACGCACTCACATTCAGGCTGATGTTCGCCAAACATGAAAGGGAAGCGATCTGAATGCTTCTTTAGTCATAGACAGAGTAATGCCTCTCTATGCACCCCTTATGAAAGATGGACTAAAGGTTTAGTACTGAGCTAACTTCTGATCGGGAATAATGAGCCTCTTTCCCACCAATAACACCGTCTGCCAACCTGACTGACTCGATCAATATGAAACTCACAAAACTAAACTCTGCCTCATTGAGTCGCTGGAGGAACAAAGAAACAAAGGAAACACTTTTTGGTGGTAGCTGGTATATTTTTCTAACCAGAGTCAGTAGTCTGGTTGAACCTGCAGCAATTTGAGGTTAGTGATGTTTTGAACTTAACATCAGTGGCGGTTCTAGAAAATGTTAACCAAACAGGGACCAATGTGCACCAAAAACAGTTCAGGGTCAATCTGAGCACAAAGAGACGGAGCAGATTTTCATGAGGCCATTGATAATAAAGTTAATTAAATATTTATGTATCAATTAATTAATTTCTCTACATAATATACACATTGAATGGGATTAGCAGTTATTTATCATCTTTAATTACATAGTTAGACTCCTAGATCCGAAACAGCAGAGACAAACTCAAAAACCAAATTCTTAAAAAAATTTTTTTATTTTTAGCATATTTCTATGACTCGATAACTGCATTTTTTAATAGGTTTTTGGTCAATATACTAAGTCTAAAATAGAGTAGGACATTCCCGTGATATATCACTGCTGCCACCTTCTGTTGTAGAAGTGAACTGCTTATTTCACCACTCAATCACCAGATATCATAGACATTTAGACCAGACTAAATGTGAGATTAAATGTGTAATTTAGTCTGGCCCCGATGAATGAGACATCTGAAGATTGTTGATGAGAACATAGCCTCGTGAGACCATCCTGATCTCGTGAGCTTTCAAGGTTTCACTCGCAGATCAGTCTGGAGACTCTCCGTTAAAGAAAATTTGGAACCGTTCACCAAACGAACGTCCAATCAGCATTGGCTTTGAGGCGGGTTGAGGTGTGACGCAACGAGAAGCGCGACAGTTCAGTCTAAAGAACATGGCGGCTTCAGCTGATGAAACTAGCGTTAGCGTGGCTATCGAGCAAGTTTTATCGGAATTACAGAGTATTTCTTCACTGAAAGAAGAGCAAAACACTGCTCTGGAGGCTTTTCTCAGAGGAAAAGATGTTTTTGCTCTTCTCCCAACTGGTTTCGGCAAGAGTAGCCTGGCTTGTGGTTGTGTTTTCGTCGTCGCTCTGTTAGTACATCATATGCTTCGTTGATCTGATTGGTTTATTTGGCCCGTCTATCACCAACATAGGCCAATCAGCTAACCAGTATTTTCGCCCCTTCCCAAAATTACTTCAACGGAAGGTTTCCAGATGGATATGCGGAGCAAATCCATCTGGCGGAGTCAGGTTAATGAGAACAACACGTTGTCTTTCAAACCATGTCTGTGCCTATTGGCCAACGCTCTGACCAATGAGAGCAACTGACTGATGTAGTAAGCGCGACAGAAAGTTGGTGGGGGAGTGTAAACAAACGGCGAATACGTCCTTCTCAAAAATGAAAGAGTGTAGAGCCTCTTCCTGCTTACGTTTCAACCAAAAAACACAAGTCTAATCCTTCCAGAACTGATTCCAAAGCTGAGTCAAACCAGAACTGTTCAATAGTTCCTAGTATTTCTCCAGAGTTGTGCAGCTTTGTCATCCCTCCCTCAAAACCCTGCCCGCTTTGCATCCAGAAATTCAAAAATCATCTGCATTGTGATTGGCTCGCCAGATTTAGGGCCTGGGCCATCGATCGAGGCTAGATCAACTCGCAGCAAAAATGATTTTGGCCGCTGGCGGGTGGGACTAGTTTACTAGGCTAAGAGTTTTTAGGCTAAATCTGGTCAATTTATCATATTCTTGATTTAGTCTAGAAACAGTTGTTGAGAACTTGGTTGTGTTCAGTCGGTCTGTTTTCTCCCACATTAGTCCAGTAATAGATGCTGAAAAGACGTTACAAACCCAGTTTTTAACGTCTTCTCAACAATCTGAAATTACGGCTATTTACCTTTTACTTTTCAACAAATGTAGACGTTGTTTGGATGTAAATCTTGCCGTTTTTTCAGTGTCTTTTTAACCAATTTTTTGGGGGAATGACATCCACATGGGATACACACCCACACACACCACGGCCCCCCTCAATAGCTCTTCCTCTGCTTAGTCTCATCTATAGTGAAATCTTTCCTTTTGTTTCAATCATCTCTTTTCCTGAGCTCTAAATTGTTTTGTTTTTTTTCTCTCTGTTGGTATGGAGATTTTTTTTTCTGTGCTTTAAAAATTTCTGATATGGACCCAAATTATGAAATTCTAATTTTATCACGGAAATTAAGGATAAAAGTGGGATTGCTTCTCTTCTTTCTTTGACAGCTAATTACAGGCTAATTAGAGAGATTTAATTAAGAACTGTGTTAAACTGTTAGCCATCATTAAATTCCTCTGAGTTGGCAGTGTTACCAAGTAATTTTCTTCTTTGGAAGCAAGCCATCTCCTTGGCCAGTTTGGTGCGTCTGGCTGCCTTATAATATCATGGCACATTTGCTCGGCAAAAAGGGGGGGAGACGTATACTTCCTGGCATAGATAACTACGCTAATACGGAGGGCTGCCTCTTCTTAAGGTAAGGCATGAATTTCAGCTGTAGCCGTGAGACATTCTGCATTCATGCATGTATGTATCCTTTCATGTGAGGGTGTGTGTGTGTTAATGTAAGCATGTATGCATGCACAAAAAGGAGACAGCAGTTGTCTGTTGTTTTAGCTTGTAAGTAGCTATGAACTGAAGGATGGAGCCCCCCATAAATAAAGTAAAAATGAATTCCTTCCATTCCTGATACCAATGGCCTTTACAGCCTTTAGATCTTGACTAGAACTGATTGAACACAGTTGTGTGGATAGTATCTTTTTATTTTATATCTGGGATGTTTGGGGATGACTTTGGTATTTAAAGGAATAAGAGACTACTACTACTTATAACTGAACAAAAGTCTCATACTGCTTATTCAGAGCTTGGTTGATCCAAGACGCTGTTGTTGGGGGCTTAAATGTTCCTGGTAGGGTCTCCCAGGGTAAACAAGCTCAGGGTGACGGGTCTGAAAAAGAGCCTAAAAGCCCTGTAGACTAGAATTCAAATAAGGCCTGTGATGATATCGCCTGTAATGGAGGAGCCCGGACTCCAACCTGGACCCAGGCCTGGGGTTAGGCTTCGTCTGCGAGCACCTGGTGGTCTAGTTCCTCCTTGTGGGACTCGACTGAACGAGCCCAAAGAAGTGCTAATTTATCTGTTGGCTTTAATGTTCTTGTTAATAGATGTTTATGGAAACTGGATAGTGAGAGTGATATCACATAGTTTATGACATTCTTATGAAGACAGACCCTTTACCGACCAGAAATGTCTAAACACTAGGGCGCTGATCGCAATACTGTATGAGCAAAGATGATTGTGAGCACAAGGCTGATCTAGCAACCAGGTCCCGATAAATTCTGTTTTTAAAACGGGGGGGGGGGGGGGGGGGACTTTTAAAGCACATCTGCCTTAATGAGAATGGAAACCTAACCTGACTCTACCCAATGGATTTGCTCCACATATCCATCTGGAAACCTTCTGTTGAAGTAATTTTGGGAAGGGGTGAAAATACTGGTTAGCTGATTGGCCTATGTTGGTGATAGACGGGCCAAATAAACCAATCAGATCAACAAAGCATATGACGTACTAACAGCCAGGCTACTCTTGCCGAAACCAGTCGGGAGAAGAGTAAAAACATATTTTCCTCTGAGAAAAGCCTCCAGAGCAGTGTTTTGCTCTTCTTTCAGTGAAGAAATACTCTGTAATTCCGATAAAACTTGCTCGATAGCCACGCTAACGCTAGTTTCATTGGCTGAAGCCGCCATGTTCTTTAGACTGAACTGTCGCGCTTCTCGTTGCGTCACACCTCAACCCGCCTCAAAGCCAATGCTGATTGGACGTTCGTTTGGTGAACGGCTCCAAATGTTCTTTAACGGAGAGTCTCCAGACTGATCTGCGAGTGAAACCTTGAAAGCTCGCAAGATCAGGATGGTCTCACGAGGCTAATGGAAACCATCCTGGTGACCAAAATGTTGTATATGCAGGGCCATCCTTCTCTACAACAGCCAGAACCTCCTCCTTTAAATATGGCGTCCTGAACCAGTTTTACACCTGTTATCCTCTGCACATGCACACTTTGTATATAAAACCACATGAGCATGCATTTTTTACTTCTTTTTTTTTGCACAACTAATGTAGAGTTCATTATTTGTAATGATTGAAAATCAGACTCTTAGATGAGAAATCCTGCTTCCACCAGCTTAGGTCTGTCTTACTAAACATAGTTTTTCTTTTCTTGATAATGCCACCTTTATTTTCTCTATGGGAGCTGCAATTGCTCTTTAATCAAACCGTCTGCATAAGTCGTTGAGCTCAGAGCCCTCACATTTTCTCGGCTGCATGCTGTTTACCAGCTTGCTGTGACCCAGACACCACCAACTGTGGCCCGTTAATAAACCTGAAAGCTGCCAAAAATATCCGTACGATAGAATGTGATTAATGCGCAGCTTTTTGTAGGTCTGCTATTAAAAGCAAACAGATTCAAATTCTTTTCTAGAAAGTGTTTTTTTAGAGAGGGAAAGTTACCTGTATATGTGCATATTTGGTCTGGATCGCTTTAACAGCTCATCTGATGGGAGGATTTTTGCCATCTGGTTCTAGATGCTGCTCAATTTTCTTAATCCATGTTGGCTCATGCTGAATTATTTTGATTATCTTGGCATGGGGAATCACAACAACCTGCTGCACAACCACAGCAGAGCTTTATGGAGGTTTATTGAATTCCATGCTTATTCAGCATGCCTGTTTGAAAATGGGTCCATGTCTGTGTTATCCTTTGGATTTTGAAACCCTTAAAATATTAAACTAAACCAATAAACCATTTTTCACGTTGGAAATTGCTTAACCTCTGGGTCGTGGCAAGAATATTGCTATCATCAATACATACGACTAAATATTTATTTCCCTTTACTTTGTTATGGTACATGTGAACAAATATCTGTTCTCTTTCTGGGTACTTATATACCCAGATGTAGTAATAAGCCGTATGTTGAACATGAAGGCGATTCTTTTATGTCCTTATGTAGCATTTATGGGTGGAACCAGGGGGGGATTTACCATTAGGCAATACTAGGCAGTAACCTAGGGCCCCAAGTTCCCCCTCAGTGTCCACCATATTGGATCAGTCCATTTGCTGCACATGTTCAGAAAGGGCCAAACAGACAGCAGCAAACCATTTGAAAACAAACCATGCAAAGAGCAGTGTTGCCAACTTAGTGCTTTAGTCGCTATATTTAGCCACTTTTCAGACCCCTCTAGCACTTTGATTTCTACAAAGCTCCTAGCGCCAAATCTAGAGACTTTTTTCTGCTACTGGAGACTTTGGAGACAACATCTAAAAGCAGCGAACTCTGCTCTCCAGAGCCAGTAGATTGGTAACCCCGCCTCCTGCTCTCCTCTATCTTGTCTGCTGTCATGATTCATGCAGCTATTATTTCATCCAAATGAAAAATGGAGAACAGATAAGCAGATCATGGCTTGTCTACAGTGAAAAGAAGGACTGGGTTATTTACTTTGGCCTTTTTGGAAACACAGGAAGGAGCAATCAGCTAAGTGAGCTTAGTGCTTGGAAATAATCTTCCATTCCTTTTGAGACAGCATGAAAAGTCAGCTGAGTACAAAACATAGAGGAAAACAGGAAGAAAAGGGACGAGAAGAGAGGGACACAACCTAGAACAAATGATGGATGTCTATTCTATTAACATTTCTCTATCTGTAGAATGGCTCTGTTTTATGTGTTGTCTTCTCAATTCAGAGGGCCCCCTGCCTGTCGTTGCCTACCTGTAGGGCCCAAAATTGGGTGGAACATGTCTAGCCTGGAAGCTTATTAATACAGTCTCTACTTGCCGATTTGGGGTAAACAACAGAAAAATCAGGAGAAAATGTTACTTATTCACAGGAAATCATATGAATGTGTGCAGCAGTTCATCAATAAATTGTTTCCATGCTTGCTCTCCCAGGGCAGCCCAGGATGAAGGACACTGAGAAGCATCTGGAGCAGGATGCAAAATCAAAAAACGATCCCATTAGATGAGCTTTGCTGCCAAATAACCAAAAATGCTAGAAAATATTTAGAAGAATTGTTCTGAAAATGCTGCCATGCAACGGTAAAGTTTACACTTTATTTATAATGGATGTTTTTATGTTTTAACGCTTTATAGGGGACTCAGTGAAATACCAATAGTGTTATTGGAATCCAGGACAAGACCTTTTTACCTTTGTAAAATTAAAAAAATATGGATATTTTGATGGCAGAAATGAATGTTATCAATGTAATAACAAGAAACGAAAACCTGCCCGAATATATTAAGAAAAATGACAAAAGTGCTTCTTTGAGAAATTCATGAAAAACACTCTGAGAGTGAAAGAAACACATTTTTTTGGTCGAAAAAAACGATCTGGAAAAATGATCTAGAAAAAGGTAAAACTGTCTCAAATTAAGTGCATTTACCCTTAATTTTAGTAGGTTAATGAGATGATTTTCCATTGGATTGAGTATTTTTACTCTTAAAGTAAGATATTTAGATAAAATGCACTTGAAATAATAAAAATGTAATTTTGTCTCCTTATTTAAATGTAAATGGTCTTGTTCCATTGGCAAAAGGTCTGTTATACCATCTCAATTTAAGAACAAATGCACTTATCTTAAGAAAAAAATGACTTATCTAGAGTTTGATTTTTTCCAGTGTAGAGGCATTAATGCTGATAGTGGCACTTAAATTTTTTCAGTTTATAAACCTAAATATAATTGATAACTAGCCGTAACAACTTTTAACTAGGGATGCACGATATTGGGATTTTGGCCGATATCCGATATGCCGATATTTTAAAACTCATGTAGCCGATAACCGATATCGATACCGATGTTAAAGCTGGACAAAAATAAGTAGTCATTGAAAATAGCAGTTTTGTTATCCATTTCTGACACTTTGAAAATTAATATACTCAAATATATTTTCATATGCTGATATCAAATTGATTTTTAAAAACGCGGTATCGATCTATTTTACTTTCAAAATCTCGTGAAATTTCATCGTTCTGTTACAAACTCTCGTGATATTTTGCAAATTCTTGTGAGATTTTGTTAGTAAAATAGATCGATACCGCGTCAATATATCAACATATAAAAATATGGCAACATTTGGTAAATTTTCGGGGGATTTCGTAGCATAACGATGACATATAGCAATATTTCATTAGTAAAAGAGATTGATATGGTGTTTTTAAATGGCAATATATCAGCATATGAAGATATTGGGATATTTTAATGTATCAATATTTTTTCCCTCGTTTTTAGAAGTTTTTAAGTCTGTAAAAAAGAAGTTTTTGAGGAAGAAGAAGAGGCAGTATTTTTCTTTTTTTTTTTTTAGACTTTAGAAACTAAGAAGCTGATCAAATATCGGGTTAAATATCGGTGGGGTGGCCGATGTCCGATATTCAGTTTTAAGGCCGATACCGATAGGGGGCCGATTATATCGTGCATCCCTACTTTTAACTTTACTTTTTAACTTTTGAAACAACGTTTTACCTTTTTGTCTTGACTTGTTAACTTTTTTTTAACTTAATCAACAGTAGGTAATATATCATTCAATGGCTCATCTAATTGATCAAATGCCAAAAAAAGATGTACAGCAATGTAGCAGTATCTTTGCTGAATGCCTGGATGTAGATCTGGTGCTTCTAGACCTCACTGAGGGACGGGGAGTGGGGGTGGGGTGGGGGAGTGGACTCCATTTATAAGGGGTATGCAGTATGCAAGTGATTAAAAGTGTTACACTGGAAAAAATCAAAATCTAGGTAAGTCATTTTTTTTTTAAATAAGTGTGTTTGTTCTTGGATTGAGGAGGTAAAAGAGACATTTTGCCAATGGTACAAGACAATTTACACTTAAAATAACAAAACACAATTATGTTGTCTTATTTCAAATTTATTTCTAATTATCTTTTTTTAAGAGCAAAAATACTAATTCCATTGGCAAACTATCTAATTTACCTACTCAAATTAAGGGTAAATGCACTTAATTTAAGTACTTTTTACTTATTCCTGGATCGTTTTTCAAGTGTAACTTGCCCAGTAAAGGGTTTTAACGTATGTGTTATTTTTTAAGATTTAGTTTATCTAACAAGGTGCACAGAGCTGCTGCTCCTTCTTTTATTTAGGCAAACCAGGACACTCCAGGCCCAGTCAAATCAGATACCTTGGTCTGTCAACTCCAAATAGGGCTGTCTTCACTAATACCTTTCCTGAACAGGCTGATGGATGCAGGTATTTCTTTCCTGTTTTCAACACGCTCTGCAGAAGCTCCATCCCTTTTTCTTTCTGCTGGCAAAGCCCCGTACATTGACGGTCCGGCCGTAAGTCAGGGCCGGCTAAGAACGTCGTTTGTGTGCTCTTGGCGTTCAGTGAACCTTGATAGGACCTTTCACTACTGACAGTCAGCCTAATCACATCTTAACAGAGTACCATCTAGTGTCTCTGCATCTGTGTGTGTGTGTTGGGAGGTGTGCGTAGAGGGAAAGTGAAAGTGATCTCTGTATTTTTCGAAAGGCTTACTCAGAGGACAGACTTTAGAAGTGAGAACTGTCATATTTCAGTCATCAGCTCTTGTGTATCAGACAGAGTTCACTAGACATGTGTTCACACTTGAGCATCCCTTTGCTCACTCTCCTTTTTTATTTATTTATTTTGACAGCGTCACTCAAACGGTTGCAGGCTGCATAGAGGATCATGGAGGCATTGGCCTGGATTTAGAGGTGTGCAGCTGGGTGGGAATGGCAGTATGGGAGGCTCATTTGTTGCTGCCAGGCCTCTCAACCGACACTAAGAGATCCGCACCTCACAGATCTACCCGATTAAGAGATCAAAAGACAACTGGCAGCTCTGCGTCAAGGCAAGGCCCCTCTTTGTGTCTCTGTCGCAGTGGATGATGTAGGAGTCAAGCAAATACTTTTGGATTCCTCGCCTGCACCTCAGTAAACCTCCTCAGCTCCGCCGAACGCTCACCTGTGAGCTTTCCCCGTTATACGATCCCAGATGGCCTCTCATTAGTCCTTCCAACTATCCATCTTCATCTTATTGCTGTTTTCCTTTAGCTCCCCCTCTCTTCATTTTCCCTCCATTTGGAGGATGGAAGTTCTTTACCTTTCTTTCTAGCTTGCTTCTAATATCTAAAACCTTTTTACTTTGTTTTGTTCTTCAAGCACAAATAGGATATTGTACAGTTTGGCTGCATCTGTAGAGCTTATTGCCTGCTGCTGCCGTCTGTATGTTTTTTTTTTTTTTTTTTACTTTTATTTATTTTCTCCCAAACATACAAACTTTGCAGAAGACTGGTCAAAAACAATATCAGCA
Organism: Cyprinodon tularosa; assembly: GCF_016077235.1. Lineage (NCBI taxonomy): Eukaryota > Metazoa > Chordata > Actinopteri > Cyprinodontiformes > Cyprinodontidae > Cyprinodon > Cyprinodon tularosa. The sequence goes on along the minus strand of NW_024039418.1, from coordinate 1,305,205 downwards.
CTACATCTCACATGTAAATACAAGAGTCCGTTCCTGAGTTCTATGTCCACAGCGATTGTCCATTTTACATTCCACTCCCAGTGTTTCCAGTGGCTTCCTCCAGATATTTTTGAAGAATTGAAGACTTCCATCAATGTAATGTCCAAGTCTAATCAGAGTCATAACATCAGATATTAGTGATTTCCATAAAGAAATGGAGGGGGGTTCCCTGCCCACCCATTGCACCATAATGGCCTTCCTTGCTAACATTAAAAGTGACTGTATCACATGCTCATGTTTTACTTGTGGCTTCGGAATATGTCCCAACAAACACATCAGTGGGTTTTCTGACACATTTTGACCAATAGCTGTACTGATTCTGGCACATTTCCAAAATGACTGAATAACATCACATTCCCACAAACAGTGAAACCTGGTGCCCACAGAAATGTTACATTTGGGGCAATCTGGAGAAGTTCCCACATTGTACTTGCTAAAAATATAAGGAGAAATATATACAATATGCAAAGTGTTATACTGCATTTCTTTAAATCTGTTACAAACAGAGATTTTAGATGGCAGGAGCAGGATTTTATCCCATAATTGAGTGCTTATTTCACATTTGAGTAAAGTTTCCCAGGATTTCCTCAACCATGCCAGTTTGTCCAGATTTAGCTGATAAATCTCAGAATAAAATTTTTATATAAAATGTTTGTGATCCTTATTTTACTTCTGCAATCTATACGAGTTTGTTGGGTGTATCCATGTGAATGTTTTAATGGTCCATGTTTGAGAAAGGTTGTTTTTTCTTTTTCTTTTTTTTTTGCACAATGACATAATTTCTATCATTTAGTTATTAATAGTATTAAGCAATTTACTAGCCAATAAATGAGAAACTATTTTCTTTTTCACAGTATAAAGAAGGATCAGATTTTTTTCATGCACCAAAATATCTTGGGTAATTACCTAAAGTGTGCAGGAATAGTCTAAAATTTTCAAACTAAATTCTTGTAATATTTTGTTAGTGTGAGTATGGATCTAAAAACACTTTTATAAAGAAATCCATAAGTTGTTAAATGAAAGCTGTTTGTTCAAATCATAGATAGGACTGTTTCATCATAACAACTATTAAAAAAAAACACTCACAAAATGTCCAAAGTGTTTCAGAATAAAAGCCTAAGTTTTAAAATAAACAATTATTTTTGACATGTGCCAAATAAATAAAACTTTACTTCTAGTCATGATTCCAAAAATCAACATGAAAGTATTCAGCACCAATACAATATTAAATTCACATAAGATGGAGGTCAGGCATTAGCAGCTTTATTATAGCTCTAAAGAAATGGCTCCTTTAAAAATAAGCATAACGAGGCTTAAAATCCGTCCAGCTTTTGAACATTGGCTGCAATTTAAGGAAGCAAAGGGGTGAAAAAGGGAGGTTGTCGCTTTTCATTTGAACTGGTGATTTAAATGTTTGGTTTCTTTACAAAGAACTCCAAAAGTGTTTACAATGATACATAGGAAGGAAAATAGAAAGCAGCATAAAATACTCCAACTCATGCAGCAGCATAAAGAACCCAAACACCATCTGACCTGACAAGAAAGACATGAGGAAAAGTTAAATAGCCGTTGACCAAAGTAACGCAACACAATTTAAATGTTTCCACCGTGGCAAACGTATCTTTCATCATGCAGAAGTTCTGTTTGCACCCATGAAAATGTAGATACTTTTTGATTAGCTAAGCTGGTAATTATTTGAACACATGATGTTGTTTGGAACTTCAGTTCATCTCTTTGTTGTTACTTTGAAGACAAAGCAAGGTGGTGATGTCTTAGGAAGCACTCATTCTACACCCTCCATTCTTATACACAAAATCACAAACTCTACACAAAATATGAGAACATTTAAACCAAGATACCTAATTTGCGAATGTGTCAGGCAGAAATGGGGACTCGAGTTTGTGACTCGTACTCAAGTCGCACTTAAGTCGCATATTTAATGACTTTAGACTCGACTCGGGATTTCTGACTTGTGAACAATATTTTATTTTTAAGTGTTATTTGTTTTAGTAACTTGACTGATCGCCGCTCGCTTTACCCGCACACAGCAGAGGTAAAAAAAACAAAAAAAAAATGGCAGAGGGGCTGTCAAACTGTCACGTAGCAACGACGTCACTGACGCAACGCTACGTGACATATATGCCCGCGCGCATGCATGCATGATCGACAAGCCAAGCTTTAAAAACTTCATGGCAGTTGTAGAGGAGAAATATGTTGTGAATAATGTTGTGAATTGGCACTAAATAAATAAACTGAATTGAATTTAAAATACTGCCCGCCAAGTCGGTTCTGTCTGTTCCAGGGATTAAAGGAATAGTACACCCAAAACATGATTAGCCTTCATTTTCTACTCACCCCCATGCTGAACAACACTCTGGAGTACTTTTTTGATATCTCAAATGCATCTGGAGATCTGGGAGGCTTCTTGCTGTCTGCTGACATTCAAATACAGTAATGGATGTCTATGGCGCCCGAGGCAGAAAGGTCCATAAAAGTCCACAAAAAACGTGTCAATATTCCTCCATACTGCTCGTCCAATGTATTCCAAGTGTCCTGAGTGGGTAGCATCCAGAATTTACTCGAAACGAAGTCATTTAGAATGTTTTTAGAACATAAACAGTAGTGTATAGGATTTCCTAAAAGCGCGTTCACGACGCTACGGAAGCCGGCAGACCAAACCAGATGAAAGTGCGCATTCAGCATCTGCTCTGCCGATAATGCAAGCGTAGAAGAAGAAATGTGCTGTTTACCTGTGCAAAGAAAGAAACAACGAAAGAAAAATGTCTGAGGACTTCAGTGTTGAGGAAGAGCATGAGTTCTTTGCCGAGCTGAATGCGCACTTTCATCTGGTTTGGTCTGCCGCGGTTTCCGTAGCGTTGCGCGCTTTCAGGAAATCCTATACACTACTGTTTATGCTCTAAAAACATTCTAAATGACTTCGTTTCGAGTAAATTCTGGACGCTACCCACTCAGGACACTTGGAATACATTGGACGAGCAGTATGGAGGAATATTGACACGTTTTTTGTGGACTTTTATGGACCTTTCTGTCTCGGTCACCATAGACCTCCATTATTTGAATGTCAGCAGACAGCAAGAAGCCTCCCAGATCTCCAGATGCATTTGAGATATCAGAAAAGTACTCCAGAGTGTTGTTCAGCATGGGGGTGAGTAGAAAATGAAGGCTAATCATGTTTTGGGTGTACTATTCCTTTAAGTTACAAAAAGTTATTGCCACAATGTTTCTTTTATGAAAGAATTGTTATTGTCCTGGTATTTATTTAGGGTTTTTCTTTATCTGTTGTAGTTGCTAACTTCATATGTATTAATAAAAAGCAGGATTGTGATTGTTTTTTTTCCCCACAGCCCTCATTTTCACTTAAAAATAAAAGAGCAGACATTTATTCCTAAAACTAGAAAAAGTTGTAACCACAAAACTCAGGTAAATACTGTAAGAAAATTGTTGTTTTTGAAAGAAAAAAATAAAGATGCAAAATTTAACTGGAAAAAAAATTGCGTGTGCTTTTTTAAATTAAAATCAAGATAATGATCATTCCATAGATATAATAGCGACCTTTAAGCTATACCGTCTCAGTGACGGAGATGAAAACACAAGGAGAAACAAGCAAGCACGCAAATTATTGCACTTATTTTTTTATTTTTTTATTTTTATTTTATTTTATTTTTTTTTTTTTTTGCACTTATTTTAATTAATCGAGTGATTAGAATTTATTGTGCCATTAATTGATAATTGTGACAGGCCTTCTCAAGACTTGAGACTTGACTTGGATTTGCAAAAAATTACTTGTGAGCATGTCTGGTGTCAGGTATCAATGTTCCACATGGCTTTTGTTTTGCATGTTTAGTTGCAGGTAGCATACATGCACCAATAAACATGGAGGAAAGATAAAAAAGTGTGACTGCAGGTTCTGTCTGTGGTGGTGCAGTAAAGGCTGCATATGCATGCTTTTATGAAATGTATTCCACCTGGAGACTATATGCTTCTTTTTTCCCCTCTTTTTTTCACTAATGAAAGTACAGAACATCCCTCGCTTCCTCACAGGACTCTAAAGATGCTTTTCTAAACATCCTTCAGATCCTCTAAGTAAAAAGCTTTTACTTGACGCATTTTCTCCTCAAAGCTATGAATGCTATTGATCTGTGTGTTTACAGTCACTCTCTCCCATCCATCTTTCTCTGAGTGCTGGATTCTCATCATTTTTACCCCCTGATATGTAAGAATTGATCAGGGTCCTCCGGACGCAGCCCTGAGCAGACACCAGCTGCTGCCTCGCCGGCCTGCCTGTTAACCCCCTGCCCTGGGGGACACAGCATCCGAGCGGACCTCAAATGGGCGCCTTCTCCTCGGTGCACGTGTCCCCTCCTCATGTGTGCCTCCATTGTGTTTGTATGTGATTTAATCAACTTAGGAATCATCCATTTTGTTTCCAGCTGCTGACACCTTCGCAGCCTTTTCTTCCTTCCCACAGATGAATTGTTTTACATTTCATCGCCTAAAAATGCAAACCTTTCAACAGTGAAAATATGGACATTTATACTCATGGGTAGTCTTGAATTTTTTTTTTTTTGCTATTTGAAAGCAGAAAATGAAGAACACAGATTTCAGTATCTTTTTTTAACCTGACCACCAGAGAGCAGTGTTCACTCATTTATACCACAGTGATTCCCTAAGTCTGATTTCCATCATATTGCTGTTTGATGCATACAAATAAGCTTCCACTAATGTCTTCCTACATCAATCTGAGAATCAACTCCTTTGACCTCTGCATCACAGCTAAAGAAGCCGCTATATGCATAGCTTCATTTGGACAAGTGTCCTGTCAACATTTTTTGCTCATACAGTCATATTTTATTCAGAAACGGTGCTTTCAAGCCTACAACATAGAACGCATCTCTTCAATAGATATGTAAATTCCACAAACCTATCAATTTTTCAGACCTTTTAGTCCGGAGTGCCAGCAAAATCTCCAAGACCATCCTTCATTTCTGCCCCTTGCGGATAGGAAGATGAATAGGCAAATGCATGTCAGGCCTGATTGTCAGACCCCCGGTGATTTCTAAAGTAAATAAAGGGCTCCCTGGCAGACTGAGGACAAAGCAGAGTTATATCTTACCAAAGGAAAAAGTTACCAGATCTATAAATAAAAGCAAAACAAAATACAACAGAAAAGAAATAGTGAAGGACTCTTACCGATTAACAAGGACTTTTTGTGCAAGGCGAGCAGCAAAGGTAGACAGAAGGTGAAACGTTCTTCCGTTTGGGGGGGGCAAAAGGAGGGGCTTTGTAAGTAATTGGCCAAGGTCAGAAACCTTGATAAATCAAAGCCATGTTAACACTTCAAACAAGGACGTAGCAGTGGTCACGTTACAACTAATACATACATTTCAGACACATTCCCCCCTCTTGCCTCCTCATACCTAATGAGTGTACCGTCCAACCAGCTTCTCCCCTTACATGACCTCTCAGTGATGAGGAGCGTCTGCATCAGACCTACCTTCAACCAGACTTTTATCTAACCAGGGCCTTTGAGGTTGAACAGATTACATCCTGAAAACTGAAAACCCCTTTTTTTGCTTGAACACAAGGTCCGTCCAGAGAAAGATTTGCTTTATTTGCTGCTATTTCAACCAATGCAATGGAAAATCTTTTCACTATAGATACAATTGGAACAAATCTGAGATAAAAAATGCGGTATAGTGTTGACCGTTTACTCCTCTGATCAAATAAATAGATCAGGATAAACTTTGTAAAGGGCAAGGGTTACCCTTTAACCACACCAATAACATCTTTACAAGACTGGGAAGCTTTCTGTAGCAAAATACGTGTTCAGCTGAATTAGGTTTGTGTTCCTGAATGTTTATAGCCTCGTGAGACCATCCCGATCTCGCGAGCTTTCAAGGTTTCACTCGCAGATCAGTCTGAAGACTCTCCGTTGAAGAAAATTTGGAGCCGTTCACCAAACGAACGTCCAATCAGCGTTGGCTTTGAGGCGGGTTGAGGTGTGACGCAACGAGAAGCGCGACAGTTCAGTCTAAAGAACATGGCGGCTTCAGCCGATGAAACTAGCGTTAGCGTGGCTATCGAGCACGTTTTAGCGGAATTACAGAGTATTTCTTCACTGAAAGAAGAGCAAAACACTGCTCTGGAGGCTTTTCTCAGAGGAAAAGATGTCTTCTCCCGACTGGTTTCGGCAAGAGTTTGATCTATCAATTGGCTCCTCTTCGTCGTCGCTCTGTTAGTACGTCATATGCTTTGTTGATCTGATTGGTTTATTTGGCCCGTCTATCACCAACATAGGCCAATCAGCTAACCAGTATTGCGGAGCAAATCCATCTGGCTGAGTCAGGTTAGAATGTTTAAGCATTCATCAGGAAATTGGTCTTAAATTGCTGTAAAATAATCTCTTTTTTAAATCTGAATGACAGATTATTATGATCATGTCATTAGATTTATATGCATGTTGGTGAAGATGCATCAGTGTAGAGTTAATATAAAAGCTTGTCAGGTAATAACTTTTTTTTGTTGTTGTTGCAATATTTGAATGCTTTATATAACACATGTATAAACTTTGTTGGTATTTCTGTATTAGACCGACACAAAGGAGTGCATAACTCTGAAGAGCAACAGAAATGATGTACATTCTTCTGAATCTTCAGATAAATATAGATCTAAAAAAAGTGGCATTCGTTTTTTTTCTCCATCATCCTTCAACTTCAATACAGCTCAGTTCGGATCGAGTCCAAACAACCGCCTTTAGAAAAATCCTCTTATCAGTAAATAGAGTGCAGCTGTTTGTAAGCAATCCAGCTGTTCTGTGAAGGACTCAGTTGTTCAGTCGACAAACAGCATAAATACATAGCAGACAGGTCAGAACAAAGCAACATGTAAAGATGGAAGAGGCCATAAAATACTTTTCCGAAATCTTTGGACATTTTAGAAAAGAAATTGCATATCTGCATGTCTTTAACACGACGATTGGAGAAAAAGTGGAATCAGAGAAGCAGCCCTAAAGAGCTGTTGTATCTCTGGGGGAGCTGCAGGGAGCCACAACGTGGAAGAAAAAAATCAACTGAGAGCACAACCTTTACTAAAAATGCTACTGAGAAAAAAAACAACAACAAACATAAACAGAAGTCCAACCTGAACCTGGGATAGTTGTCTAATTGCTCGGTTTTACAGAAAACTAAAACTATAACTTACCACTCTCATACCTTGCTCACGACGAAACTTGGTAACTTGGTACTTAAGTAATATATCGCTACTTTTAGTTGAGTAAAATTTCCCACAGCAAGTAACTTTAGCTATTTGGATATCAGGCGAAAATACCACAGACAGTCGTTAGCTGGAAGATTTTTATCTTTCCCAGACATAAATACATAAGTAACTGTTATTGTAGGATTGGTTTTCTAAGTTTATGTTAAAGAGATGATTTGGAAAACAGCTTCTTCTATCCAGATTTCATATCTTGTCTTTTTTTTTTACACTTATCTGATTATATTACTTTGAAATACTAGAATTTCCACATGACTGTCTGAGTATATTATTTTAAACATTTAATCAGTTGCTTCGGTGGCGCAGTGGTTACTGTGTACAACCCATGAACGGAGGCCTTAGTCCCCGATGTGGTGGACCCGGGGTCCAATCTGACCTGTAGGGGTGTGCATTGGCACTGCCCTCACGATTCGATTCGATTACGATTCACCAGGTAACGATTCGATTCAGTTAGATTCTACGATGCATTGCGATGCATCAAAATCCCATTGACTTCGTAAAATCCGAAATTAGATATCCGCTTTCCAAGCTTTTGGTGCGTTTTTAATTAGCCCTACTCGTCTATCACGGTCATCTCCCTCCGCCTCAGCCATCTTGATTGTTGTTGTTATGCCCCCGGAAGTAATTGAAACTTCACAACTTGTCCATTTGAGGCCAGAAAATAAACAGTGACATAATCGATTATGGCACGTTGCCGCATCGATGCTGAATCGTGCATGCCCCGCATTGCAATGCATCGCTGAATCGATTATTGTTGACACCCCTACTGACTTGTGGTCCTTTGCCACATGTCCCCCCCCCCCATACCCCATTTCTTGTCAACTCACTATACAAAAAACTTGCCACTAGTGCCGTAAACCCTAACCTCAAAAAAAGTAACGAAAACATATAATAAGATGTTGCCAGCTGATCGTAACTCACTGCAGTAACCATTTTACCAATAATTTTTTCTACTTTTGCTTGAGTAACAACATAAAGTAGTGCTAATCTTAAGTAAAATGTGTTGCCATGATCCACAAAATTAAACCAGGTTTAGCTCAAAGGCTCAGTGGGGCAGTGGAGAAGGTTCTGGGTTCAATTTCCGGCCTGGGATCTTTCTGCATGGAGTTTGCATGTTCTCCCTGAGCATGTGGGGGTTCTTCCTCCCACAGTCCAAAAACATGACACTTAGGTTAATTGGCTTCTCTAAATTGTCCTGCGATGGACTGGCAACCTGTCCAGTTCACCCTGCCTCTCGCCCATTGAGTGCTGGAGATGGCACCAGCACCCCTCGTGACCCCACTTGGGACAAGTGTGTCAGATAATGGATGGATATTGAGATCAAAGCATATTCCTATATTTGAATGGCCTAGTTCAAGTCTACATCCATCCATCATAACTAACCTGTTTTGCAAATAAGAATGTGCAAAAACTAAAAGACAAGCAAAGATGCTGAGACCCTGAAAGATTTTCAGCTGTTACTGCAGGGAAAGGGTGATCTATAGTCTGGACTCTGGGACTGCATTCATGCCAGATCTGTCAACTATTTTTAGAAAAGAAAAAAAAAAAAACGAAAATGTATGAATGATGCAATGAAAGGTGGAAAAAATGTTAAGGTGTATGAATACTTTTGTGACGTGACTCAAAAAGCTACTCTCTTGTATATACATATATAAATACACTTAACATGAACGTGCTCGGGTGTTTGTGCGCACACGTTGACAGTGAAACACACTGAGAGAGACAGAATAAGACGGAGTCTGACAGAGTCTGACAGATTTCGTTGACAATGTGCCTCAGAGACACTTCCACAGTGCTTTATACCCGTTGCCTCTGGTGAAGCGCACACATAAAAGTGAGGCAGACATTGCATGGAGCCAAAACTGCGAACAGTCATATTACAAAAACAACTGTCATCCAAGTCGCAGCCTGCACTTCTGACGGCTCCCCTCACTTTACCTTCCGCGTTTTGTTTACAGTCATTTTAAAAGGCCACAAAGTGACAAGAAAAAATAAAGCAAAAAGAAAACTCTCTTTCCCTGATCCATTTAGCTGAAAGATGACCAAACGTTAGTTGATTTTAACAAGATTTTTTCTTTTTAAATGTACAGCACAGTAAAGAAACATAGCTTTCTTCAGTTTGGCTTTTTTTCTGTCACATTGGGGGTCCAAATCATTAAACTAATTTCATTAACCAGCAAAGATAACTAGAGTAAAATTTAAAAAGCAGTTTTCAAATGGTAATTTAATTTTCGAAGGGAGAAAGCTATCCAAACAAACCTGGCCCTATATGAAAGTAATTGCCACTTTGGCTGCATTGCTTCCCTTGGTGGAAACAACTGTCATTAAGCTACTGTGATAACTGGCAACACGTCTTTGGACCTCTGTAGAGTAAATATGTCCTTATCTTTTAGCAGAACTGTTTGTATTTAGTAATAAGTCATCCAGGTCTTTAACTAGCAGTGGATCTCAGGATCATGACACTGATTCTACCATATTTTACTGCTCCAGAGACACACAGATACAGAAAGTTCTCAGTTTTAAAATGTTTTCCATGTAATCTTGGTGATCATCAACTAAACTCTCATATTAATGCTGCCTTGGCTAAACACTGAACTCCACAGAGGCAAGCGATGTCTGCAGGGCTTCAGATGTTGTTCTGGGTTCCTTTATGTCCTCTTGGCTCAGTGGTGCACTGCTGCTGGTGTTGGAGGGAGTTGAGGATTGGCTCCTGGAAAGTTTCAAGCTGCCACTTCATGTTACTAACCAGATGGATATGCGGAGCAAATCCATCTGGAAACCTTCCGTTGAAGTAATTTTGGGAAGGGGCGAAAATACTGGTTAGCTTATTGGCCTATGTTTGTGATAGACGGGCCAAATAAATCAATCAGATCAACGAAGCATATGACGTACTAACTGAGCAACGACGAAGAGGAGCCAATTGATAAATGAAACTCTTGCCGAAACCAGTCAGGAGAAGAGCAAAAACATCTTTTCCTGTGAGAAAAGCCTCCAGAGCAGTGTTTTGCTCTTCTTTCAGTGAAGAAATACTCTGTAATTCCGATAAAACTTGCTCGATAGCCACGCTAACGCTAGTTTCATCGGCTAAAGCCGTCATGTTCTTTAGACTGAACTGTCGCGCTTCTCGTTGCGTCACACCTCAACCCGCCTCAAAGCCAATGCTGATTGGACGTTCGTTTGGTGAACGGCTCCAAATTTTCTTCAACGGAGAGTCTCCAGACTGATTAGCGAGTGAAATCTTGAAAGCTCGCAAGATCAGGATGGTCTCACGAGGCTATCACGTTACCCCCATTTGTGTGGAATGAGCCTCATTAAGGTTTACTAATCCTAAATATATAACCCCTTTCCCATCGGCCGAAAAACCTGTTTAAACCTAGGAGCAATCGGCTTTTAGTTGCCGTGGGAACAGCTCACTGGCTCATGTCTACCCTGGTCAAACGAGACGGCAGGCGACCCGTGTTATAATCGCCTCTACTCTGATCGGCATGCAATTGGAACACCAGAAATAACTCTGTTAACATCCAATAAACATAGTGCAGCTCTGGTGGGAAGGATTCGGACTTATAAAAGAGCGAAACAATGAACCATATTTACTTCCATGTTGCTCTACATTGTTTACTTTCCTGATTTCTGTTGCACTGGTGACATCATCAAAGCTAATCCAACGTGACAGCGTCACACGACACACCGGTGCCGGCGTACAAATGCCACGCAGCTTGCCAGCGAGGGGTTAGACCCAGCTTTTTTTGCCAGTGGGTTACCAGGGGTTTTTCAAACAGGCATTAACGTGCTATTTTGAGTAAGAAAGAAGCTCTATTTAAGTGATCTATTTCATTTTTGGGTTTTTTTTTTTACATTTCTGTTGTTATGTTATGCTTTTTGCAACCTTCTAGACTACTTGGGGTGACAGTGGCATCAGAAGCAAGGATTTGCCCCAGCTTCAGCTTTCGATGTCTTTGTGTTCTTGACCAAGAAGCTTCAGCAGCATTGCCTACTGATGGTGGTCAGAGAGCCTGGTGGAGTCTATGTACGGTAGCCTTGCTTCTGTCAGTGAGCCCCAGGGGTACAACGTAGCTTAACACCATTCTTGTTTACATGAATGCAGAACTTTAGCCAAGTCTCCTGACTTGAAAAAGCATAAAGCTGTATACGTAATTTAGTTCCAGTATAACAAAAAAAAAAAGACAGTAGAAATCTGTGAGGGGAGATAAAACTACAACTTTATTACGCTTTTTGTCAAGAAATTCTAATCATGTGGAACTAAACAGTCAAACAACCTGTCCAACCAAACCGTCTCTTCCCACACCAACCTCCCTTCCATTAGGAGAAGAATCTGCTCCATTAAAGTGGTTTTCCAGTTGAAAACATTGCTTCATTGCAGATTGAATTTCCTTCCTGCAGCTTTGGGAGGAGAGACAAGAGGTAAAAGAGGTGGGCAGGTGTGTCTCGCTGTGACGGTGAGATTCAGTTTTCCTCTAACGTTTTCTACTCCTCAGCTAATCATCTAACTCAGTGGTCGGTCTGCCCAGCAGGAGACGCCTCTACGTCACCCCTCCCTCCTCCTTTCCCACATTGGCCTTAATTAGTGAGGAATTAAAGTCCTTTTTCATGAATAGGATTCATGGGGGACATATCTTCTTAATTACAACAGCTCTCCATGTGCTGCTGGGGACTGATTGCAAGGCAAGACATCTTCCAGCTCAGCATCCTCCCCCACCCCCACGGCCCTGTTTGGGGGTGTCTAGAATACAGTGTTGTTAAAATCAGCAGGCAGATGCAGATTAGCTATTCAGATGATACAATGGTGCAGCGCTACAAGTGTCACTGTAATTTTTTCACTTTCTTATCACGCTGCCTACAACAAGTCCAGGGAGAGAGGAGTCTATTTTCCCCCATAAAACTGAAAACACACAACAGCACAGCTGTGAAAAAGTTTAGTTTTGAAGCCGGTCTTTTGTTACAGTTTATAAAATCCAAGTGGGAAGGAGGCTGAGAAAAAAGGCAGAGATTCTATTCAGCTGTTCAAATGATACGCTACGTGCAAATAGGATCATAGCCTGACCGGAAACTACAAACTGTTTCAACTTTAGGTATAAAACAGTTTTCCAATATCTGTAAGTAGGAGCTTCAAAATAGGTTCCTGACAGTGCTGGAGAGCTAAACCCTACTGAGGCTCTGACCTTAGATTCAAAAACAGTTGATTATCACTCCTAACTCAGATTAGAGGAGTTATTAGATGCTTTTGTTGAGGGAGATGAGAAAAGAACATAGTCACATGTCACTATACCTACTCTTCAGACTTCAATATGTCTAAGCTAAGCTAGCTTATGCCATTGATATATCAATGCCTTCCACTTTCCTTCTTTCTGACCACACCCCTGCTTAACCCATACCCTACTTAGCCCTGCCCTTCATGGTCTATTGACACTGACCACTTTGGTAGCAATTTTCTAAATGATTCTGCGGACAGGGTGTTGTTTCTAGATACTGGGGTGAGTTACACCTTAATGGGATCTTAAAAAAAACCCATAGATCATCTTCCTGTGTCTATCTAACAAAGAAACAGCAACTCTGTCACTTCATGAAGGAAGTTCTTGCCTCATTCAGTGTTGCCAACTCAGCGACTTTGTCGCTATATTTAGTGACTTTTCAGACCCCTGCAGCGACTCTTTTTCATAAAAGCGACTAGCGACAAATCTAGCGACTTGCCTGGTGTCTGCTGTGGTGCACCTCCCCGTCCGAACCCCGTTCTCCCGCTTCCGCAGCACTCCCTCTGAGCGCTGCAGTCAGAGCCACGCCACGTTTACCCTCAGCTTCCAGACCACAAATGAACCGCTCGCATGTGCAGGGATTGATGGCGCAGGTTGATCAGGCTGAAGTCAGCTCCCTCAGTTGCTGAACCTGCCATAGAGAGCCTTGACCAACACAACGAGGACCCACTCTTTCTGTGAGCAGGCAAGCACAGCCAGTGTGTGTGCAGGGAAATTTTATTAGTTTGAAAAAAAAATAACAATAATTACCATTATTTGCTCACATTGTCATTGATTCTTTGTAGCCTTTTTTTGTTCCATTTAGATTGTTAATGTTAATGTAATGTAAAAAAAAATGTATGGTTCAAAATTTTGATGTTTTACCATGATTTTTAAGCTCCTTAGTGGACCACAAGGGGAAAAGAAAAAGTAAAGAAAAAAAGTTTAAAAAATATATATATTATGCAAATTAGGCAATGACGTCATTCAGCGACTTCCAGCGACTTACAGCACAGCCAATAGCTACTTTCCTTACAGAGGAGTTGGCAACACTGGCCTCATTTCCATTAGTACCTAATCCACTAGAGCCCAAGTACAGCCATTAAAGGAATAGTACACCCAAAACATGATTAGCCTTCTATTCTACTCACCCCCATGCTGAACAACACTCTGGAGTACTTTTTTGATATCTCAAATGCATCTGGAGATCTGGGAGGCTTCTTGCTGTCTGCTGACATTCAAATAATGGAGGTCTATGGCGCCAGAGGCAGAAAGGTCCATAAAAGTCCACAAATAACGTGTCAATATTCCTCCATACTGCTCGTCCAATGTATTCCAAGTGTCCTGAGTGGGTAGCGTCCATAATTTACTCGAAATGAAGTCATTTAGAATGTTTTTAGAGCATAAACAGTAGTGTATAGGATTTCCTGAAAGCGCGTTCACGAGTCTACGGAAACCGCTGCAAACCAAACCAGATGAAAGTGCGCATTCAGCGTCTGCTCTGCCGATAATGCAAGCGTAGAAGAAGAAATGTGCTGTTTACCTGTGCAAAGAAAGAAACAACGAAAGAAAAATGTCTGAGGACTTCAGTGTTGAGGAAGAGCATGAGTTCTTTGCCAAGCTGAATGCGCACTTTCATCTGGTTTGGTCTGCCGCGGTTTCCGTAGACTCGTGAACGCGCTTTTAGGACCCAAGTTCAATTTGCATGTTTCTAAGCCAAAACAAGGCTTTGTGTTAGTCCTCTCTATAAAGCCATGAACTCTACGCTATTTCTGACATTTTTAATTGAAAAAGCTTCCTGGATTGGAAGCGAAACGTCTTCAAATTTGGAAACATGGTCCAGTGTTTTTTTTTACCTTTTTTGGAATGACTATGACCTGGATGCCTGAGAATCTTCACTTGCATACTGTAGGTGGAACAAAGAATTAGGGGAACACAAGTGGCTCTTTCTGCATTGGCCATAGAGGTCACCTGGGAGTATTAATCGTTGTTAAGGGGTTTTGATTGGTCGTTTTTTTTTTTTTTTTTTTTTTTTTACATAATATGTAAATGGAAGTAGCAAAGAGGTGCCCTAATGCTGTGTTTAAGTTTCTAAAAGAGTTCAGGAACTCCCTTACTACAGTTGGAGGCAAAGAGACTCAACAAATTTAGTCAAAAAAATGAAAAATGCACATTTTGCCATGCAGATTATCTTTATTCTTGAGAAAAGAAAGAAAAACGAGTTCCAGGCTTCTATGTAGAGAATATAAGGAGATTTAAAGCTGGAAATATTACATAAGAAAAAAAAACTATTCTTCCTGTTTTCACAATTGACATCTCTGGTTGGTATTATGTAAAAAAAAAAAAAAAAAAGGCTGAAATAAATGCTTTATATCTTTGCACCTTTTTTTTACTGAATAACCAAAAACCCTTCTTGAATTTTTATGAAAAAAAAAAAGCCTATAAGAGGTGCTTGTGCCAATGGAATGGGCTAAAGTGGTTTCAATATGCTGGAATTAGCAGTAAGAGCTAAACTCTCAGGGAGGTAAGTGGGTACACATCATCTTAGGTTATTTTTAAATTTCATGTTTGAAAGAACAAACTGAGGAGGGTGGAGGAGTGGTATTATTCTTCTCTGGAAGCGTTAACAATCGTCTTACATCAAGTACTTGGTCAACATAAATGCAGGCTATGAAGATAAATATCTTTTCACTTCTGTGAGTATTTAAGAGCCGCATTCTTCTCTCCAATTTCTCTTTGAGCCATTGAGCTTTTGATAAATAAATCATTTGAAAATAAAGGCTTCGTCTTAGCCTCCCAAAATGCAGAAATGATCTATTCTTCTTACTGGAAAACCCAAACGCAGACTACATTCACTGCAAGACAAATGTCACCAGGCTACCTTCCGCATTGGATTTAGCATTTTGTATCAATAGTTAAGGAGGCTTCATAAATCAGCTGAGACAAGTTTTTCTCCAGTCTTGTCAGGATTTAGATTTACAGTGGTGTCACTGATGCCATGAGGGATGAGCACTATTGTCATTTTTTCCAGAAAAGGAAGGGAAAAAAATCTAAAGATAGATTGATAGATGCTGGGAAAGACGGAGAGGGCCAGAAAGAGCATTTATGCCGAGAAGAGAGGAGTGTCTTTGCTATGGCTTATTAATTGGAAATGTTGTATTTAGCTTCTCTTAACTCATGTAACCCCGAAGGTATGTATCTGTTTAATATTTTCTATTATTCTTGCATGTGTTTGTTAATTAAACCCTAACAAACAGGGGAGTGGCGGCCTAGTCGTTAGGGCATAGAGCTTGGAATGCTGTGGTTCTGGGTTTGAGCCCCGCTTCCACAGACTGCCACTCTTAACCCCGCACTGCTCCCTGGGCGCCCCACGATGGCAGCCCACTGCTTCCCAAGGGGATAGGTCTAATACAGAGGTAAATTTCTCCAATGTGAGATGAATAAAGCTCAATTATTATACCTGCCTTTCACACTGCAAAAACGATCTAGAAATAAGTACAAAAATTCTTAAATTAAGGGACTTTACTCTTAATTTGAGTAGGTAAATAAGATCGTTTGCCAATGGAATGAGTATTTTTACTCTTAGAACAAGATAATTAGATAATATGCATTCGAAATAAGACAATGCAGTTATTTTTTCTTATGTTAAATGTAAATTTTGTTGTTGCATTGGCAAAGTGTCTCACTTACCTCATCAATTCAAGAAAAAAAATTACTTATTTAAAGAAAAAAATACTTATTTAGATTTACATTTTTTGCAGTGTTTACACTGGAAAAACGATCTAGAAATAAGTAAAAAATTCTTAAATTAATGTATGTACCGTTAATTTGAGTATGTAAATAAGATGATTTGCCAATGGAACGAGTATTTTTACTCTTAAAATAAGATATTTAGATAAAATGCACTTGAAATAAAACAATGCAATTGTGTTTTCTTATTTTAAATGTAAATTTTCTTGTTCCATTGGCAAATTGTCTCTTTTACCTTCTCAATTCAAGAACAAATGCACTTATTTTAAGAAAAAATTACTTATCTAGATTTGGATTTTTTCCAGTGTAAGGCCAATGTTTTCACAAGCAGTTTATCTATTCAGGACAGTTCTTCTGTCAGGATAAAAAGTTATCATCTTCATTACAGCACATGACAAAGATTTGGACCGAAATGGGAGCACAGACAGAGCTCTGTCGCTGTGCATTCAGAATGTCCCTGATCTAACACTGTAATATCTTGATACGGTTGGAGCTCATCTCCTCATTGGCAGACAGTGTGTATAAAATGCTTCTTTAACTGTTATTCTGGGCCGACTTTCTGAAGAAGCGAGCACGGTGGAAAGCGCTGTCATCTGTAATCCGAGCCATTTCCTTGGTCTGAGTACGATTACCATTCTGTAAAAACTGTTGCCATGTTTTCTAGTCATTTAGTACATAGACCTTACAAAGAGTATTTTAAAGTGTTTATTCCAAATGATCTCATCTGAGGAAAGAATCGGGGAGAGAAAGCTTAAAGGAATAGTACACCCAAAACATGATTAGCCTTCATTTTCTATTCACCCCCATGCTGAACAACACTCTGGAGTACTTTTTTGATATCTCAAATGCATCTGGAGATCTGGGAGGCTTCTTGCTGTCTGCTGACATTCAAATAATGGAGGTCTATGGCGCCCGAGGCAGAAAGGTCCATAAAAGTCCACAAAAAACGTGTCAATATTCCTCCATACTGCTCGTCCAATGTATTCCAAGTGTCCTGAGTGGGTAGCGTCCATAATTTACTCGAAACGAAGTCATTTAGAATGTTTTTAGAGCATAAACAGTAGTATATAGAATTTCCTAAAAGCACCTTCACGAGTCTACGGAAACCGCGGCAGACCAAACCAGATGAAAGTGCGCATTCAGCGTCTGCTCTGCCGATAATGCAAGCGTAGAAGAAGAAATGTGCTGTTTACCTGTGCAAAGAAAGAAACAACGAAAGAAAAATGTCTGAGGACTTCAGTGTTGAGGAAGAGCATGAGTTCTTTGCCGAGCTGAATGCGCACTTTCATCTGGTTTGGTCTGCCGCGGTTTCCGTAGACTCGTGAACGCGCTTTCAGGAAATCCTATACACTACTGTTTATGCTCTAAAAACATTCTAAATGACTTCGTTTCGAGTAAATTATGGACGCTACCCACTCAGGACACTTGGAATACATTGGACGAGCAGTATGGAGGAATATTGACACGTTTTTTGTGGACTTTTATGGACCTTTCTGTCTCGGGCGCCATAGACCTCCATTATTTGAATGTCAGCAGACAGCAAGAAGCCTCCCAGATCTCCAGATGCATTTGAGATATCAAAAAAGTACTCCAGAGTGTTGTTCAGCATGGGGGTGAGTAGAAAATGAAGGCTAATCATGTTTTGGGTGTACTATTCCTTTAAAGATTTAAACACAGAGCTTTCCTTTACAAAATTTGATCAATTAAGAACAAACTAAATTAAAGGAATCCACATAATGTTTAGGCTTTTGATCCTGTTCCTGTATGTATTTGTTTCCAATTACAATATTAATATGCCATTTGAAAATTAACCCTTTTAAGCCCGATCCAAGAAAAAAACCAAACAGAAAATAACTTTTTGTTTGGTTTGAAGTCTGTATTTGGCCTTTTAACAAATATGTAAAAAGAAAAAAAAGAAATACATTTTTGATATTAATAATTTATTACTATGCGATAAGTCAAGATTATTTTTTGTGTAGTCTTCTGCCCTCTGTTATCAGGTATATCTGATTGTGTACAATAGGATTTTGAGCAAAGTTTTTACCATTAAATTATTCAAAAGGTGTCAGACGCAAAACCTTTCAGAAACCGTATGTATCAAATATGATACATTTGACATTACAGGGTTAAGGTCATGTTTGATAAAACCTACAAACTATGAAAAATACCAGCTTTTACATTACAGTTGGAACTTAACTCTCATAGATTTGTACCAGATATACACTCACCGGCCACTTTATTAGGTACACCTGTCCAACTGCTCGTTAACACTTAATTTCTAAGCAGCCAATCACATGGCAGCAACTCAGTGCATTTAGGCATGTAGACATGGTCAAGACAATCTCCTGCAGTTCAAACCGAGCATCAGTATGGGGAAGAAAGGTGATTTGAGTGACTTTGAACGTGGCATGATTGTTGGTGCCAGAAGGGCTGGTCTGAGTATTTCAGAAACTGCTGATCTACTGGGATTTTCACGCACAACCATCTCTAGGGTTTACAGAGAATGGTCCGAAAATGAAAAAAACTCCAGTGAGCGGCAGTTCTGTGGGCGGAAATGCCTTGTTGATGCCAGAGGTCAGAGGAGAATGGCCAGACTGGTTCCAGCTGATAGAAGGGCAACAGTGACTCAAATAACCACCCGTTACAACCAAGGTGGGCAGAAGAGCATCTCTGAATGCACAGTACGTCAAACTTTGAGGCAGATGGGCTACAGCAGCAGAAGACCACACCGGGTGCCACTCCTTTCAGCTAAGAACAGGAAACTGAGGCTACAATTTGCACAAGCTCATCGAAATTGGACAATAGAAGATTGGAAAAACGTTGCCTGGTCTGATGAGTCTCGATTTCTGCTGCGACATTCGGATGGTAGGGTCAGAATTTGGCGTCTACAACATGAAAGCATGGATCCATCCTGCCTTGTATCAACGGTTCAGGCTGGTGGTGGTGGTGTCATGGTGTGGGGAATATTTTCTTGGCACTCTTTGGGCCCCTTGGTACCAATTGAGTATCGTTGCAATGCCACAGCCTACCTGAGTATTGTTGCTGACCATGTCCATCCCTTTATGACCACAATGTACCCAACTTCTGATGGCTACTTTCAGCAGGATAATGCGCCATGTCATAAAGCTGGAATCATCTCAGACTGGTTTCTTGAACATGACAATGAGTTCACTGTACTCAAATGGCCTCCACAGTCACCAGATCTTAATCCAATAGAGCATCTTTGGGACGTGGTGGAATGGGAGATTCGCATCATGGATGTGCAGCCGACAAATCTCCGGCAACTGTGTGATGCCATCATGTCAATATGGACCAAACTCCCTGAGGAATGCTTCCAGCACCTTGTTGAATCTATGCCACAAAGAATTGAGGCAGTTCTGAAGGCAAAAGGGGGTCCAACCCGTTACTAGCATGGGGTACCTAATAAAGTAGCCGGTGAGTGTATGAATTTATTGCATTTTTCTTCACTTTTCTATGGTATAGTATAATGTAGTTTAAAACCAAGTACCTGCAAAACCAGAGGACTATCATTAGCTGTTCTATCTCATACCAAAAAGATCTGAAGTTAAACCTCTTTTCTGGTCTATGTTCTACCTAGCTGGCTTTTGGCATAGCCCTCATAGGTGGTTTTCTGCTGGTTGTCTACTGCTGTAAAACCTCTTTATGCTTTTGGTACTTTTAGCCGAAGGTACCAAAAGCTAGTTTAGTGGCCATGGTGTTACTGTGCTTTATTCATCAGCAAACGGGCCTGACCTGAACCCCACAGAGACTATGGAGATTTGTCAAGAGGAAGTTGAGAGACACCAGACCCAACAATAAAGATGATTCCGTGAAAGTTCCAAAAAAAAATCCACTGGACTTGGTTTACAAAGTTTCAAGACGTTTCGCCACCTCTTCAGGAAGCTTTCTCAATTCAAATGTCTGGATCCGCAGTGAGTAGACAAGGCCTTGTGTTGCTTGGAAACATGCAAATAGAAGCCGCTGAATGGGTCGTTTGGTTCCATCGTTAGCTTGTAATATCTGAAACATGTCTATGATTCTGAAGGTTGGGCGTTAAAGGGGGGGAGACAATCCCCCCCTTTAACGCTCACTGCGGATCCAGACATTTGAATTGAGAAAGCTTCCTGGAGAGCTGGCGAAATGTCTTGAAACTTTGTAAACCAAGTCCAGTGGATTTTTTTTTGGAACTTTCACGGAATCATCTTTATTGTTGGGTCTGGTGTCTCTCAACTTCCTCTTGACAAATCTCCATAGTCTCTGTGGGGTTCAGGTCAGGCCCGTTTGCTGATGAATAAAGCATGAATAAAGAGCTGGCGAAATGTCTTCAAACTTTGAAAACCAAGTCCAGTGAATTTTTTTGTTGTTGAACTTTTATGGAATGACTATGACCTGGATGACTGAGAATCTTCATCAGAATAAAGATGATATTAAAGCACCTGGGCTTCTATTGCACCATCTGCATCAGTACAACAACAAAGTGATTACCTCCACTATTTTAAACACAACCAATTGGATTTACCCCAAAAAGTAAACATAACAATTTAAAGTATAATTCAATAGGTGCAGGGTCTTGGTTGTAGGTGTGTGTTTTACCTTTCTCCTCCCCAGGGTGGGTCTCTTCAGGGTGAGCTCCCAGCTGATGCCACTTGGCTGCGATCAGAAGGCAGTATTTAGGCCCCGTCCACACGAAGTTAAACCCTGGCCTAAATTCACTCATTTTTCACCAAACCAGCCTCTCATCCATACGAAGCCGGCGTTTCGGGGGTCTGTAAACGATCTTTGTTTTATTAAGCCTTCAGAGTGGGAAGATTTTGAAACGCCGTTTTCGCGTTTCCATCTTTAAGCTCTAACCGCATTTTTTTTCTTACACGCATGCGTCATAGCGTCGCCTCTAAACACGCATGCGCGACACAGTATCACAACAACAATGGCGCCGTACTGTGTTGAATGGTTGCTGCTCATGCTACTCACCCTGCTGTCGGGCTTACAACAGAATCTTCTTCTTCTGGAATATCTCCAGGAAGAACAGAGCAATATAGACGACATAGTTCAGCACCTGAATTTGACTGAACCACGAAAATGGACCCGCAGGGCAACCATGTATAAATATTACTGCGCATGCCCAACATTTCGTTTCCTGTTTTCTCCTATTTTTGCTTTGGCACCACGGCGCCACTTACAGGCCTGGCATACATTTTGCAGCGTTTTCATGCATTCATGTGGTCGATCACATTTATTTTACGTCTCCGTCTTTAAGAAAAACGTTCTGGAAAATATTAGCGTTTCGTGTTCGTTTTGACTTCGTGTGGACGGGGCCTTAGAGTGGATTCCCTAAGACGAATGCCAGTTGGTTAACTTCCGCTCTGTGTTTACCCATCTGCTAAATCCACTGATGGTCTAAACTCTTGGTGAAAATGTACCTTCCTTGTGTTCCTCTCCTGCTAGTCATGCTGTCTCCAGTTCCATCCTCCACAATGCCTCCTGGATCCATTCCTAAAAGGCTCACCAGCCTGTCCTCCCATCAACACTCCTTCTAGATCAGTAAGAACCAGATCTCCAGATCAACCGGATTCCCACTTTGCCTGGATGCATGTCGTGGGTAAATAAAGTATTCAACTATTCATCCTAGTTAAATAAACAAAGATTGATGGATTTCACTCAGTCGGCAGATTTATTCATATCTTTGCAAAGAGAGAACAGTTCATCATACAGCCCTGATGGAACAGCATTCTGCCCTGTTCTGCTAGAGCAGCATTCGTCCCCTCTTACTTACAACAATAGAAAAGTAATCAGAGTCAAAACAAATTACAGACACTTTGGTTAAACAGTAACATGTTATGAATAAACCTTGAGAAAGAATCTGGTTTGTTATGGGAAGAAGCTACGTCTGGTCTGCAAACACCAGCCTGCAGAGAATTGTGTGGCCTTCAAGGTGAAACAGACTGAGTGAAAACTATTATAGTGAGTAAATAGCATAAATTAATATATAATAGAAGAGAAATAAAAATTTTCCCACAACAATGCCTCTACTCTATTGCACCATTTGGTTCAAAATGAAAACTTTTTGCAAAGTTCTATCATTTTGAATAGTTAATCACAGCAGTTACTTCCTGGTAGATGCAGACATTGCGACTGCCTAAATCTTTTGGTATGTTTCTTTAGATGGTCTGCTCAGTGGCGCAGTGGTTAGCACTATTGCCTTGCAGCAAGAAGGTTCTTGGTTCAATTCCTGGCCTGGGGTCTTTCTGCATGGTGTTTGCATGTTCTCCCTGAGCATGCGTGGGTTCTCTCTAGGTACTCTGGCTTCCTCCCACAGTCCAAAAACATGAACCTGTTAGGTTAATTGGCTTCTCTGAATTGTCCTTAGGTATGAGTGTGTGCGTGAATGATTGTATGTCCTGTTTGTCTCTGTCTTGCCCTGCAATGGACTGGCAACCTGTCCAGGGTATACCCCGCCTCTCGCCCATTGACTGCTGGAGATAGGCACCCCAATTGGGAGAAGCGTGTCAGATAATGGATGGATGTTTCTTTAGATATTCCTTTATGTTGCATTTGCTACTGTTAATGCAAAAAAGTAGGATTTACGCATCACAATCTATTTAATTTGCTACCTAATGTATAAGGATCATTTTTAAATGATTTTCATGGATTTTAAATACCATCCAAAAGAAGCCTGGCATTTCAGTTTAAATATAAATTGTTAAATATACAGTACAAACCAAAAGTTTGGACACACCTTCTCATTCAAAATGTTTTCTTTATTTTCATGACTATGAAAATTGTAGATGCACACTGAAGGTATCAAAAATAAATCTACAATTTTCATAGACATGAAAATAAAGAAAATTCATGCTATATTCTCATGCAATATTCTACTTTTCCCAGATATTTCATTTATTTTTTCAATATCTTTAAGCCATAATCTTTATCTTTAAGCCATAATCATTACAATTCCAAGAATTTAAGGCTTGAAATATTACCCTGTGTGTGTAGATAATTGTTATTTACTTTCCTACTTGTGATAGGAAGTACTGTATTTCAGTTATTTAACGATAATCAGATTTTTTTCCAGATGTATCTTTATTAAAACTAAATGTTTCTGCATAATTGAGTCTATAATAAATGTAGCTGTTCTCCACTAATCTTTGGGATCAATTGAGATACTGAATTATCACACCAGGCATAGAAATGGCCTCCACTCCCTGCACAGCATGTCACCTATGTGAGGACGGAGAACATTTTCCAGCGGGTGATTCTGGTAGGAAAAGAGTAAGCAGATAAAGCCCGATAACCTACACCTGCTGTGTAATATATGTTCCATGTGCATGCCTGGGTCTATTCCCACATTTCTTTTACAAGTTATGCTTTGAAGATTTTCAGATCTTCCCCTAGGAAAAACTGTCGAAAAATATACTGCATCTAGTGAAGTAGTCTATATTTTTCTTTCCAAGACAGCTGCTGTTGGACCAGAAAGACAGAATTTGTGCACAGAAATACTCCTTCAGAGGCTAGATTAGAGTTAGGCCTGGAATTAGACTGGGCTTTTTTTAATAAACATATGCTTTGATTCTATCTTAAGGGTCTGAGTTCAGCTGAAAAGGGAACTTGTACCCCAAATGAAACTGTTTTTGCACATTGCAGCTTCTAAAAGATTTATTTCTAGGATTTCCCCCTATTTAGCTTCATCCTATTAACTTTAAGAAGCCTCCCTCATTAAAAACATCCCCACAGAATGGTGCCGTTAGTAAAATTACTGGGTGACTAGTAATTGTCTAGGCAGCAAATTATTCAGCTAAAGTTCTGGGTTGTATTGTAGCTCCTTCCAAGTTATCATTGGCTGCTTCTCTGGGTGATGTTTTTTTTGTGAGCCTTTTAATGAAGTTGGACAGCCTTTCCTGGGTTTAAAGTTTTACATTGCTTTTTACGTTTTGACAAAATGGGTCAAAGAGGTCTGTTGAAGAGAGATGTTTAGATTATAGATACTGTCATTTTTACTTATAACTAAAACAGATTTAAAATTCTCCACCAGACTTATCTGCAGTGTTGCTTTGTCTCTTTAATGATGTCTGTTCAATAGCAGTATGTAACACCTAACTAATGGGTGTTATGGATTATAGAAAGGTTCTAGTCCAAATATAAACATGTCACTTCCTTTAGCTTCATTTTCTAGAGGAAAAGCTCCCTTTATAGTCAACAGTCGGGAAATTATTGCATCACTGCAATTGGAACTGCAGCCGCTCACTGATCGGGATATGGCCCGGTCAGTAAACGGCTATACTTAGAAAAGCTAGAGGATGACTCTGAGCTTAAGGGCCTTGCCTAGGAGCCCAAAGTGAGAGGCTGAGTTTCGAACTTGCAAATTCACAGCCTCTCTCGGGTATCTAATCTACTTGGTATCTTTCACTGCTAGGCAATGCATCTATTTCTTTTTTAATTAATCTGTATTTATGTTTGCTATAAGCCCTTTCAGTCTCGCAAACAGAGTTTTGTGTTTAACCAGTTTGTCAATAGTACAGGATCACCACTGAAAACACTCTTCTCACCATTCATTTTCACTCATTACGTCTCTGACTTCTAGTATAAAATAAACCGCTGTCATCTGCAGAATGGTGTGGGGCGTATCAGAGATGGAAAAGAAGCTGAATACATGAAGCTGGTTGGACACACTTTTTGAAAATAATCCTCTCATCTTAATTGTTAATAAATATGGGAGATTATTACAGATTTCAGGAGGATCAGAAACAGGTTAAACACTGTTACCACCATAGGAGAACGGTGGAAGTGGTAGAGGAGTATAAATACCTCTGTGGACAAAAGACTAGGCTGGAGAACTAACAGAAATTGTGTACAAGTAGCTTCTTGGGGAAGCATAGGTCTTCAGTGTTTACATTTCAAGCTCTGATACTTTTTGTTTGTTTGTTTGGTTTTGGTTTCCTACTGGATATGTATCGAGCCCCTCTCAGAAGACCAAACTGGCACCATCAAGTATTACTGGGAGAGTATGTGGCACTAATTCCTCCATCTAATGCACATCAGGTAGTAAACCTAAAGCTGCTTTAAAAAGCTCAAAAAGAACATGTTTCACTTTCTCTGTTTTCTCTACTCCTCAGCTCCTACCATCAGAATGTGCTGCTTACTAGAATATTTTGATATTTGTATTTCCTAGCTCTATATGCAAACAAAATATGTGGTGAGTGCTGCTCGTTAACACTTAATTTCTGAGCAGCCAATCACATGGCGGCAACTCAGTGCATTTAGGCATGTAGACATGGTCAAGACAATCTCCTGCAATTCAAACCGAGCATCAGTATGGGGAAGAAAGGTGATTTGAGTGACTTTGAACATGGCATGATTGTTGTTGCCAGAAGGGCTGGTCTGAGTATTTCAGAAAGAAGGCGGAAATGCCTTGTTGATGCCAGAGGTCAGAGGAGAATGGCCAGACTGGTTCGAGCTGATAGAAGGGCAACAGTGACTCAAATAACCACCCGTTACAACCAAGGTGGGCAGAAGAGCATCTCTGAACGCACAGTACGTCGAATTTTGAGGAGGATGGGCTACAGCAGCAGAAGACCACACCGGGTGCCACTCCTTTCAGCTAAGAACAGGAAACTGAGGCTACAATTTGCACAAGCTCATGGAAATTGGACAATAGAAGATTGGAAAAACGTTGCCTGGTCTGATGAGTCTCGATTTCTGCTGCGACATTCGGATGGTAGGGTCAGAATTTGGCGTCTACAACATGAAAGCATGGATCCATCCTGCCTTGTATCAACGGTTCAGGCTGGTGGTGGTGGTGTCATGGTGTGGGGAATATTTTCTTGGCACTCTTTGGGCCCCTTGGTACCAATTTAGCATCGTTGCAACGCCAGAGCCTACCTGAGTATTGTTGCTGACCATGTCCATCCCTTTATGACCACAATGTACCCAACTTCTGATGGCTACTTTCAGCAGGATAATGCGCCATGTCATAAAGCTGGAATCATCTCAGACTGGTTTCTTGAACATGACAATGAGTTCACTGTACTCAAATGGCCTCCACAGTCACCAGATCTCAATCCAATAGAGCATCTTTGGGATGTGGTGGAACGGGAGATTCGCATCATGGATGTGCAGCCGACAAATCTGCGGCAACTGTGTGATGCCATCATGTCAATATGGACCAAACTCCCTGAGGAATGCTTCCAGCACCTTGTTGAATCTATGCCATGAAGAAATGAGGCAGTTCTGAAGACAAAAGGGGGTCCAACCCGTTACTAGCATGGGGTACCTAATAAAGTGGCCGGTGAGTGTAGATCTGCCACCATCTTCTCTGTTTTTGGGTCAGTTTTGACCAAATTTGATGTCTATATTATTAGCCTTTACAATTATGACACTCTACTGTACTTTGTGTTTAAATGTAACACAAAATGCTTTTAGATTACAATAAGATTGAAACAATGAGACAGTTGGTTGAAGAGTTAAAGTAGTATTAATAATTAAGTTTAGCATTAGTAATAAAAAAGGTGGTTGAATGAAATTATAGAATACTACAAATAGTCAGTAAGGCTGTCATTTATCATAAATGATAAGATAAATACATAGCTAATTATTCCAGTTTAATGAATAGTAAGATTGCTCCCATTTCATCTTTAGAAAAAGGATAAATATAACTCGCTACAAAGAACATGGGAAAAACACACAACATAACACAGTCCCTTTAATGTTAATGTATAATTCATGCCTTAAAGTCCCTTTCCAGCACTTATTAATCCTGTAAAACTCATGTGTGTTTCTTTCATTTTTCTTTCTTTTTTTTTAAACTTTACTGCTTAGTTCATGAGGGGCCCATAACTCCTTCAGTACCTTAAAATAATCATGGTATTTGATTTTGTTCATTCAAATATGATGGAGGCAGAACGTTTCAGTGAACCCAACCCTCTGGTTGTGCTTGCTAAAGGCAATTACCAAGGAAGTCAGAGTTTCTTTACTACTAAATATTCCATAGTCAATACAATAGTATCAAAATAACTTGGAGGTAACTGGAAAAAATAGTAAATCAAGTTGTGAAGAGGTAAAATGACAGAGTGGGGTCAGAGGTTGTCAACATTTTGCAGAGTCAACAGCTACAGACATCCTAATCTAATCTTCCCCTCAGATGGATTCAAGAACAGTACCTAGACAACGTTACAGTCCCATAGCAAAGCAGCCTAATCCTAGCATTACATCACCAAGGGTAGAGCAGATATTTGGATGCAGTGGCTTAAAAAACATCAGTGTTGAACTCAAAAGTTGGTGTCTGGGGTGAGCCACCATCCCTCTCTTCTTGCCGGTAAATGGGCAAGCCATGGCAAGACGTCCTGAAACTACATGTGTTTAAATCTTAGCCTAATATATATATATATATATATATATATATATATATATATATATATATATATATATATATATATATATATATATATATATATATATATATATGTCTATCTATCTATCTATCTATCTATCTATCTATCTATCTATCTATCTATCTATCTATCTATCTATCTTGTATGTAGTGCATCTAAATAACACAAGGAATCTCTTTGGTTAAAAAAGTAGATAACGAATGCATCAGAGGTTTGCCACTAAACACACATGAACACATCACTAAGTTATGTTTGATCCATTATCTTAATATCAACAAAACATTTCAAACCACAAAGCTACCAACCCCTGTCCCTTCCTAATTTCATGGAAAAGCTGTAAATATCTGTTAGCAGTGGCGACAGTGGCGTTGATGTAGGAGTTTGCCCTGAAATCGAAGGGTTGACGGTTCAAGCCCTGACTCCAACTTTCAGTGTCGTTGTGTCCTTAGGCAAGACACTTCACCTGCATTCTCTACCGATGGTGGACAGAGGGCCCGGTGGCTCCAGTGTACGGCAGCCCCGCTTCTGTCAGTGAGCCCCAGGGCAGCTGTGGCTACAATGTAGCTTGCCACCATCAGTGTGTGCGTGAATGGGTGAATGAATGTAGTGTAAAGCGCATTGGTCAAGTCTCCTAACTTGAATAAAGGCATTATATAAGTACAGGACATTTACCATTTAGCAGGTCACATATTCGCTGCATACTCTACAAATTTAAAGGTTTCATGGATGATTGCCAAAAAGATGTAGGACAGCCATCAAAACTCTCATGACTAGGACAGGGCAAAGCAAACATACTTAGGGCGATGCTTTGGCTTGACGAGATCAATACTCCTTGGCATAGATATAATGTGCAATTTTACCCCTGGAGAGAAAATAACACACACTGAACATATCCCCATGGATTAAATCTGTCAGTTCCAGAAAATAGTTCCTTTACAGACAGATATTTGAGATTATTTTAAAAAGTAACAAGACACTGTCTTGAAATTACTAAGGCAGCTGCTTTTGTTGAAAGATCCACTTGGAAAGAGGTAAATTAAGAATTTCTATTCCACCATGATTAAATGCTGACAAAAACCTTCTTGACTATCATCCTCAAGAGAATCAAAAGGTGGCCTTTGTCAGTCTGGTGTCTGAGAATAATGGCCCTCTCACTTTTTCCGGCTTGACACCCCCTGTTTCACTCTGAAGGAAGAAATGTTGAAGGTTTGACACTTGAGACAAAAACGAGGGGAAGGGAAGAAGCCGATTTGTTAGCAGCACAAAATTAAAATGTCATTATGTTCTTCTATTCTTAGCTGAGACTGCTGTGGGGATCTCCCTGCAACTTGGCTTTTGTTCCTTGAGGTGGCATGTGGTTGCACAAAAGTTCACAGTTTTGTATGACTCCCAGAGGACTAATGTGCTATTGTCAAACATGAATTTAATTATGTGTTCACAAAATGTAACACACATGAATGCACAGGCAGCATCTGCTAATAATAGTAACAGCTGTGAAATGCATTATCTTGACAAGATAACACCAAGTTATGGAAATGTAAGGGTGAACTTTAATAACCTAAAAATTATATTTTTATTGAACATTTGCAATGCTTTGGTTAAGCAATTTAAATGGGAAGCTTTTATCAATTTAACAAACTTGCAGATAAATACCTCCTTGAAATTTGTTTTAGTTTGCTTCTGTTTATAAATTATTCTTTATTTTATATTTAAACATTGCAACATACTTTTCCCTTTGTTGAAAAATGTTTATCTGTTTATCTTTTCTTTTTTGTGACACTAGTGGCCTTCATTTCTACAATGAAATAAGTAAAATGTCCATGTCATTTGATCAACTCTAAATATGAGGCCGGATGTGAGACAGAGGCGGTTGGGAGGACGGCTGTGAGGCTGGCGAAGAAGGAGGACCTATGGAGGACGGCTGTGAGGCCGGAAACAAAGAGGACGTCTGTAGGACGGCTGTGAGGCCGACCGACGAAGAAGGATCTCTGGAGGACGGCCGTGGTGCCGACGATGAAGGAGGACCCTTGCATCTGTGCAATAAGAACCTTGGAGGATGGTGGGTCTGCAACAGGAACCTTGAAGGCGGCCGCCGACTGCGGCACAGGAACCTTGGGGGCTGCCGACTTTGGCACAGGAACCTTGGAGTTGACCGTCGACTGCGGCACAGGAACCATACGAAGAGGCATGGAGCGCCCGCTGAGTGGCCCTGGAGGTGTGGAGCGACCACTGAGGGGCCTTGGAGGGGTGGAGAGCCCGCTGAGGAGCCTTGGAGGCATGAAGCGTGCCCTGGCCTTGGAGGTCTCAGTCTTGCCAATATGTCCTTCTCTGGGTTCAGGAATATCTGGATGGCACAGAGCATGCTCATAGAGAGGATCTAACTGTGGTGGAACACTATAGGGTTCTTACAGTGCAGTGGAGAAGCTAAGGGGTTCTGACTGGGGAGTGGAGATGCTAACGAGTTCTGACTGGGGAGTGGAGACGCTAACGGGTACAGGTGGTGGAGCTAGCGCAATGGGTGGACCTGGCTGAGTGGATAGGACACTGAGGGACTGATGATAACTGAAGAAGACTGATAACTGAGGAGAAGGGAGGACTGATTCACTAATGGGTTCTGACTCGGGGCCGGGCCATCTAATGAGCTCTGGACCGCTTATAGGCTCTAGTTCTGAGAGTAGCATGCTAGGTGGCTCTGGCTCGGGAAACTAGCCTGCTAAAGGGCTCTGGCTTGGGGACTGGCCCGCTAAAGGGCTCTGGCCCAGGTTCTGGCCCGCGGAGCGGCTCTGACTCAGTAACTGGCCCAAGGAAGGGCTCTGACTCGGGAAAAGCTGACTGGCTGGTTCCTTCTGTCAACAGTGGGTGGTGAGGTTGCTTGAGAACCCAACTGCAGAGATGAGTGAAGCAGAAATTAGTTCTGGTTGATTTAATTGGGCAACTTAGACAGACATCCAAAATGCAAAAACACAAAATATAAAGAACCAAAAAACTTCAGGGAAAAACTTGCGTGGGGAGCCAGAGATGAGGAAGTAACAAACAACAACAAGGAACCAGCACTGAGGGACTGCAGAGGTGGAGTATTTAAGGGGAACAGAACAAAGGATGGACTAATGAGCTGAATAAGGAGCAGGTGTGAGTAGAACTGACTAGAAGTAATCCAAGTGAAAGGAAACAAGGGGCCAACAGAGAGTAACTAAAGACTGCTTGAATACAGTGGAAAATAAACCAAAGAACAAAACACAACAACTGAAAACAGAAAACTAAAAACTCAGTCACAAATTGGGAGAACCATAACACTCAGGGCTGATCTCATCCTCTCTAAAAGCCTTGCCGCCATGGATTTTTTTGACCACCTTTGAGACTTCAGTTTGCTACAATTGCAAGGTCTTCCATGGAATCTTCAAACTCCTCCCAGGCCTAAGGTTTTGCATCCCAGGCAGGAAATTTTTAAGCTTGACTTAATGCTGGTTTCAACCACTGCGTTTGAGGGTTGCCCATGATGGGCATCCCACACCTTACAGCCACAGAAGAAAACACCTATAAGCTCAGACTATATTTGCTATATATTCTCCCCCAAAATCTGAGCGGTTTCCTGTATGTGGAAGCAATATGTCTCTGAATGAGGCTCTGCCAGGTGTTCTTACAGACTCTCAGTACTTGCTTGGGCCTGCTGATTTTATAAATCTTTCTCCTCTTCCAGTTTATCAAACTCACCACCAGGTGGTGATTGGTAAACAGCTCCACCCCTCCCTTCACCCGATTATCCAAGACATGTGGCCAAAGGTCAGAAGATGCAACCACAAAGTTGATCTTTAACCTCTGGCATGACTAATCCTGGTTTCAAGTGCACTGATGGACATCCTTATGCTTGAACATGGTGTTCTATATGGACAATCTATGACTGGCACAGATGTCCAAGAACAAAACAACACTTGGGTTCAAGACCGGGAGTCCATTGTTCCTAATCCCAGTTGTGACTATCATTTCCCATATGCGGTCAAGTCCAACAGAACAATGGCAATCTTGAGAGGGGCTATGTACGGCACTAGTTTTAAAGAAGCCTCTCTGCTTTGGGAGGCACATAGAATAAATAAAGGTTTTTAGGTTTTTGAGTTAATTAGAAAAAAACTGATCTCAGAACTTATGTGCCATTCTTTGTAGAGTTATGTGGTAATATCATAAAAAGAACATGGATTTAAAGAGGTCTCATTTCACTGATCCTCTTTGCTTGTTAAGCTATCTGTTTTCTGTCCCTTTTATGTGTTTGCCTTGTTACTTTCACTACGGCAGCTTCCGTCAGCTAAGACACAATTTTAGGGATTCCGTGTATGTCAGTCACTCCTCATAGCACACAGAGAGCTCTCGAAGTCTGTTCATTTTTGTATGATTCTTGTTAGATTTTTCTGTATTACCATAAATACAGACTGTCAGTTTAGACCTTGTATTTTTTAGCTAGTGTTGAATCCTCTTCCCTTCTTCTTTTGTCCCATAGGCAGTGTCGGTTTAAAAGGCAGCCTGTTGAGCAGCCGTCAGTCTGCTGGCATTTGATCAATGCCCGGGCCCCTTTGTGCTGCTTAGCGACAGATAAAAGAGACTGTTATCAGCTTCACAGGATCGTCTGCTGATAGCTCTGTAGCAATGGCAGAGGGTGCCCACCGAAGGAGCTGAGGAGAGGGGGTGGGGGTATTTTTCAATGCTGTGCTGAAGAGGAGAGTAATGGAAAAATGGATGAAGGGAAGGAGGGGAGGAAGAAAAGGGCAATAGTTTGTGGGTCAACACCTTGATACAAGGTTTTACAGCTGTCACAAACCCTCTGGAGAGACACGCAAGCTGGGAGGGGAAGAGGAGATTGATAGAGAATGAAAGTGAGGTAAAGATTAAGCAGAGAAATGGCATGAAACTACAGGGGGGTGAATGGGATACCAATGTTTCACTGAGATACGCTGTTGGCAGAGAGCAACGGCCAAAGCAAAGGGCTGCTCAAAGTCAAAGT